>NC_064243.1:5912500-6228750 GCF_003254725.2 Canis lupus dingo | reverse complement strand
TGCACATTGAACACTTAGAATGGCACCTGGTACCTGGCAAGCTTTTAATACATGCTAGTCATTTTCATTAGTAATATTGATTAGCCCCCGAGTGACAGACAGAGTTCTAATAGAGATGCTGATGAAACAAACTTGCTGAGATTTAACTCTTGGCTTTTACATGAGTGTGTTTTAGGTAGAGTCTGAAACAAGGTGCAGAATCTAACAAACATGAAAGAAACCCACAGGCATGACTATTACAATTAAGATTTAAAGAGCATTTTCATGCTGTAAATAAATGTATCCTCCATATGACTCCTGGATATGTTCGTAGGGGTTTTCTGGAAATCTATCTCACGATATTTTATAGTTCTCTAGTTCCAGGATTGGGAATCACAACCAGTACCATGAATCAGTGGTTCAAGCATCAAATTAGATTTGACAAGGAATATTAAGTCAGCATTGTAGCAGATTCAGTTTTATGTTTTGGACCTAAAATCCTGTTTAGTTAGATGCAAAATAACAAGACCTACTAACCGTACATATTAATTTAAAATGAACCAGCCTTGACAGGCAAAATTTGTTCACTTAGAATGCCTCATGGAGGAAAGCAGAGATAAAGCGTCCTACCCTCAACTCCCTGAAAGTCACACTATAAACAGATTTGCCACCTATTAGAGATGCCTCTGTTTCAAATCAGAGCTTAACAATATCTGAAGTGTAAAAGGTTTTAACTAAGAAGAATAGATTTTACCAAGATACAAATCACACTTCATCGCTGATTTCCCTAATCCTATCATACATGACATTATATTGCTACTCACCACATCCCAAACCCACCCCAATCTGTCACCAAGTCCATCCTCTGTCCTCTGCAGTCTCCCCGTTTTTGATCAAAGATTACCAAAGTTTACACGTCTAAGTCTGATATCATTAGATTGGGCCTGATATTTGCATAAGTGTAACAGAATGGCAATTGACCACACAGAGCATTTTTAATTTTGCTTTGTTGGAACTTTTTATGAGAGATTGTCTCTCTTTGGAAGCCTCTCTTGGCTAGAAAGACAAGCCAAGACCTCACCATCAGGCTTCATCTCCAGTACCTACAGATTTAGGTGAATTCCTTTCTTCTTGAGGGCCTCCATGATATCCTCATGTTCCTGAACCTGCTGGGAAATGAATTTCACTCCTCACTATAAGGATAGATATAAGCCAGTCCCCAGGCTGGTTTTTCCAAAAGGATTTTGTGAGCACTGGCTCGGTAAAGCCAACCATCGTTCCATTAAACTTTCTGGTCATATTTGATTCCATGCATGTCATTCTCAAATATGACAGGCCAAAGTCTTGGGTATATAACCTTTTTATTTTTTTTCTCTAATTATGTCCTGTTATAAAGAGAACAGATTCCTATTGAAATTATGCAGATAATTATATTGCCATGAAAATTAGAACATTCAGTAAGAGTTTCCAAATTCTGGAGGAATCAAACAGGAAGAAAAAAGACATATGTTTCATTTATGTTTTCAAAAGTATTGTCTACTGAAGTGTTATATGTTATCGATAGCTTAAGAGAAAAGCAAAATGGGCTCCTTATATTCAGAAAATAGAGCATTAAAGAATCAGCACTGTTCCATACAAAAGCTGTGAAAAAATATTATCATTCTTTATCACTTAATTCAGTGCCATGTAATTAATTCTTGTTCTGCTTGATCTCGGGTTAGCGGTTTTATGAACTTGTCAGCTTCTCCGCCAGAGCACTGGAAATCCTCACTCCGTCTGAAGTAGATTGAAGCAAAGTCATAAGAAGTCTGTACTCCAGAGTATCTGTCATCATTTTTCCTGTGGGTCTTTGAGACAGTCCCTCTTTACAAAAGACAAAGCATTCTGGGCTACAGCTGATAGCAAAACTTTTGGAAAAGAATCAGAATAAAACAAAACCTATCTGTGAATGACAAAGGACTTTGACTATAGTTAAATATGTGGTGAGAATTCATTTGACACAGAAATTTGGTTATTTCTGTGGCATATAGCATTTTTAAATAATAACCAGAATAGCATTATACCGGGACATACCATGGACAGCAAGGGCATGGGCAAATTTCTAAGAATTTCATACAGTTTCTGAAATATTTATGTCAATTACACTTACCCATACATATATATAACCTAGGGATGGTTAAGCATCTCTTTCTATTTGACAGTAATTTTCATGGAATTGAACATATCAAATAAATTTAATTACCCTTTTTTGCAAGATGAAAAGACAAATCCTTTGAGATTTTCCAGGGACCCTCTGAGAAATCTCAAAGCATGGTTGAGATTATAAAGATTTCACTTAGAATTTTATTTGGGAAGGCAAACTATTAAAAATGTCAAAACTTGAATAAATAAGATCCTAGGTCTAAAAAAATAGCTACCTGTTTAATCAAAGTAACAACAAAATAATTCAAAAGTAAACATAAAAAGTAATATGACTGTAAAAACAAAACAAAACAAAAACTTTACTCATTACAAAAGTGAGAAGATTCAGTTCTCTTAAATAATTGAGAACATAATGAAGTCAACACAAACCATAGGTAAGACAAGAATCTTGGTCTCCTAGGTGGATTACTTACATAGGAAACAAACAAACAAACAACAACATAACCTCCAAAGTGTTACAATCTCTTATTGAGAGAAGACCAGCAATCAAAGAACGCTTTGTTGTTTTAACAGAGAAAAAGCCAAATTCTAGTTTGGCAGTTATGCACTATTAATACCAAAACTCTTAAAAAGAAAAACTTATAAATAAAACCACCTAATCTTATCCAGCTTTGATCTCACAAGATAAGGTTCCTTTTTCTAAATTCTTTTTTTCCAAACTGCTTATAACTTTCTTATACATTCAGTTTTTGTCCTTTATTTTCACCTTTTACTTTAGAACGAAATCATTCTTTTCCCATACCGAAACCACATCCCACATACTGTGCGTGCTTTGCATACAATGCTGTTCCCTTCACCCTAATTATTTCTAGTAGTGCTATGTTCACATATTGATTATAATGTTTAACCATTAGTAACCTTTCCTTTCTCACAGAGGAAACTAGGGAATAAGCAGTTGTGAATTCTGTAGCAGACTCCCACATTTTGGGAACACATGTGTCACAATTTGTGTAAGTATATGCTTTCTTATAGTGTGACTTTTCAATGTGGCAAAAAGAACATGTTTATTAACAGACTCAAACCTATTTATCTTCTCTATGTCATATGAAAATAAGAAGCCCAAAGCATAAAAACTTAAGTGTTAGGCATAATAATGAATGCTTCAGTAGGTTCTCTTATTTAGAAATTATGAACAGATATCTATGATTTAACTAACCAAAAAGATGTTGGAAACTATTTTCACGCAGACATGTAATAACTTTAAACAAAGCTAGACATCATCTAAAGTTATTTTTCTGTTCTTTTATAGCACATGCAAGTCAGGCAAGTATGACAAAAGCAAAAACCTAAAAAAAGTTAAAAATACAGGGGTTTTTCTATATGTCTTACTGCCATGCTTGATATCTACCGCCTATCTGTTATCTATATATCTATCTATCCATCTTTTTTTTAAGATTTTACTCATTAATTTGACACAGAGAGAGAGAGAAAGAGCACAAACAGGGGGAGCGGGCAGGCAGAGGGAGAAGGAGATGCAGACTCTCACTAAGCAGTGACCCAATGTGGGGCTTGATCCCAGGACCATGAGATCATGACCTGAGCTGAAGGCAGATGTTTCATTGACTGAGCAACCCAGGCAGGTTGCTCTATCTATCTATCTATCTATCTATCTATCTATCTATCTATCCATCTATCCTCTTCATGTGTACATTTAAATCTCCATATCATCATAATTACCATGAATATGCCCTGATACACTTTTTCCATACATTTGTGACTAATAAGAGTTATTTGAATTCCAGAATGTATGTCCTCGGAATGAAAACTAGTGCTCTGAAGATAATGCACTTTCCCAAACTAAGCAGGAAGTTTTGAAAATGCCACAAGCCACTAGAGAGCAGGAATGTAGCAGCACCAGCTGGTTCATCACCTTTTGTGGCTAAAGCCTGGAGAGATGCATCATGATAGAGAATTCTTACCTTGATTTCTAACTAAAGGGATAACCACCAGTGTTAGCAGGATGAACTTCTATGATGCCTAAAAGCCATCAATAAACCACAACTATGTGTTTTTCAGTGGTGCCATTATGCAATCGCATTAACGGTCTTCTAGGCCAATAAGCTTATCTTCATAATATGTAATTTGCACCAAACCTTCTCAAGTAATCAAGAGAAAGTTATCAATATCTTTAAGAACCTTAAATTGTCAAAATCTACATTTATTTTATGTTCATTGGTGATTTTATTTTTTAAATCCCTTATCTTATCTCACTGGAAAACATACCTTTGTGTAATTGTTATACTTCTAGTTAAGCTACCTTATTTTCTGTTGTATTAAGTAAGGGAGGGTATTTTTGAGGTTTTCTATATAGTGGCAGAGCCCAGCAAAGACCCCAGACGAATACTGTTACATACTAGGTGAACACCTCTTAAAACATAGCGCTTCATTAATCACCAAGACTAAGACTCTTATTATAAACAAATAAAAAGTCATTAAAGTTACACTTTGCCTTATTTTTTTGTTTTTTTTTTTTTTTTTTTATAAAGTTTTTTTTTTTTTTTTTTTTTTTTAAGATTTATTTATTTATTCATCCATTCTGAGAGAGAGAGGCAGAGACACAGGCAGAGGGAGAAGCAGGCTCCATGCAGGGAGCCCGACGTGGGACTCGATCCCAGGTCTCCAGGATCACGCCCTGGGCCAAAGGCGGAACCAAACCGCTGAGCCACCGGGGCTGCCCTGCCTTATTTTTTTGAATGGGAATGTGTCACTCCTAATATTTTATATTATATAAATATACATAATGTATGGTATATGAATAAGTATTGGATGTAAATAAATATTTTGTATTTATATAATATGTAATTATATAAAAAACAAAATAGGGAGCACCAAAAAGTAAAAAGAAATCAGAGAAAAACATTTAGTGACATGTTTTGTTTTACCTCATTATTACCTACTTCCTAAAATATATTTTCCTCTGATCAGAATATAGTAAATACACTTAATCCAACGAAATGACATTTACTATTTCTAAAATCTACTTTAATTTTGTCTGATTAGTTTTAATTTTAATTTTAAAGCTAACTACACTTTTAGGGCAAGAGATCTAATCTCCTAAAGAACCCCAATTCCAGATTCTAAGAGATTTCTCTTGCTAGAGGTTAAGCTGAAAACTTCATGAACAGCTTGAAGGCAAGATGCTCAGTTCAAGCATAACTTACTTTGTACACTTGATTTCTCGGGTTCTACTCCAGAATTCTAATGACTGACCTGTTTCCTTTATAAAATATACAATATTGTTGAGAAAATGAGCTATTTGTATTTATATGTTTGTGCAATATCAGTCCCATCTTTGCAGATAGTTTTGGCAAAAAAGACAAAGGGAAGAAAATGATCACATTATGATTTTCGGCATGAAAATAGTGAGAGCCCAAACTTTTGTGTTTCTGATATCAAAGGGTCAGTAAATCTACGGCAGCTGTTGTAACTTTTCTCTCATGATTACAATCAAGCAGAGCACAAAGCTAAATTGTCCCGTTTTTTTAAACAATGAGTTTTATTGAGATGACTGTGATACAAACACTTTTGATTAATCATCGTATACATTGGTACCTTATTTAAGAAAACCCTTTCCTTACTTTAGCTTTCATTCTGAGATATGGTGTCATGCCATGGATAAAGGAATAGGTTCTGAAGTTAGAAAGCCCATCATCAGATTCCTACCTCTGTGACTCATCTGCTCTGAGGTCTTGATCACATCACCAAATCGCTTTAAACTGCATTCTCCATCACCTGTAAAATGGTGGTAATGGTAGTGCCCACTCTGTTGGCTATCATAACAGTTAAATGGAAAGATAACTATAAAGTACTCAACACAGTGCACAGTACATGTAAAGGTACTGTATATATTAAGGTTTATCATTAACAGCAGTGATGGCATCATTCGGCCAGTATGAATCCTGCATCTGCAAATTTCCCACATAAATATGAAGGACTCCATTTTTCATTTGTACTATAATCTTCATATTAGAGCTTTAATTAATAATAGATATTTGAAGTATTATGGACGGAAAAGAAACTTGGAAGGCCATTCAGTTCGCTTTTTTCTGATACTCAATTTTGTTTGTTTCCAAGATATTTGCAATATGAACAATGAGATTAAAAGTAATTTCTTGACCTCAAAACATCAAAAAAATCTTTCTAGTCTTCAAATTATACAATGATGTCAATTTGCATTTAGCAAAACTAAAGCCACATTTTTGTCTTTCTATAACTTGATGTAAGGGAATTCCCAGAGGCCTCTCTCTAGTGCTTTTTTGCATACTAATTATTCAATGGTTTAAATCACAGCAGCAGCACCATCTATTGGGGACTTTTTCCTGAAACAAATGTTTCTGCAAGTCCGGGGGAAAAAAAATCTAAGAAAATGATTTTATGTTCATTTCAAGTCTTCATTGATTTAAAAAGAAAAGTTTATTTTAGTAAATAATCTCTTCCAGTGAACATGCTCAGGAATTGGTAAGAATTATAAGTCAATATTGCATGACATCCACTGGAGTAGTACCCTTTGAGACACTAAAAAAAGGGGGGGGAGGGATTAAGTATCAAAAGTAATAGGCCTTAGGGGAGAATAAGTCTTCCCTAATTATCACAGTCTGATGCATGCATGCCTTTTGCCTGCTAAATGATTGGGAAGATGTGACAATCTTGTGGAATATCCAGCCCCTTGTCACTCCTTTGTGCCAACTCAATTCAGATGCCATGGATGAAGAGTAGATTAGGCCATGATCCACTGATCATAGCTTTCTGTTGGGTTTATAGCACCAGATGGCTTCATTATTCTCAACAGTTCTCAATCTCTGTCTGTCAGGGAGACCAGATGTAATATCCACCTTCTGGAGAAATAGATTCCTAAGATTGCATACAAGAAATAAAATAGGAAACAGACCGAAGTATTGAGATAAGTTGGTACAAGTGAGTCCATGAACCCAGGCAAAGATACCTGGATCCGTCACCTCCCCCTTCTAGGAAAGCAAGAGTTCAGTGCTGGCACAGCTGGAGGTACAGGGCAGGCATTGTGACAGGGGTAAGTTTTAACTATACTTATTTGTTTATATTCAACATTTGCACACCCCCAAACACACATTTTTTTGTGATTATATAATTAAAAAATACAGAATTCATGTTTTTGACCTGTTCAATCTGGTCTCGTGTTTATTTTTTGTGTGCCTTAGTTTAGACCTGTATTCATTAAGTTAATAATCTTGTATAATGTGCCAAAATGCTGGGTATGCTCCTCCATCCAGCTCTGTTCAGAACGGACTTGACATCATGCCTTATTTTTATCTTGCTTTAGATCTGAAGGGTTTGACTAATTCTAGCATGCCTTCTGTCTTCTCGAGCAATTCACCACACAAGGCAAACAGAAATAAAACTGTAAAAAAGGGCTATTGTATCCTAACCTTCATGTGTTAAAACAATGGAAATTCCCCATATCTGTCCCTTCCGACTTTAATACTTTCAAGGTTAGTTCATGAGCTCTAGTTAGTTGGCCATATGTCTGCCCAAATACCCAACCATATTCAGCGTGGGAGGAGAGGTTGCAGGGAACCTTTTAGTTGGAAGATTAACCGGTGTTCAGTGTTCAATGTCAATGCCCAAATAACATTCTCCTCTTTGTGTGTGAAAAATGTAAATCACATTGTTCACTTTAGTAAACATGCAGTCAGATTTCTAAGGTTCCTCCTACACTCACCCAGCCCACCCAGGAGTTTTGCATGCGTTTACCTGGATATTCTCCAGGCTGTATTTTTGACAAGGACTGTAAACTCTTGGTACATAATAAGTATGTGTTTATTTTTCTCTCAACATCCTTAAGCACACTATCTGGCCCCTAAGCATCAATATGTAAATGCTATGGAATGAAAAGGAAACGTTTACACCCTGATCTCAAAGGAGTGAATTTCTTTTAATAAGCAATATAATTGCTTTCTCCACAAACAGTTTACAGTTTCAGAACAAAACGATGCTATGACATCCCGACATGGTGCTTGGGAATACTGGGGGGAAAAGGTATCACATTTTCATGTCCTATATTCAGTGATAGACTTCTCAAAGGTGTATCACTTATGACCTAAGAGTTACGTGATTGAAAAAAAAAAAAGATATGTTAGCAATTCAAAGATAAAATACTGATTTTAATGTTAATTTTAAAGCCAATAGTTATCATTAAGATCCATGCAAAATACTGTTTTAAAAAATCCATTAAAAAATTGGAAATGAGAGATTTTAGTAATAAGGAATATTTGCCGATTTTTCTCATTAATTTGATTCTATTTTAAATATTACTCTTATCTGAAGCCAGTTCCTAGCAAAGCACCCAAAGTCACAATAAATGCTCATTTATAGTATGAGGTCAAAGAAATGTTAGGATGCTTTATATCTGACAGGACTTTGAGAGCATAAGAGATTTATGGAAACATTTCAAAATGAATTAAGTAAGAGCAAATATACTTAAGCAAAATACTCAAGTCTTAGCTCCACATCCAAATATATAGTCAACATTCTCCAACTCAAACAGGGCTTTTGTTTTGTGTTGTTTTGTTTTGCCACCTGAAACAAATTCAAAAGGAGAAATGAGCACTCCTGAAAAATATGAGGGCACAATAATAAAAGTTAAGGCATAGCTAGTCAGGTTGAAGACTGGTAGTGGCTCATTAATAAGTAGCTTCCATTCTGTTAGGATAGCTCCAGTGCAAAGCAGCATTCTAACCCCAGGGAGTCCTGCCGTGGGCATTAAGAGGGAATGAAGATTTCTTTTCCAAATTAAGTTGTCAAGGAGCTCATTTACACTACACAGTGAGTGTATGTGGGCGAGCTGATGCAGATGATGATTTATGATGCTATAGACACTTAGGTGATTCTGGTGATGGAAATCCACAGCAAAATCCACTTAGGAAGATAAAACAGAGCTCCTATTATCTGTGGGAGGTAAAGCCACACGGCTTTTGCCCTTACAAATTTCAAGTTACCCTACTGGGTTTGGGAATGGAAAGAAAGCTCATTTACTTAGAATTCATATTTTGGTGTAACATTATTATACAAACTCACAGAACTTTTTTTTTTTAAGTTTATATTCATTGGATCAACCTTAAAGGGATTTTGAAAAGACTTTTCTTTCTTTCTTTTTTTTTTTTTTTTTTTTTTTAGGGATGGGTGAGGACCGGGTCTGACCAATCACTTCATTGATAGCTGTATACCATACAGACATTTAAAATATCAAAATGTGACTGAATTGTAGCTCTCCATCTGCAAAGGCAGTAAATACACCTTTTGGCTGAAATCTACCTGCAAAAATTATGTTTTAAAAGCCTAGCCAAATACATAAATATACTTGATTAATGTACTTGGCCATCATCAGTTAACATCTTCAGTGTTTTCATTAAAAAGAGAGAAAGAGAGAGAGAGAGAAGAGAGAGAGATTCTAAACCCCCCTAAAAACATAAAATGATAAAACCAAATGGAAATTGTATTTTACCTTACTTCATTATATTTGCTGCACCTACTCCTTAAATGCCAAGAAAATTAATTTAAAGAGTCTTATGAGAATGCACAAGGCTTTGATCTCACATGTTAACTATGTTTGTCATATCCCATTTTAATAGCAAAGTGTAGGCTTCAGATAGAGTCCCACTGACAAGTAAATTCCTACTTAAGCAAGGTAAAAGGGCAAAACCTCATGTTCTATGGTTAATCTAGTTTTACATTTTTTACAAGTGTTTTTATGGAGTGCACAGAAAGATCTTGAGAATGATTCAATGTAACCTGCTTCTATGAGTTCCATCATTTATTTACACCACCTGAAATATAATGTAACAGCTTTTCAGTCATGTGCATTAGATTACCATATACTTCCTATGCTGTAGAAATATAAACATTAACTATTTATTCACAGCAACATTATCTTATTGCAATATTTATTTCCTTATAAAAGATTGCAAAATCATGAGGACACAAATTGACAGAACATTCTTTGTTCCTTTTGCTATATATGAGGCATGCTGGAGCAAACCATGCTTTTGTTTTGTTTGTATAAAGCGATTCAACAAATTCTCCTCTCAACTATTGCCAGAGTCCAGGAGAATGTAGTCAATCTATGATCCGTTTTTATTCATCAAGGAAAACAGGTGTGTATGTTCATGTATTTACAGGCAAGTGATACATATGTAACAGTTATCATGTATGTGATTTGATATCAATTTCCTTGGTAAGATTGCAAGGAAATAGAAATAAAATTAAAGATTCAGCAAAAGTCTTTTCTAACTCTTCTGAGGCTTGATATCCCTAGGTTTTGGTCAAAAACATTTTTTTTCCAAACAAGTAAGTATGTAATCTCTACAAGATCCCATGAGTGTTCATGTCAATATCCAAAAGACTTTTCTCTCCTTTGCTCCAAGCGGCCATGGTAATCACAAACTTTAAAAATGTAAATAACTTCACTATACAAGAGTATATAAATAAAAAAATATTAGAATGCGAAAAGGACTCAGGAACTACAGATAGTAAATGCAGGTTCTCAGGACCTAGAGTAGAAGCAGTGTTGTGTTTCAAATTAGAATATATTTTAGTTAAAAAATAGTGTTATTTTAAAAGCACTTGCAGCTTAGCAGGATTAACATTTAGTGGCTAGACCGACTTACTATTACAATGCCAAAATATTGATAACTGAGTTTTTCTTGTGTTAAAAACACTATAGTTGTATATTTTTCTAAAATACTGGTATCACAGACTGGAACAGAAAGCTAGGCCTCAGCCACGTAGGTCAGTCAAAGAACATAATCAAGAATTGAGTTAATAGGAAAATGTATAGATTTTGACATGTTCATATTATCATCATTCTTAAAACTCGAATTAAACTTCCAGAGTGGTACAGCTTTAATAAGCTAGTGGGGAATATGGAAATTTAGTGTCACATAAAAGTGTTCTCTTGTCAGATGTTCGTTTTAGGTACATTTAATAAATCGCACATGGAACAATCCGACTTTCCAGAAACACCCTTCCTGCCACATAATGTCTCCCGTGATCACAGTGCCTTGCACTTCTCAGAGCACAGATCACAGTGCCTTGCTTCCCAGAGCACTCTCACCATTGCCTTGTGAGTTGGGCAGGAAATATGGGGGCTACTGCCCTCACCCCACAGATGGGAAGCAGAAGCCCAGAGGTACGGATGCTCAAATCAGACTGCACACAGTGCACATGTCACTTTCCCTCCCCAAATAAAGGAAAATATATTTCACATTTTGATCTGACCTACATATAGACCACACACAAGAGCTTCATCTCCCTCAAAGATCCTTAAACCAGACAGAATTTAAGCAGCTGCGAGGGTGGACAGCAAAGAGCTTCAGAAGAACTACTATTGTGGCTTCTCCCTAATGTAGGGTTTGGCATCCAGCTCAAGATAGAAATAAACAAACAAACAAACAAACAAATAAAGGCAGGAGTGGAATAAACAGGATTAAGTTTTTTTCCTAATATAAAAGAAACTCCTGAAATATGCTTATTTTTAGAATGATGAATTTAATAACTTATTTATTAGACGGCATAACCAAATAACAACCTGGACATGGTAAAGCTGTAAATACAAATATGTGCATTACATATTAGTAAGCGGTAAAAATAGCACATACGCATATATTTTTTTTTCAGTCTCTGAAGTGCGGTATTGTTCCCCTAATGAAGTTTGCTGCTTGTCTGAAATCAAACGGAAGGTTTTATAAAGGAGGGGCAGAGGGCTAATTCACTGAGAGCAGTAAAACACAGAAGGAAAATATTCACTAGCGTCCTGTTTGCATTATCGGCATTAATAAACAACGCTCACGCTCAGAAGTGTGTCACCTAATCACAGAGCCAATACACCCAAATGCTTTTTGGCTGATATTTCTTGATTTTTTTTTCCTAACAAAATATAGTATCATTTTAATTCAAATTCAATTCTGTATCGTATTACACTGTCCACTTACGGCCATTAAAAACTTAGACTTTTCATCAAACTATATTATTTTCACTCTTATAATCCCCACTGCATTTATTTGGAAATGGAACCCAATGCTTCCCCATGCTCACATGTATCTTAGAAACACTTGATGCTGTATTGAAATGTCAGTTTCCTTTATATCCATGTTCTCTGATTGAAATATTGGATTGGAACTTGTACATCAATGATTGTATGTGATGAAAGCAGATCGCCTATCCATAAAGCCTTTTGAATACTGTCTTTTTTCACATATCTCCCCCTGAAATCTTTTCATGTGAAAAATACAGATATAGATTGAAAGGTATCTAAGTGTGCAATTTCCATGGAGACCCACAGCTAGATCTGCATATGGGGGTGTGCATTTGAGTGTGTGTTTTAAAGAGGCACAGTGTGGGCTTCCTTTCCCCGAGTCCTTGATCCGTGGCCTTTACTTCCACACACTGGAGGAGTTGGGAGACGATGTGAAGGGAGAAGAGCAAGCCAGACATCAAACCCATTTATTCTGAATCTTAAATTATGACTCTTTATCATCAATATTTTGGTTACATTGTTACACAAAGGACAAATTAACATCCGCTGTGAGGTCTCTTCTTCCATTGCTTTGGGATTAGTAACATTTCCTTGGCATATGAATCCTGCACCCGTCGGCTCCCAGCTGTATTGTAATACTATTGTTGTACAAGGGGCCAAAACAAGAAGGATTTGGAAAACTGCTCCCAGGGTGCCTCTGCCAATACCTGTAACTGCTGTGACTTCCAGGTGGCTTCCTGCCAGGTGTTCGCAGGGAGCATCAACACACCTCTTTCCTTGGCAGATCAGAGGAGGATCCTGAGGGAGAGTAGCTGGTCCTGTTGGCTTTGAAGCACCTGAGCCTGGTGTGCTCTCGCAGACACGGGTGCAAATAGATGACAACAGGCTGCTGGGCAGACCCAGGTGCGCTGGGCCGAGAAAGCGTGTGTTTCAGAGACTTGGTCATTACCGCTTCCATTCTCATCTTACGTGATTCAAAGCCACCCAGGAATATCAAGTTCTTAGAGTATTCCAGAGCGTTAAAAAAAAAAACAAAAAAAAAAATCCAGCTTGTTAGTTCTAAAGGTGCGTCTGAGAGAATCTCTTTGAAAGGATAAGCAGAATGGTCCATCTGTTATTTGGACTTTGATCTACAGGTACCTTCTGTTTGTTCTGGTCTCAACCAAAACAAAATACATCGGCGTTTTTTGTTTTGTTTGGTTTGGTCTCATTCAGGAATTCAGCATACATTTCTCTCCCCCGTCCCAGCACAGAAACATAGAAGAAGGAGGGGTAAGGAGGGAGAGCTGAACGTGGAAAGAAAGGTAAAGCTCTTCCAGGAAAAACAAAACAAAAACTAAAAACAGAAAACCACACACACACACACACACACACACACACTCACACGCACACACACACACGCACACACACAATACAAAGCAAAAGTCGCAGTCCAATCGTGCAAAATTTGCTTCTCCAGATAAAGCACTTCTTGACAGATTCACAATGTCCCCTTCCCCCTCCCGAGGCCTCCCGTCCACCCGGGGGGAAAAATACAGAATGAGAGTGAAGCCATTCTTTTTCTTAAGGCTGAACAGACACATAAAGAACACATTTCGAGGACTCTCCGGCGGGTGGTGATGCGCAGGGCTCTTGCTCTGAGTCCCGCCTGAGGCCTGCAATCCGGCCCCAGGGTCGGCCGCCCTCCTCGCGTTGGGGCCGCGATACCACGTACAAACAAAAGAAGAAAAGTCAATGGTCCCGACAATAAAATCCAATATTGACTTCACAATCACAGGTACAAATTGCTCAAATCGATCATTTCATGTCTCCTTAAGACCTTGTCGTCTAAACTAATTAGAAGCCAGGTTCCCGAGGAATGGTCAATATTCAAAGAAAATGCTGGAGATTTGGAAAGAAATCATTCTTCTACCTCGACAGTCCGACAGAGGTTGGAAACAAGTGGTCCTATTCTGGCGAGTCCAGGGTGTCTAGGAAGGGCGGACGCCCGGGTCCAGATGGCAACTTGCCCGCCGCCTGGGGGCCACTGCGTTTATAGAGGAAACACCAAAAAGCCCGAGAACGTGGAGTACTTCCAGCCACCCATGAGGTTGCCTCTCTCTAGCTTGAGATGTACTTTGTCCTCTCTTTCCATCAGCAGCAGGACACCATTGCTGGCAGCTTCTCTGGTAACGTCCTGGTCACCCGCAAACGCTGAGATCACGGGGTAGCCGTTCTGCATTAAACTGACCTGCAGGGCAGAGGGCAAAGCTCAGTGGACCACACAGGACCCCACGTGCACCTGTTTGTCCTCTTCTGCCCCGACCCCACACCCTCTGCCCTTTCCGCGGAGCCACGCCAGAGGGCCTGGCCCCAAAGATGCTGTGGGCCCTTGCTCAGCAACGCCCCCACCTTGGCTGGCCCAGATTCCCAGACAGTAGGATGGGACCTGCAGCCCTGGGGCACTGGCCATCCGGAACTGCAACGGTCCCCATGGTTTCACAGCGACCCACCTGGATGGTTTGTCTGTTGTACACTTTGACCACGTGGAAGCTGAAGCTATAAATCCCTTTCCTCGGTGCTACAAAAATACTGGAGGCGAGATCGAAATGGTTGCCAATATTTACTAATACCTGAAAAAGAAGAGGGAATACGACACAAACATAGCAAGTCCCTCCTCTGCATCTGTTGTGCTCAGGCCTGCAGAACCAACGCCACCGGTTCCTCCAGGGCCTGCACAGCAGCAGCAGCAAGAGGCACCCAGGCAGTGAGCCAAGGCTGCCCTGGGGGTGGTGGTGGGGGTGTAGGGCGGGAGGCTGGGAGCTGGTGCCAAAATACCCTACACCAGAAAGGGATTTTTAGAAGAATCCTAATGGACCATAATCAATAAAGATTTTTGTGAAGTGTATTTTATTTACACATTGTAAAAAGCAGATGCCAATTTTGCAAGGCAGAGGGAAAGGAAGACAATGAGGTCAGTAAGCAAACGAAACTGGTCTGTGGGATTCCAGGGACTTCCACATCAAGTTTAGTTTCACAACTAGGGTGCCACGCCATGCTGAACCAGGAGAAGTAGACCTTGGGGTAAGAAGCCAATTCAGGAGAATAATTTACATCAGTTCAACCTTGGCACTTCACATGTTCCGGGAGAGGATAAGCTGGGTGAGGTTCCTGTCCCCGTGTATCCCCAGCCCCTGGCACCTTCCCTGGTGGCACACAGTAGGTGCTCAATGACAGGGACAGAGTGCAAAGTTGGGGTGGGTAAGCACTGGCTGCACCTGTCTCCTTCACTTGGCTCTAAGCACCGTGCTTGCTCCCTCTGCTGAGCTATGACGTCATGCAAATAAGCTTAAATAAATGAAGGGAGTGGAGACAGCAGTTGGATACCCTAAGCTCCAACTCCAGGACCATGCAAGAATAATGACAAAATTAGCCAGACGATGTGAGGTCATGTGCCCCTGCCGATGATTTTTTTCTTTTTTTTTCCCCCCCCTCAAATGAAAGGGGGATGTGAGTGTTACAATGTCAAGAGCAGAATTTGAAGCGTGGAGGATCCCTTATTATGGCCCAATTCCCTTTCAGGTGTGTAAGGCGGAGTTTGGTCACCCCATCTGGATCCCGTCCCCACCTCTTCTCACACACAAATGCACACACTCAGTTAAAATACTAACACGGCCCGCCTGGTATGCTGGGCTTTTTAAAGCCAACAGCCAGCAACAGCAGAACCCTAGACTAGGGATCCCATCATCTGCTCAGAAAATAAATTTCAACCGGATACCTCTTGCGGTTACTCCTCACACACTCATCACAGCAGATGAATGACACGCGATCCCCACTGCAATATGCGACCTGCCCATGACAACTGCTGTCACCACTCAGGGAAAGAAACCGGCACCCGCTTCTGCAAGGGAGGTCGGGGCACTACTTCAGTCCCCCTCGCCTGCAGGGCTCAGCACAGACGCTCAGGGCTCTATTGTTCAGGACGGCTCGCTGCACAATGCCTGCACTCCGTCTCTTCAAGCCTATGCTCTCAGTCGGCCTTAGGATGCTTTAAAAAAGAATAAAGCACTCTCCATCCAAGCCCTCGGAGCTGCCTCTTCCAACTCAACTACCACAGCTCTTTCCCATCAGTTTTAAATTCCAGAAACTGGTAAATTTTGGGCCCTGCTGTGGATGAAAGAACACCCAAGGAGCAGGTTTCGCTTACTCCCTAACTGGGAAACCAGGGAAATAGCATTTTACCCGCCCTGCCATAGTTAGCTCATCTATAAAATTAGAATCTTACTACAACTTATCTTGCCCTCATCAGAGTTCTCTTGACACCCAAGTGAAATGACGGGAGGTGACTAATAATAAGGTAAAGAATAGAGTAAATAGCAAATACCTATTTTGTTGTCTGCTTTATTTGGACATCATTAAAATCAGTAATTTCATTAAAAAAAAAAACAATTCTTTAAAAACAGATGAAAAAGAGATCCCCCCCCCCTCAAAAAAAAAAAAAGGGCGAAACTTCAAGTAGGTAATCCATAGCAAGGATTAAAATAAATTAAGCCTCTGGCCTAAAAAGAGGCAAGGGTGTGTTGGAAGTTTACTGTCACTGAGGTGTAAGAACTGGTTAACAGAAGGGAAGTCAATTAAGTGTGGCCAGTGAGCCCAGTACCCTGGGCTTTAGTGGAAATTATTCTGGCAAAAGGAAGAGACTTTTGGAAACCACAATAATGTTTTCAACTTGTTTCTGAAAAACAACAGAAACCAAGATGGGAGGGCACAAGAGGAAAGTCAGTACCGCCAGTCCTGAGCCCAATACCCCAGAGAAGGGATCGCCAAGGTCTGATCATTTATGGAGCCTTCTGCTTTGAACAAAGTGAGGGAAGTTAAGTGACGTAGGGCAACTTAAGTCATTGATCCTTATTTTGTTTTTATTTTCAATCTGTATGACCACAGTACATACGATATTTTTATGTGCTGTACATATTTGTACTCTACATTGTAGATATTGTATTTACTACCTATTGCATTTATATGATCTCACTCTGTTTTGCTTTGTATTTCTATAACCATCCCTGCTGTTGCCCCCACACTCTCCCTGACTTATTTTTCTCGAAGATAAGCACCTCTTCCCCAGTCCATTCCAAAATAAGCAGCAGACACATATTTTCTGATGGTTGGCTGAGACCTTTGGAAAACTCCCTTTTGGGGTGTGCTTTCAAAGCACTCAGTCCCGAGTCGGCCCCCTGGATGACTGAAGCCCGCGCACCGCACCCGGCAGCCCCCATCCCAGCGAAAAGTAGGATGTGCAATTTCCTTGGGTGAGGGGCTGCACTTCAGATCCCTGAGCTTTAAAGGACTGTCGGTCATCCAAGTGCCGATGGCGCTGCCAGTTCTAGAGGAGCCACAGTGTGAGAAAGGGCAATGGGAAGCAGAGCTTGCTTCCTCGGAAAGGGGGAAAAGAGAAGGGCAGGGCAGGGCCGAGGGGCGGGGGAGCCTGGAAGTCCCGGCCCTGGCGCCCGCGCGGGGTCCCCGCCCTCCACCCCGGGCGGAGGCGAGCTGGCAGCCGCCGGCTGACCTGGTCGAAGTAGATGGTCATGGTGCGGTTGCTCATCTCGGACGGCTCGTGGTTGGTGCTCCGCGTGGCGGAGAAGGCCACCTTGGCGCTGCCGGAGCGCACCGAGATGCCCAGGGAGGAGGTGACGGCGCCGTCGGCCGACGGGCTCGAGTCGCACACCACCAGGCACTTGCCCTCCAGCACGATGGGCTCCGTGTCGTTCTGCGCCCGCACCGGGCAGCCGGCGGGCAGCAGCAGCAGCAGCAGCGCCAGCGCCAGCGCCGCCCCCAGGCAGGAGCCGCAGCCCGCCGGCTCGCGCAGCGCCCCCCGGCGCCCGGGCATGGTCAGCGGCGGCCCGCGGGGGCCCCGGCCGGGCGCCGGCATCCGGGCTGCGGGGGGCGGCGCGCGGGGGCGACGGCGGGCGGCGGCCGGGCGGGCGCGGGCGCGGGCGCGGGCGCGGGCGCGGGAGGGCGCGCAGGGCTGCGCGGGGCCTGGGGACGCCTCCTTTGGCCTCGGTCCCTCGCTCTGACGGTCAAGGCCAGGCTCGTCCTCAGAAGGAAGGCGCCAGCGGACCTGTCAGGGCAAAGAACCCGAACCCTTAGACTGGGAGGCGACGCCGTGGGGGGAGGGGGCACGGGGAGCAGGTGCCCGCAGCGCAGGGGCCCCTCTCCCTGGCCGCCACCCTCTCAGCCCCGCACACGCCCCCCTTCCCCGATGGGCACAGCAGGTCCGAGGAAGCCCCCGGCGCGCGGGGCAGGGCATCCCCGAGGGCTCCGGGGCGGCGCGCGCCGGGGGTGCGGTCCGGTAGGGGGCCCGGGCTTCTGCAGGGCCTCGGCGGAAGCTCGACAGCGGTCGGTGACCTCGGAGACGCCGGCAACGCCACCCCCAGCCCCTTCTGCAAAGGCGGAGAGGGGCTGAGATGCCGGCAAAGAAAGAAACTACCAAGGCTTAGCGCTTCCGCTTTAGCGGCATTTTCTGGAAAGCCACACCAAGAAACCTTTTTTTCCTTTATCTGCTTTCCCTTTCATCCTCTGGGTTTCCATCCTGGAGATTTTTTTTTTTTTTTTTAAGCAGTCCACTTAGTTAAGATCGTATCCATTTTCCGCCCCAAGATCAAACCCCAAGGAAGCTCCTTAGGGTGAATAAGAATAAGAGGGGGAAAAAAATGAGAAAAAAAAAAAAAAAAGAAGAAGAGAGATTCTAAAACCCGAACACCCACTTCCAAGGTCCGCGCAGCCGGCAGCGAGCGCCCTTGGAGGAGCCCCTCGGATCGCTGGGCCCGGCGCAGCACCCGGGGATCGCACCTCGGGGCGTCCCGGGCTCGCTTCCCGGCGCAGCTTTCGTTCCCAGACTCCGAGCCCTTCCTCTCCGGCCCGGGAGGCGGCCCCGGGCCGTTCCGCCAACTTGAGCGCGCGTTCGCACTTTTCCGCGGCCCCCTCCTCTCCCGCCGGGCTACACCGGTCCTTGCGACACCCAGTCGGGCCACGAACCGCACAGAGCCTCTCCCCTCACCGCCCACGGCCCCCGCACAACTCCTCCGACAGCCACCCAACAAGGCAGAAGTTGTTGCTCCGGGCGCAGCCTCGCCCCGGCCCCGGCCCCGGCCCCGGCCCGGCCCCGGCCCCGGCACTCGATGCTGCCGATACGGTCGCGCGCCCTCCCCGGAACGCAGGCTCGCCAAGGTCCTCGGTAAAATAGACGCCTGAATGCAATCAAGGCGCGATCGCGGAGGGCAGGCTTGGGTCCCGGTTACCTGGAACATCCATGGTGAGCGAGCCGCGCAGTCCGCCAAGTTGCTCTGCTTAGAGAAGAGGAGCGGGCGCTGGCGGGAGGAGACTCGGAGCGCAGCCCTTCTCCCCGCGCCTGGCCAATAACCGCGCCGCCCCGCCCTGCCCCTTTCCCGCGACGGCCCGCGCCCGCTCCGGGTCCGCCCCGCGCCGCGCACCCCGGGGCCTCGCGCCGCGCCCCGCGCCCAGCATCGCCGCGCCGGTCGTCCCGCTCCCCCACGCGCGGGGCCCCGTGCCCGCAGCTCCTCGGACCCTCGCGCCCCGCGCCGCGCCCCGCGCCCCGCGCCCCGCGCCCCGCACCCGTTACGTCCCAGGCACCGCGCGGTGCTGCGGCGACCCCGGGCCCGCCGCCGAGGAGGGCCCCGCGCGCCCCGCGCGCCCGCAGCCCGGCTCTGCCCGCCGGGGCCCCTCAGTCCCAGCCTCTGCTCGCGTCTCCAGACGGCGCAGCCACCGCGAGCGCCCGGAGGACTCGGCGCACTGCCCCCTCCCGGGCTCGGCGCCCGCTCTCCGCGCCCCGCCGCACCCTGCACCGCCCAGGTCCGGCTCTCACCCAGACACCCAGAGCGAGATCCTCCCGGACGCCTCGCTTTTAATAATGAGGCACCCTCAGAGCACCGGTCGCGCCTCTTCTTTTCGATTCTTTCTTTGCTTTTCCAAATTCCCTCCAAGTCTTAATCCTTAATAGCGCGACTACTTTCATAATTAGGGGGTAGAGCTGTTTTCTTAAAATAAAATAGTGAAATGAAATAAAGTGAAATAATAAAATAAAAATAATAAAAAGGACTGGAATGGAGAGAAAAAGCTTGGGATTTTAACGGCTTAAAGGCTGCGGTTCCGGAATCTCCAGTTTGGGAAATGTCAGACTGTGGCAGGGATTAAAAGAGGCGCCTCCGCCTGGGCTTGTGTCTGCTCCTCTGAACCTCGAGGCTCCCGGAGCGCATTGGCACTCGCGCTTGTTTATTAAAATGCCTACTCTGAGCTCTAACGACCCGGGGAGACGCGCGGGTTTCCCAGCTGCGCCCCAAGCGCGGGCGAGAAGCGCAGGCACGGACGTGGGGCGCCACCTACGGGCGCCGGGGCCTCCCTGCCGCAGCCTGCGGGCGGGCGAGCGCCGCCGGGGTGGCCGCGTCCCGGGGACAGGGATGAGGTTCGCTGACGGTCTGCTGGGACCCAGAAAGCAGCAGTCCTGTCCTCTGCAAAAAATATGACAACAACCAGCGATCTTCCCGGGATCCTTCGGTACCCTCGGTCTGGCCAAACGTGGCGACACTTGATTTTGCAGATCTCCGCTGCTCGCACAGACGCTCTGCCAGGGTGATGTATGCTGCAGTCGGGTTATCATTGGTTGTCACTGGCCGCACAACGTGCGCACAGACCACTGAGCTGTATAGTCTGTGCCTCCCCCAGACTGTGTTTAAATGTACCCTCTTGCGACCTGACTTTTCAAAACATCGTTGAGAAAAATACTTAGCCCTTTGACTTGCAGAGGGTGCCTGTGCAGACAGGCTGCTGGAAAAAAAAAAAAAAAAAAGAAGAAGAAGCATGCAAGTCGCCCAACGCTGTTCCTAAGAACAGAGCAAAAGTATTTCTTATTCCTCCAGACTTCCCACCTAACCCCTCTTTTGTTTGAATATTGCAGCCAGTGTTCTGGTTCCACCCTACGAGCCGCGTCTTTTCGGGTAGGGGGTTTTCAGAGCTTTATTTCCCATGGGCTCTCCCCTATTTAGAACTGACAAGGCCTCATATCTAAGCAATGAGATTAAATTCGTTTCCAATCAGGTTAACCGAGATGGATGTGTGGGGAGACAGGGACAAAGAATTGCATATTTATTATGACATGAGACAAAATATTGAGTATGGTTGTAAAAATGGGATGAAAAGAACTGTTGACCCAAATGTTTTCTACGTACCATGCAAAAGAGTAAAAATCTAAAATGTCCCCCAAAACTGTTACCCTCCTAAGGATGTTCGCTGGAAGTTAAGTACTTAATTTGAACATTTTTATAACGTGGGAGTCAGATGTACTGGACTTTAACTTTTTCAAAGCGGTCATATTTTGCTGCCATTTCTTTTTAGCTTAACACAGTGGAAATTGTTGATTCTTACTCTCAGATAGTTACTTCATTTCAGTATTGCATCGGTCTATTTATTATCGTCACAATAAGCACAACTCTGTCATTCCATCAAAGAGAGGACCGATTTGGGGGCAAGAATAAATAGCAGAGGACACTAGGTCTATGAAAAAATGTGAGGCACAGACTGATAATTAGACCAGTTTGGGGATGCTAATTAAGTTGCAATACTTCTCACACATCTATAAATCTTTAAATAACAGCTCTATTAAACAACTGTCTTAAATGTTGTGCTTGAACCAAATTATTATCATCACCTTTGGGGAGAATTAAAGCCAAAGCTCTTTTCCATGTGGCAGCAACACTATTTAAACTCTATAAATCAAGAAACCTTTAATCTATGGAGTGAGCTAAATCATGGACTTAGCGCAGGAAGCGTTCTTATATAAGGGGAGAAAAAAACCAGGTTAGGCTTAAATTTAGGCTTGAGGCTCTTTTTAAAGAGAAAGTCATTGTGAAAAGCAGCAAGCAGACTGACGAAGAACATTATTTATTCACTGATTGATTGTTCTATCTCTAAGAAGATGCTTAGGTTGTCTCCTTATAGGTCGTGATAGAATTGTAGCCCATCAACCTGCTTAGAAAGATTTTCAGAATATAACCTAGATTTAAAGTGAAAATGTCTTCTGGTTATCCCAGGAATTACTTCCGTTCCATTTTCATGTTACCAGAACTTGCCGCCATTCCTTCTAGAATTCCTACTACTCTACAGCGGCAGAGTCGTTTCTCTGTAAGTGTAGGGACATCCCATCCACAACCACAATGCCAGCAGTGTCATTTACTGAGCGTCTGTAAGGTCTCAGAAATTGCACCATGTCCTTTCTGTATGGTCTAGGATAAAGTTTAACACCCAGATCACCCTGTGGCAGACAAATGGTCACTTAGAGCTTAAGAGAAAAGTATTCTAATGTTTCTTTAAAATAAAGTAAGAGGGGAGGGCTAGGACAATTCAAGTTCCCTTCCTTTCATTTGTCCTAAATATTTATCTTTAATAGAGCTTAAAATTGATTTCTTTGGATAGAAACTATCCCTAAAGTACATCTTTAGCATCCATGATAGTCTTTCCTTGTGTCTCTAAACTGATATATAACATTTATGATTGTATTCTAGGCATGTGAAAACTGAAAAAAAAAAATAAGTGTTTTATGCACTTGGATGTGAATACGTGTACCTACTTTAAAAAAATAAACATGTAAACATTAATCAGCAGAAGTTAATTTTCTTTTTAACTTTACTGAAGAATAATTGGCAAATATAACTGTACATATTTAAAGTGTACATTTTGATGACTATATGTAGAATGATTACCAAGATCAAGGTAATTAATGCATTCATCACTTCACATAGGTAAGAGAGTTCATTCTTTTTTATTTATGTCATGACAATGCTTAGGATCTACTTGCAGCAACTTTCAAGTATACAAACCATATAACCATATAACTATTAACTATAGTCACCGTTCTTTACATTAGATCTTCAAAACGTATTGTTATTACCAGGGAAATTGGGTACCTTTGATCCACGTCACCCCTTTTCCTCTTCTCCTCCACCCCCACCAACAACCATCCTATTTTCTCTTTCTGGATTACACGTATAAGTGACTCCATGCACCGCTGCCTTTTTCTATGTGACTTATTTCATTTAGCATGCCCTCTAAATTCATCCATTTTGGATTGATTTTACAAATGGCAAGATTTTTTCCTTTTTCTTTTGGCTGGGTACTATCGCGTTATGTACATGTACCACACTTTTTGTCTATTTATCCACTGACACATAGTTTGTTTCCATACCTCGGCTATAGTGAGTAACGCTGCAATGAACACAAGAGTGTGAGTATCTCTTTGAGATCCTGATTTCATTTCCTTCAGGTAGATACATAGCCAGGAGTGGGTTTGCTTAGGTCTCAGGTCATTCTATGTTTACTTTAGTAAAAATACAAATTTCTAAAATTATTTACAAGTATATTTCCAATGTGGTATAATGTTATTCTAGCTGGTTATTAAGATGTGGAAAAAAATCAAAATTCTAAATATTGCATACCTTTAGGTTATACATGCTAAATTGTTTAAATATCCAAAAATACACGTATTTTTCAATGTAATTGAAATGAGCATTAAGTCCAACATATATAACACCCATGAAATACTCCATGTTATGTGGGCACTTCAATAAATAAGAAACATTAGAAAAGAATCTTTACTGCTTGAAACCAGTTCTCATTCAGTTTAACAGAAAGACCAGGAATTGTCGAAGAAGCAACCGGTTTGTAATTGTTGACTGAAGTTACTAAATAATCATAATGATCCAGTCAAATTAGCTAAGAATTTGCTGATAGTTAAATATTCCAGAGTAGCTGAATTCAAGTCAATTAAGATTGCATTATGCAGTCAGCATGCACTAAACCAATTCCTCTGCCATTCAAAGAACATGCCTGTCTTCAAAAACCATATAGCAGCTATTTTTTTTCTGATATAGGTTTCCAAATTCAATATTCTTTAAAAATGATTTTTAAGTTTGCTTTTAATAGAAGAGTAATAAATTATAGAGCAACCTCTGACCTCATGTACTATTTCTGCAACATTATAAAATGAACATATTACATTATAAAGTAATCCGTTTTTCACTCTCCAGTGCCTTTCAAACTTAAAAAAATTAAGTCTAGACATGTATTTGGGGGTAAATATTAGTACATATGAGAGTTTATGAGACAAGAGTATTGAAAACAGGTACCTGGGTAGCTCAATAGGTTAAGTGACTGCCCTCAGCTCAGGTCATGACCTGGGGAGTCCTGGGATCCAGCTCCACACTGGGCTTCCTGCTCCTGTGGAGCCTGCTTCTCCCTCTGCCCCTCCCCCTGCTTGTGTTCTCTCTCTCTTTCTCTCTCAAATAAATACATAAATAAATCTTTTAAAAAAAGTATTGCAAACATACAAAGTGATCTAGTCTCTCGTCACTCCACTGTCACAGGCTACTTAATTCTTAATAAGGCATATCTTAACATCAGCAAACAAGGCAAATTGGCAACTTGATGGACTTCTAATATTTTAAAATAAAGCATACCAGCAGACATAGAAACTATTGACTAGAGAAGAAAAAAATAATATTTTTTCAGCTATGTTTCATTGTCTTAAACAATCCTAAGATTTAATTTCTTCTATTTTATGATAGGAAATGTCTCTATTGCTTTACCAAATTGGGTCAAGTGCCTCGTGTTAGTCATTTTAATCCTATCAAAACAAAATTCTTTATAAATGAGGACGCTGTTTTTCAACTCTTATTTCTCGATATAAGATAGTATTACTAGAGGAAACGTCCTTTGGCAAACTCCTGCTAAAACAAACAAACAAACAAACAAACAAATAAAAATCTAGTTCCCAGAATTCATAGAGAATCCTTAATATACACCCATGGCACTTCCTGAAGTTCACTGTGAGCACTCTTTCTTGTAGTGTAATTATATAACTTCCTTTTCGGAATGAGCTACATGTCTGTGTTCAAGGCTCTTTATATTCAGAACATTTGAGTACAGGTGATAAACTTGAATCATATATTTTTACTAGAAATGAATTTAAAAATAAGAACATACATGATTTAAGAAAAAACAAAAACTATTTTGCTCTTCTGCTTTCAGAAATAGTCTATGAAGTTATGGGTCCATGGACATTTTTCTCTCACATGTTCCCCTGTAAGAATAAATTTTATAGAGGTGTGTGGTATTTGTACGTATTCAATAATGCTTTAAGTCCAAAAATGTTGTAGACACGTTTAAGAATACGAGGCATGTAACCATTTTAGCTTTCTGAAATAGGTTTTTATTTTCAAATTTTCATTTAACATAAAGCCTTTGTTCTTTAAAAAAAAAAAAAGATTTTATTTATTCAGGAGAGACACAGAGAGAGAGAGAGAGAGAGAGAGAGAGAGGCAGAGACACAGGCAGAGGGAGAAGCAGGCTCCACACCACTGAGCCACCCAGACGTCCTATTTAGAGCCTTACTTAGATCTTCTCGGAGGACATGCCTACATCCTCAAAAACCAACAAGGTGGAGAATAGGATAGAATTAAAGGAGCAAGGAGTTGGTAGTTTAGGGAGGAACTATGTGTGGTAGGTTCTGTTTTTGAAGTGTGAGTCTTTGCAGCTAGTGACCTGGAGTCAGCAGATATCTTAATGAACTCCTTGTCATCATCTCCTAGCTGAGTCCAGCTAGGCTACCTGCCATCACCCTAGGGACCTGGGAATCAGAAGGTATTCCTATTGGGTCACTGCAATACACTGGCCTACGGATGGGAATATTTCAGTCCAACATAAGATGAATGTAACTGGAACATTGCTTAGATGTCAAGATAGTCTCTTTTGGTGTGGCTTCAAAAGGTATTTGAGAGGAGAAACTAATTATTTCATGTTTGCTATCAATTGCTGATCTTGAGACTACTCTTTGAAAGAGGCTGTCCTTGTGGAATATTAAGAAGACATTCACAGGTTTCTTAGGTTTTGATACTGAGCAACTTGAAGGCTCATGTTTTAGAATTATGCCTTGCCCACGCTAGGAAATTTCTGGTTATGTCTTAGGAGCCATTCTTCTGATGTAATCCACTATGAAATCTATTTTTACGTTGATCAGAAGTTTTTAAGAGAAATAGGGTTATCCTCTCCATAGAGATCAGAGGGCAAGAGCTCATATATTTAAGAAAAGTCTCTCCACCTGAAAATAAAATGTGTGCTCCCTGGTGGTTTGAGCAAGCACTGAACTGGCAATGGCTGGATTCTTTTTCTGATCACGTACACGCGGCATCTGTGTTCCATGGCTGCCCACTGCTCACCTCCTTCATTTGCTTTCTTCACCCTAACTCGACCAGACTATGGAGATGTATATTAATACAGATTCATAGAGGAAAGGAGGGCAGTGAAGTTGAGGAAGGAAACCATACATGCCCATGATGCCCAAACTGCAATGAGCAAATGAATCATCTGGAAGTCTTGTTGGAAATGTAGATTATGAATCGCTAAGCCTGGGGTGGGACCTGAAAGTCTACATCTAACAAGCTCGCAGGCCATGGTCAATGTTGATGGACTGCAGGCTACACTGGGGAGAGCAAAAATCTACCCTTCTGTTCCTTTTTTTTTTTTTTTAAGATTTTATTTATTTATTCATGAGAGATACACAATGAGAGAGAGAGAGGTAGAGACACAGGCAGAGGGAGAAGCAGGCTCCATGCAGGGACTCGATCAGGGTCCCCAGGATCAAGCCTCGGGCCAAAGGCGGCGCTAAACGACCCAGCCACTGGGGCGGCCCTACCCTTCTGTTTTTATGGGGAATTTAACACCCGAAAAACATTCTGAAGGTCTACCATTAGGATGTTTATGAGGAGGATAAGGTTAAATAAAAGAAGCTAAATTCACAACAGAAAATGGGCTGGTGGTCACACAATAAATTATGGAAGCCAAAACTCTGTCTGCTGGTGTGATGATACCGGGTCTGTTTCATTATCACCCGATGATGCCATTTTCCCAAGTTTGTCCCACTACATTCTATACACATTCTTTCAGAAAGAAATTTCTGTGTTAAAAATCTTACACAAAGTTCTATTTTTTGCTTGTCTGGAAGCTCAGTTTTGGCAAGACAAATTAAGGACAACTGAGGAAACAGGAGAAACAACTTTCTAGATGCATTTTTAACTGACACTGAGGGCAGTTTATCATCCTCTATAAGACTGGTCTATCAGGAATTATTATTCCATAAACGTCATCATGGGGTTTCAGTTCATGTTCATATCACCAGGTAAATACTTACCCAGGCTAAAAGTTTCATAATGTGTTTTTGGGGAATGTGTAGTAGCTGTCTGTCTCCTGAGGCAAAAGGTGTTATGGTTCCTAGCAGCAAAGGCAGAGGGGTAGTGAAATCAGTATTTGGATCTGCTAAGAATTGGTAGACACAGCAACCCTGTAGACATAAACAAAAGCAAACATTCTCCTGGTTGTGACTCCAAAATATTCTTCTTTGTATGGAGCTTGGGTTTTATTTACGCTACTAGAGTGCTCGCAAGTTAAAAATTAACTTGAAAATAAGTAAAATGTGAAATAAAATTTATCCCTTGATGGGTTGACTAGATTTGTGTTTGATAAATCCTCGTTCTGATTTCTCCTGATAATCTATAAGGAAGTATATGGATTTCCCTTCAGGAGCCTCATCATTTCCAATAAGAATAAGCATTTGTTAAATTTCTAATATATCTGAGGCACAGACTATATTATATTATCATTTCTCCAGAGGAAACTCTAACCACGTAGGGAGCTAAAGAAGATGCGTTAATGAGTCCAAATGCAAAAACTCAAGAAAGTGCTGACTTACTGTCAGTGCCGAGAAGTCAGAGGATGGAGAAAGTTTTGAGAGCTGGCAACGACCATTGTGTAGGGTCCTGGGAAAGGTGGATTTCGAAGAAAGGGACAGGTACTTTCATTCGTAAAGTGATACTCATTGGAAATGACCTAGACTCTGAACCTTAAACAGGCAGATATATTTTTACCTAGCTTTCAAAAAACACTGGAACAAAAAGTTTGTATCATGAAAAATAGTATAATATGAATTGCCTTACTTGACAGAGAGGATGTTTGGTTTGGTTTGATTTTTCAATTTTTTTTTTCAAATCCTCCATATGCCTTTAAGAAGCTTTCAGTGAATATTAAGAATTTGATTAAGTTTGGGTCTAATTCATAATGTTATTTAAGATGTTCTGCACAAAATGATTTTTAAATGGTGGACTGATACTAATATGTTCCCTGATTGTTTCTATGTATTAAATCATTTCCTAAAGATGATATATGGCTGTCTTCCTATCATCTTGTTCAGACTTCTGCTGCGGTGCTTACAGTGAGGCCTGCATTAGGATTACTTGTATCAAATATCTCGCCTGCCCACAGGTTGTAAATTCTTTGCAAAGAGGTACCATGACTATGACTTTTCTGTCTCGCTATCAACGTATCTAATGCACACCTTTACTTGTTAGGAGTTCTACTTATATTTGTATACTTATAAATGGACTCAGCTGCTTCTTAAGCTGTGGTTTTAGGTAATTTTATCATATGTCTTCATGTGCCCTTTTTGAAATTCCTAAAGGGCAAAATGACTTAAGTAAGTAAAAAAAAAAGGAGGGGGGGCGCCTGAGTGGATAGGTCGGTTATGTGTCTGCCTTTAGGTCAAGTCATGATCCCGGGGCCCTGGGATCCAGCCCCATATCAGGCTCTCTAGTCAGCAGGGAGCCTGCTTCTCCCTCTCCCTCTGCTGCCCCCACTCCTTGTGCTCTCTCATGCTCTCTCTCTGAAATAAATAAATAATATATTAAAAAAAAAAGCAAGTAAAAAAAAAACCCACGAAATTCTGACAATATTTATTAACTCATCCAGGAAAATTAGATTGAGGAGATATTGATTTTGTTAGTGGCGTGGGGTTTTTTGTTTGTTTGGTTGGTTAGTTTGGTTTTGGTTTTGGTTTAAAGAGCTTTCAAATTTGTGTAGCCTCCTGTCCAGGAGACAGTGACGTGCAACCAGAAAATCGGAGCATGCTTTAATACTGTGCTTGCATCCGTTAGCATTTGTATTTCTGAGAGGTCTGAAATAGAATTGAGTAGAAGAGAGCAGAATGGGCAGCCTGAAAATTGCACAAAGCCTTCAGAATTAGAAGATCTGTCCTTCATACACCCTTCAAGTGCACATCATCACTAACCTCTGTACATCTTCACAGAGCAGGACTGATGTTTGGGTCTCTAGCTCCATTTAGCCATGTGGTGTGGCTTTCATAGAAGCAGGAAAAAAAGTATTGATCAACTAACAGGGCAACAATACTGAGGTTTTTCAGATATGTACATATGCAACATTATGTGAGGAATATAGCAAATATGAAATCCATATTGGTCATAGAGGTTGATATTAATTAGTACAGCTCTGTACTTCATTAAATAAATAAATTGCCCTAACCTTGACTCACCTTTGACAACCAAAACTTTCAACTTAGAAGTGCAAGAACTTTCTTTTTGATGATTTTGTGATTGTGCAATAGTGCCAACCTCTCATGTAAAAGTCAACCACTGATTTGGGGTTTTTTTGTTTTTGCTTTTGTTAAGCTTGTTATCTAGTCCCTGTGTTCTTTTCTTTTTTTTTAAGATTTTATTTATGTATTCATGAGAGACACACAGAGAGAGAGAGAGAGAGAGAGAGGCAGAGACACAGACAGAGGGAGAAGCAGGCTCCATGCAGGGAGCCCAACGTGGGACTCGATCCCGGGTCTCCAGGATCACGCCCTGGGCTGAAGGTGGCACTAAGCCACTGAGCCACCTGGGCTGTCCTAGTCCCTGTGTTCTTATAACTTATGATTTTCTTTTGCCTATCGTGTTCTGTCAGTGTTTTCTGAATTTCACTGCTTCTTAACATGTCCATCAGAGAGAAAGATTTTTTTTTAATAGAAGAAAAAGATTCACATTAGGTCATCATATAACAATCTAAAATTTTATATTCTTTTCAAAATGTGTAAAAAAAATCATCACACTCCTTACTTAAAAGCATGGTTTGAAACAACTTTTTCTATGCTATTGATGCTAACCATTTGGTAAAGGAAAAATGAGAGGAAACACTCATAAGATGTTGCGGGGGAGAGCCAGTGACATGTCCTTAGTTTTCATGAAAGATGCTGGGATGCTCACTGAAATTACAGGAAAAGAGTACATGATATGCAAGTAGAAAGATGATTAATAATATGATTAAAAATAATGTCTTTCAGGGCACCTGGGCAGCTCAGTAGTTGAGCATCTGCCTTTGACTCAAGTCATGATCACAGGGTCCTGCAGTCTTCATCTCCTGCATCCAAGGACTCCGCACTCAGTGGGGAGCCTGCTACTTCCTCTCCCACTGCCCCTCCCCACCTGCTCATGCTCACTCACATGTGCTCTCTCTCCCTCTCAAATGAATAGATAAAAAAAAAAAAAACCTTTAAAAACATAAAAATAATATATTTCCTAAATAAAAGAGACTAGTGTCCTTGAGCTAAATTTTAGCCAGGAAATAAATAGCTATTGAATAAAGCTGATAAATTAATGACTAAACATAAAAACACATTATTTAGACTTTGGGAAATGGTGAGGGAGAGGGAAAAAAAAACAACAATCGTTTAAAAAAATTACTACAGGCATTAGGATGACACAGACAAGAAGCTGGTATTAGTTTTATGTAATCCTGTGTGCTTCTGTATTTTGTAATTTATAGCCATGTGACTGCATTACTTGGGACTTCATTTTTACTAAAAGACATGAGAAACGTTTTCTTAATGTATTATTTTCTGACATAAGTGCAAAAGGATGGAGGAGAATTGATTGAATCTAGAGATCCTCTCTACAGGAGCCGAAAGAGGGGACTCACTTAGCAGAGCAGAGAGGGGAAAATGTGTCCTGGTGCTAGTTCTGTCCTGGGCCTCACCCCTGGGATTCACTTAGGAAAAAACCAGCGTGAATCTCAGGGCCAGCATTGCCAAAAGGACTTTGGAAAACACAACTAACTAGTATCCATGTGCAGGATTGGGGTTCCCCACATCCTTCAAGGGGTTCAAAATTGAAACCAGTAAATAACAGAAGAAGCTACCAACTTCTTTTTATAGGCATGAAGGGCAGATAAGAAGCTAACGCAGGAAAAATCATAAGGGATGGAACAGACGAGGTGTTGTAAGTGGACTACCACTTTCCAATACTGTGCGTGTGTTCTAGGGAGGGTTCAAGCAATAAAAATGTAATTTTAATAGGTAAATGAATATAAAATATCTTTTAGTGATATAGAGCACAGATAAATCTTTATGTTTGGATAATTTCAGGAACGACAGCTAATTTGCCACCTGGTGGATATATGATCCAACTGAGAGAAAACTACCTAATCTAGGCCATGGGATTTGAGTTACAGGGTAAACATGCAGGCCAAATGGAGTCGCAGCCTATAATTCAAGCCTAGAAAGCCAACCAAAAATATGTAAATTGCACCCTTCCCTCCCCTAAGAAAATCACAGTATTAATTCTGATTGATGCTATAAATTCTAATAAAAGGTCTGGACTTGGGGAAACTTGAAATGTTTGGCTAAAACGAGATTTGAAGACAACTGTCAGATTCACTTTTCAGTTTGCTACCTGTCCCTCATTACCATGCGTCAATGCAAACTGATTATGTCACTGGGGAAGTGCATAGCTCTGTAATGAAGAAATATTATAGCATCCTTTGGTTCTCAATCCTGCAGGGAAAGAATTAATAACTAATCACATAATCTCTTCTATAATTTATTCTTCATAATCCTTGGAGTATAACAGGGCTAATAATGTAAAGGAAGTGAAAATCATGGGACGATTAATATTTGTTGTTTTCATTACACTCTCCGTATTTGGGGTTGACTGTGATGAAAGCAGTCAATTTGAAATGTATCATCAAGTTTGAAATCTCTTATGCCTGATTTACCTGGCGGAGGTTCAAAAGAAAGTGACAAGAATAATTTTGAAGAGCAAAATAAACTCTTTTGCAAGCCTTTTGGACTTCTGCCAAAACCAAAGCAATGAGGAATATGAAGAAAAAAAAGAAAAGAAAAGAGTTTGAGGATACAGATTTCTCAAGTTCCTTTAACTGGGGACATTTTTTTCCCTTTCCTTCCAAGTTTCAAGTAAAGGAATTGAATGGTGGAGTTCAGAATTACTTCTTAGAAGTGATTCATGTTAAAAAGTTGATCTCATTAACTGACTGTATTAAAAGAAAAGATTGCCATAAAGGACTTTTGCGCTTAGATAACTCACCAACTAAGCAAAATTAAATGCCTCCAAAGAAAAAGCAATAGGAAATTCAGGGACAGAATGTGAAATATGATCTCTGAATTTTCCTAAGCTGAAATACCAGGCAGAGTGCTAGATACAAGTTAATTTATAAAAGATAAAAAGGACGAGGGCTAGTCTCTCACAATTGCAACCCCCATGCTTCCTCAATTTTGGTTAAAAACAAGAATAAAATAAAAGGTAAAGAAGGGCACACATCCCTTAACCCTCCATTATTAAGTATGAAAATGCTATGTTTAAAATGGGAAGATACTTTGCTCTGAATATGCCCCTTAGAGGCTGCCACTGATGCCACACAACCACTTCCTCGTGTGTCCCAAACCTCTTGTGTTGTCGGTTAGTGCATTTGGTTGAAGGAAACTAGCTATTTCTGGAGGAAGAAAAAAAAAAAACTCTATTATTAGCAAATGTCAGGAAAAAACATCATGAACATCTGTGTATGCATGCATGGATGGGGGTCATAATGAAGGAGGTATAAATATATTGCATGTATATATAAATATAATAATATATAAATATAATATTTTACTAAATCTGGGGCCACATTTTACATTTATATTTAATTTATCATGGGCACTTTTGAGAAGTCATTTAAGGAAATAAGCCTTTGTGTCATAAGTTAGTAAGGTTTAGGGGCTGTGGCTTGTTGCAGTGTAGCCTGGCCGCTACTGGCTGGAATACATGTGCTGCCCAATTTACTCTTTTCAACGAGCTAATAAATGTGGAATTCTTAAAAAAAAAAAAAAAAAAAAAAGATCTATTTTATTTCAGAGAGAAAAAGAGAGCCCATAAGTGAGGGGAGAGGCAGAGACAGGGAGAGAATCTCAAGCAGACTCCCTGCTGAGCATGGACCACCCCCCCCCCCGATGTGGGGCTCCATCTCACCACCCTGAAATCGTGACCTGAGCCAAAATCAAGAGTTGGACACTTAACCCATTGAGCTACCCAGGCACCCCTAAATGTGGGATTTTTTAAAAAGATTTTATTTATTTATTCATGAAAGACACAGAGAGAGAGGCAGAGACACAGGCAGAGGGAGAAGCAGGCTCCATGCAGGGAGCTGGATGCAGGACTCCATCCCAGGACCTCAGGATCATGACCTGAGTCGAAAGCAGATGCTCAACCACTGAGCCACCTAGGTGCCCCTAAATGTGGAATTTTTGTGCCAGTTGTCATGATGCAGACAAGAAGGGAAAAGAAAACATTAAGGGAGATGAACCTGTCTCACTGTAATTCCAAACCTGGCCTCACCACCTGGCCTCAATTTTCCAGTTATATGACCTTGAATATTCTAGCACTTGCATGTGAGTTTCAATTAGTAATCATTAATGTCAATATTATCTTTTTTTTTTTTTTTTAAAGAAGGGCAGCCCACGTGGTTCAGTGGTTTAGTGCTGACTTCAGCTCAGGGTGTGATCCTGGAGACCCGGGATCAAGTCCCATATCAGGCTCCCTGCATGGAGCCTGCTTCTCCCTCTGCCTCTGCCTGTGTCTGTGCCTCTCTCTGTGTATGTCTCTCATGAATAAATAAATAAAATCTTTAAAAAAAAAAGAAGAAGAAGAAAAAGAAAAGAAAAGAAGATTCCACTTGCCTGATTTAAAGGCCTGTTTGCTGTGAGCTGGGTGTGGTGTGAGGAAGAGGTAGTGAGCCTCCAGCACTAAGCCCTCCCCAGTGTCTATTTCTGCTGGGGTGGCTGCAGAGTGCAGAGGATAGGTTCTATTGAGACTCTTTACTGTAAGCCTGAAGGGGAAATTGAGGCTTTCCTTTTGACTCTTTTGAGAAAAAAAAATAAGAAAAGTGAAAAATAAACCCATTGAAAGCAAATGACAGGCAAGATTCTGAGTGCGTGTGATGCCCACAAGCTAAAGTGGAGCCACGATGAAAGCGAGCTCAGAAAGTCATCTTTCCAGCAGAGTAATGGTTAAGGATATAAGAGAAAAGAGCCAAATGATGCACAGATGCGTGTTTTCAAACCACACTCATAAAAACTGCAAATGTTTCTGTCCTTCTTACATTGACTTCTAAAGAGTCATTGAAGAAGGAAAATACACTATTTTCTTTCCCCACACATATCAGTGCTTTGAAATCTACTACAGAATTCTTCTCCTGCAGCATTTCCAGCGCAGCACTCATCCCCGTGTAAAGAATAAACACATAAAAATAGGATCAACCTAGTGCATGCCAATTTATTTTGCCCTAGTTTTAATTGGATTTTTAAATGTAACACCTTGGATTTTTCTCATAAAATAAACTCACATTGAATGAAAATGCTAGAACAGGTAAGAATGAGAGTCAGAATGTGGGAAGGAGAATTGTAAGACTGATTGGCTATTCAAGAGCTAAGGAACGACAAAAAGGAACAAGTTGCAGGCAAGATGTGGGGAGATCTATGCTAACGGTGTGCTCCATGGTAGGGGCCTTGACCTCGGGGGGGGACAGGAGATTAAGGTTAGTGACACAGGTGGTCAGCCATGTCCAGGTGATCAACCCCCCATAAACTGTCTGGACACCACAGAGTGGGTGAGTGGCCTTGGCTGGCAATGCTTCACGAGTGTTGTCACACATCCTCACTAGGACACAGGAACACCGGACCAGTGGTGGAACAGGAACTGATGGAGTCCAGCTGGAATCTCCACACCTGGTCTCTGCTGACCCTGCCCTCTGCACTCATTTCATCTGCTGATTACAGTCAGTATCCCCCAGCTGTACTAAAATGCAACTACAAATATAACAGCTTTTCCAGATTCTGTGAGTCCCTCTAGTGAACCATTGGGTCCGAGGGTTACCTTGAGCCCTTTCCAAATCCGCGAATGCATTTAAGGGAGAATGTGGGAAGATTCTGCTGTCTCTTTCACTGCAGCAACCCGTCATTTTGCTCCACTACCCCTACATTGAGACCATAGAGCTGTTGGGAAGAGCACAAGAGCAAAGAACAGATATGAAAACCAGGGGTACTCTGGGATCAGAAGTCAACGGATAGGTAACCTTATAAACATTTCCTCATGTTTTTGTATATATATATAAAGTTTTAAAACATCATCAGAAATTTAAATATATATATAAATATATATATATATATATATATATATATATATATATATATATTAAGTGCAATCTGAAGCAGTGTGTCACAGCACAGCCTCCCTGAGCTTGTGAAGTTAAGTGTCTCTGATGTGATTGGTGTGGGTGCCCACACAACTATGCCTTAGACATTTTGTCTAATCTGCAATACAATCTGCCAGAGGACAACAACCAATGTTCTTTGCAGTTTGCAAGTCCACTTTTCACAGATTAACAGGATTATTTCCCTGAAGCCTGACCGCCCCTGAGTGAAACGAACATTCAACATGTTTGAGAAGCAGAGAGAGGCCTGCCCAGACCACAAAACTAGGGGGCGCCATCTTGAATCTGATAGTGTTCATGTGTTTGCGGTTTGCTTTCATTTTAATATAAAACATAATTCAATTGCATATTCAAATAAGCAAACACTTCAGTGATAATCACAGCAGAGGTTAGCACGAAAGACAAATAGATAAAACGTGTTGGTCAATGTAGGGTTGGGTGTGTGTTTGAAAAGTGATTTGGAGAAAGCACCTTTTATTACTGGCCACCAGCCTGGATTCAAAATGGCATCCAATGGGAGCAGATCCATTTGACTTTTTTGAGGATAATGCAAAGCTAGGTGACACACAGACACAGATGACACTATTTTGTTTAGACTTTTAAAGGGCACTTCATAGGGTATAGGAGATGAAAAGCCATTTTGAAATGCAATCTCTTGGGGTTGCTGAAATCAAACAAAGTGCATTGAAAAGTGGTTAAAAGAAAGATACAAAGCACATGATTTTGTGGCCAGTCAAAGGCATGCACCTCACTGACATTTGTTAATTTTTTATACGTTCATTGATCAAATATCTATCATTTTGATCCTTTTCTCTGTGGAGATAATAGTGTCAACTCTTCACATGAACCCAGGAAGGAGCTCATTGAACAGGGAACGGGCAGAGAAGGGTGTTTACTCCACCTAGCTCCATTGTTCACGGTTCTATATGCAGCTCGCTGGCAGGACCTAACAGAACTATTGCTTTCCAGAAACACAAGGGCTTTGGGCACATACATCCAGCTGCCCTTCTTCCTGCCCTTTCTGCTTTAAAGAGGACAGGTGCTGGGTGCCTGGATCCCCTCCTGCACCCAAATACAAACCTGCCATGAAGATCGACCACCCATGCAGATGGATAAGGGACGCCATCTGGTTTGGGTACACGATCAATCCACAGGAATCCATGAGGAAAACTGGGCTATCTTCATGCCTCTAAAGTATAACATGTTACACATTTTTTTAAGCCAAAAGAGAATTCCCATAGTCTGTTAAAAAAAAAAATGTTACAATGACCTGGGGGATGATAGGAGAAATTTGGAAGACACTTTGTTTTGGATTAAGTTTTCCTTAGGACAGAGGATGGCAGAGTCTGACCCAGGGACCTAGGAACAGTCACCCCGATCCATTTATGAATTGCCCTCCAATTTCATCGCAGCAGCAAGGTCGAACAGTCGTGACAGAGGCAATATGGCTGCAACACCTAAAATATTTACCGTCCAGTCCTTTATGGGAAAAGTTTGCTGATCCCTGTATGTAGAAATGTATGCATACATGAAGGTGGATATTGTCTTGAGAGTTTAAAAAATAAAACACAGTTATTGTATATTAACATTGTGAGATGCGTAAGAGGTATTGAGATTAGAGGCACAGAGACATACGTATATATGATATAAATCAATTGTAATATAGATAAGGGTGTATATTTTCATTAGGTAAAAACAAAACAAAACAGTAAACTAGAAGTCACTCTTAAGACAAACAAACAGAGCTAAACCCCAGGTCTTTGAAATTAACTTTCATAAAGTTATGAGACTATGAAAAGTTAATTTTCAAACCAGAAGAGAAATAAAATACAATATTATATAAAAATATTCAAGGATCAGAACAAAATTTTCTGATTACCTAAAATTTATTACTTTTAGTTCTTAAAGTGAAAGTAGCATCCATGACATCAACACATCTTTGATTTTCTTCCTCTCTCTCTTTCTCTCTCTCTCTCTCTCTGCCTCCTACCCGCTCCAATTTAATATAGCACTTCTCTGATGATCTGGCACAGTTTCTCTCTCTAACAGGAACTTAAGATTTTTGGATCTATTAACAGTGCATACATTATTTATTAACTTGCATCAGGAATAATTTTGCAATTGGCAAGCTTCAGAAAGCTGCAGAAAATGATCAGACCACCGCCGCCATGTGTATTACCTCTCAGCAGTCCCCGACAGATAAAAACATTGAAAAGGAACCTTCCTTTCTGTTGCTTGGATATGGAAAGTATAACGAATCGCCTGTTTCATTCATAATCTCCCCTCTGTCCGTGGAGCAGTTAGCTTGTGCATTAGCACAAAGGCTTAAAAAGTACATAGACATTAATCTTAAAATACTCTGGAGGCCCATATGAACTACTATTATACACCAGTCTGGGGACAAGAAAAGGCATCCTGGCTGTATTTTTGCAATCTTTGGCAGGTGGTCTGCAGTGCTCAGGCACAGAACCATTGTCAGGTTACACGATTGCCTGGGATGTGGCATGTGATAACTGATTACAAGCAGAAGTAAGTCACAGCACTGTACCTACAAGTGCATCACTTGTTTTACGTGCCCGCTACTACCCTTTGGGGAGCAGTCAGCAATGCACACGTCTGGGACTTCATTTACAACAGATGACAGCTATCTGAAGCCAGCTATGTATCAGATAAATTGAGTGTGTGGGTCTGATGGGTGAGGATTGATATCGTGTGAGAGTAGCATGACTGGGATAGAAGCCGGCAATACAGGAGATGCAGGGGCAAAATATAATTGAGAAATGGTTGCAAAGGGGATGGAGTACATCTCAGGCTTAGGAATGCAATGCTGTAGTCAGAAAAAGGAGACCTTTGAGATTGGACACAATGTTTGCTCTGTCCAGGCAAATTTCCCATTTCATCACAATTTCTCAACACATCACTTATTTTATTAACGTGACAGGAATTCACGTGACTTAATTTGACTGATGTAGTAAGGCACCTCTCTTTGACCAGGTTTGATACTAAAAAAAAAAAAAAAAAGTAAAGAAAAATTTATCTCACTATTTTGTTTTGCTTTTATTTTGAGTTTTAAAAGAAACCAATATAGCACAAATGCTGAATGCATATTTAGAGCCTTTGGAAACAGACAATAGTGGAAAATGAATCCTACTTTTAAAGGAGGCAGTTTAAAATTTCAGTCTTCCAAGCATAATTTAGGTTTGACATTATGAGAAAATGCCTTCATGAGTCACAGGGTTTTTAGAAGCTGGTTACCTTAGTGATTTTATTTATCTCTCTGATACTGTCTGACAGTTGAAATGTGCTCGGTGATACCTGCTGGCAGTTGCTAGTTTTAAACTACAGGAAATTGAAAGCAAGTTGCTTCTAGGACACTGAACTTAGAATTCCTTTTCTCTTTTGGCAAATGGTGCACGAATAGCGTAAGTCATACTATCGTAAGGCTTTTGTCTTAATGATTAGAGAAACCTCACGTTAAAATCAGCAACAGGTGCATAGACTTCAATACAGTTATACAAAGACCTAAACCTACACAAACACACACACTCCCATATGTTGCTTTTAGAAAGTAATAAACATTTACCGTGAATCCAGAAATTAAATGACAATTGAGTGAATCCAGATTTACGTTATGAAAAGGCAGATCTCGAAGGTATAATAAGCACAGATTAAATTTTCACAACTAAATTAAAAGGAATCTATTGGATGGTTAGTTACTTCCATCAAACCAGACCAATTTAATGAGACATTAATATTTGCATTATTTTTGTAAGCCCTGATAGATGAGTAGAAAATCGCTCCTAAATGGAGGTGCTATGGCCTGAATATTTGCGTCTCCACTCAATTCATGTTGAAATTTTAATGCCCAAAGTGATGGTATTCAGAGGTGGGGCTTTGGGGAGATTATTTGTTGTGTAGGTGGGGCCTCACAGTGGGTTTAATGCCTTGTAGAAGAGACCCCACAGAGCTCCCTAGCCCCTTGCACCCTGTGAAGACAGAGTCAGAAGGCACCATCTATAAACCCCGAAGCCCTCACTGAACACAGAATGTTCCAGAACCCTGACCCTGGACTTCCAGTCTCCAAAACTGTGAGAAATAGATGTGTATTGTATATAAGCCAGTCTATGGTATTTTAGCACCTCATCAGAATGAGACATAAGAGAGGTGAAAAGTGTGGTTTGATTTAAACTAGGGTATCTCTGCTACCCTAAATAGGTAACCAAAAAATAAATTCCCTCCAAAACCCATTCTGTATTCAATGGAAGTTCGAAGCTCTTCCTAAAATGTCTATGAGTTCTTTAGAAGCTTCTATTCTAGCAGTCACCTCTTGTTCCAAATTCTTTCTTTTTTTTTTTTTTTCTTATTTCAAATTCTTGCCTACGTGGACTTGTTATTTCAGTTATGAGTCATCTCACTGCTGATATCAGAGTTACCAGCCTGGGGCAATCCAGCTTCCTGCAGCATCCACACACCTGCTGAAGCATGTGAGAGGACACACCCATGTGCACACACGCACACCAGTGTGCAAGGGCTATGAGGTGGACTCTGCAGGAGTGAAGGAGACATGAACAAGGCAACTTCATACTGAGCATATCCTAACGTTATACTTCATTTCACGTAGACCCAAGCCTCGTGGATCATCTCTCCTCTCCCTCCCGCCTTTTTTCTTCCAGGCTCTTCCTCCTGGATCACCCTCAGAACCCCAACACCTAGTATACAGAGGAGCTTGGCTCCCCCAAGTCTTCGGACTTCGTTTAGACTCACTTTGCCTTTCAATCTTCTCAAATGGTTTAGCAGATTCAAATGCCTCTGTTGTAACAAGATGCTAGAATGCAATTGCAATTACAAGTTGCAATTATAGTCTGCATTAGTGTTTGTCTTCCACACCAGTTAGAGTCAAACTAAAAAGCAAACATTTTCATAGAGAAATGAAGGACAATAGTAACATTACTGAGATTAATAGGACTCATCTCACTTCTTTTTTAACAAACTTAGTTCTAGTCTTGTTCTCGCTCAGAATCTTCTATTTCACTTCTCATCACTTTTTTTTTTTTTGAATTCTCACCTCTTCTGTCAAATACCGCTGTGCCTGTTATCCTAGAAGTATGACGTCCGTGTTTAATGAAATCATGTTCTGAACCACTGGGACTCTCTCCAGGATCGTTATCAATCCTCACACTGGCTCCAGGCTTCAAAACCAATTAACTCACTAAGCACTAACTCAGCAGTTCTGAAAGTTTGATCTTAGAACCTCTAACCCTCTTAATAATATGGGAGGCCCTCAAAGAGTTGCTGTTTATGAGGCTCATGTCCAATAGTGTGCTCAAACCAGCTAGCAGGCTCTCCAGAACTGATTTTGAGCTTTTACTCCCAACTTTGCATTTGGTAAGCTCCCTTAGTAGCTTGAATATGCCCATAGAGGGAGCCTTTCAGTAATGCAGTGGAGCCAGCTGGCAAGAATGATTGGTAAATTTTCAAAAAAAAAAAAAAAAATGCAAATCAGTCTTCAGAAAGATCCATTATTAAAAATTAAAACCCCAAATAATTTATATTACCAACAAAATTAATAGATTTAGCTACAGTTTTCTATTATCTATTCTTTTGAGGTTATCGCTGATCTCTCTGTAAAGCAAAAATATTATATACTGATGTGCTTTTACACATCTCTTCATGACTCCTTAATGGGTGATACTAGGTCGCTTGAAGTTGGTTGAGGCAGGAATATTTACACCACAGCAATTGACAAATGCTACAGGGCAAGGGTTGATTTATTGTTTTGTTGATTTAAGAACATATTAATGACAGGGATCCCTGGGTGGCGCAGCGGTTTGGCGCCTGCCTTTGGCCCGGGGCACGATCCTGGAGACCCAGAATCGAATCCCACGTCAGGCTCCCTGCATGGAGCCTGCTTCTCCCTCTACCTGTGTCTCTGCCTCTCTGTCTCTCTCTGTGTAACTATCATGAATAAATAAATAAAATCTTTAATAAAAAAAGAACATATTAATGACAAAGATTAAGTTTTTGTGTTTTGAGTCCGTAGCTATTATATTTTAAAGAGTGTAAAAACAATTGAGGAAATAATCTTCTAGTATTAAAAAGATCTTATACAGCCTGAAAGCCATTCTAATGTAAGACTGAAGTATCAATTCAGGGATTTGTTGTTTCATGGTTGTCTCACTCATAAATGTAGACATTTATATTGGAACTTCTCTCAGACTACTACTTATCAGATGTCTGCCATCACGGCACTGGAGTATTTGCCACAAGGAAATCAGCAAACCTTAATCAGCATCACCATGTTTTTGTTTTTTGCTTTTTTTTTCTAGCGAGCTAGATTGCCAGCACACCACTAGTTATATTTATCATTGTTTACTATATTAGAGCTATTCTTATTACATTTAAAAATAACAATGCACAGGATCCCTGGATGGCTCAGTGGTTTGGCACCTCCCTTCAGCCCAGGGCATGATACTGGGGTCCCCGGATCTAGTCCCACATCAAGCTCCCTGCATGGAGCCTGCTTCTCCCTCTGCCTGTGTCTCTGCCTCTCTCTCTGTGTCTCGCATGAATAAATAAATAAAACCTTTAAAAAATAAAATAAAAATAACAACCCAGTAAATGTTAACATGAATAATATAATAAACTGATAACATACATATAACTTTAATACAATTAACTATATTTACCTAAACATAAAAAATAACTTAGGGAAAATGGAATTGCTTTATATTTTTATTTATCCTTTTACTGCCGTTTTAATGGCTTAACAGAAGACAGATTCTCATACCTGCTTCTGGAATCAATCTGCTGCAATAAGTTGTTTTGCTTTAAACACACAAAGAAGGGACACCTGGGTGGCTCAGTGGTTGAGCAACTGCCTTTGGCTCAGGTCATGATCCCAGGGTCCTGGGTTCAAATCTTGGCATCAGGATCCCCACAGAGAGCCTGCTTCTCCCTCTGCCTGTGTCTCTGCCTCTCTGTGTCTCTCATGAATAAATAAATAAAATCTTAAAATAAAATAAATAATAAAATAAAATAAAATAAAATAAAAAATACATGAAGAAGTGTCAGATATGTAGTTTAAAAAGGGAGAAACTTAGTGGCCAGCTGACAGCTTCTCCAGGATTCTGTTATTCAATAGGTCACATCGCCTCATCAACATTGAACTCAAGGCCAACAATACTGTAAGTCATGCCTGAAGGAAGCTTATCAAACACATGTATTTTCTCCATAAGGCACATCACAGCCTTTTGTGCTCAATAACTGTTAAATTAATTAACCAAGGAGGTCACTAGCCAGATGTGGCTCAAATGCCAAGTGGCCTACCTGAGCAAACCAAAATCTAAGCCTATAAATGTCTCAAGTTCACAAAATTGAAACACTAAGGATAATCACGAGCACCAGCAAGGCTTTCCATAACAAATGATCCATAATCTCCTGGCTCTGCTTCTCTGCCTTCTCTCTGTCTACCTGAACTCCTGGAGGTGAAGACCTCCTAACTACTTCCAGATCGGTCCTGCCTGATTGGAAGCCAGGTTTGCTCAGATAAATCCTTAAAATTTTTAACATGCCTCAGTTTATCTTTTAACAGAACATTACCCAGAGCTTCAGCACTACTATTGGGGGCCATTTCACTATTTAGTGAAATCAAAAAAACAAAAAAAAACAAAAAACAAAACCCTCCGGAAAGTGTATATATGTGTGTATGTATGTATGTATGTGTTTGTTTATTTATTTATTTATTTATTTATTTATTTATTTATATACTATATATATTTCAAGAAATTAGAGAACATATATCTATCACATATATGATACTGGGTGTTTCTCTGATTTCTTAAAATACACGAAAAACTAAAGCGTATTTTCAAGGACCCTGTGTATCTATACTTCGGAACCAGTTTGTCAACACAGATTTGAACAAGGGAGCCTTCACATGTGAACGTGACAGATTAACACAGGAACACACGCTTAGGAAGCGCGATGGAATAGGTCAGTTCCTCCATCAAAATTAAGGCAAATGTTCATTGGCAGAAAACGGGGACATAGGAAAGATGATTGGAAACAAACCGTAGACACTGGGAGAAACCAGAACACAAGGCAGGGAAGGGAGAAAGTTGCCTAGAAGAAGGTGGAAGAGACAAAAGTTGTGGGGAGAATGGAGAAACGGATGAAGCGAATAAATTGAAAACACCCCCTTAAATGCAGAAAAAGCTACAAGCTCGGAAAATGAAAGGAAAAACTGACACCTTGGCAGTTAGGTGTGTGTATTCTAACACTGTAAGGTTTGGTTCTGACAAGAGAATGCACATCCGTAGCTCGGTCCCACCCCTTTTTGTGAAGATTCCACATAGGACAATAGCAAAGTAAACTATAGTTCTAACAGTGTGTTCAGTTATACACAAAGACATATCAGCCCTAAGTGCATTACAGCAGAATGCCAGGCATATGAATTCTTCCTGTAAAATGCAAAGAGAAAAAAAAAATAGGAAAACTGACAGATATAAGAGACAACAACTTTGGTCTCTTAATTGAAAGGGCTAAAAGGGCTTTTTAAATACCTTATTAAGTTAATATAAGAGTAACAGGATCACAAAATATCAAAGCCATGAACTACCTTCCAAATCTTTGGAAAGAAACCCCTCATTGTATTTGATCTTACAAACAGGTGACAGGATTGTCTGAATATATTATTGCTAATTTTAACACCAAGTTACCTAAATTGCATTCTGGAGGCCTTTGCACTGACTAATATTGTTGAATCGAGCATCCATGGGACTCTGTATCAAGGCAGAAACTTCAGCATTTCTTCTCCCTTCCCCCTATCCCACTGTCTGAAACCTTTGGTCGTTGGCCAAATGAGATTTGCTCATTTATTAGAACTGAGGGTATAATATCTCACAGGATCATTGAAAAAAAAATTAAGAGTTTTATGCACAAATATGGATATATTTTTAGGACAGTGGCTTTGGCATTTCAAAGTCATGATGCAGCAAGAGATGACTAGTGGAATATTTTAAAGTATAATTAGAAAATCACAAAGTTGAAGAGTCACTTGGTATTGTGTTAGGAAAGGAATTCCTGACCATTGTGTGAATGTTGTGGAGTTTTCAAATTCATCTATCTTGCTTCCTGAATGGTTGCCAAATTGGTCCACGGCAATAATCAATGAACTGATGATAACGTGAAGTAAAATAGCTTTGCTATTTTTAATGAGATAAACCTAACAAATCCCATTTTAAGAAGCATTTTGGTTATTAGAATATTATTATCTGAGGTTTTTGAATTGAGCAAATTTTATACACTCCTTATAAAACATATACATTATATTACTTTTTTTCATTATATATGAAAAACACATTTTCTGAATGCAGGCACGTGAAAGAATAGGGGAGTTCTAAGTTATACAACTTACTTACAAAAGAATATGGATATTTGTGAACTTATTCCAGTTTTTTACTTACAATATGAAAATTTACAAGTTTTCATTTAAGGACTTCCACAGAAAGCTAGATTCATCATTCATAGTCAAAAGATGTTTGATTTTTATTAGAGAAAGATATATTAGTTGGGGCAAAATTAGCTGCTCCAAGAAAGAAACCCCCAAATACCTAATTCAGAATGAAAAAAAAAGTTTATTTTTCTCTCAGAGGAAGTCTGAAACAGATGTTCCTGGTCAACAAGGAAGCTTCCCCACAAGAGGTATTTCAAAGACTCAGACTCTTTTTTTATTCTGTGGCTTTGTGATCTTCAACAAAGTCGCCACACTTGTCCAGTAAATCACAGGAAGATGAAAGCAAAGAGGCCTGCACGTCACTTCTGCTCCGATTCAATTGTTAAAAGCTGCTCCGATGGCCCTGTTGTAGGAGCAGTTGGAAACTGTAATCAAAGTTTGGTTGGTGACAGGCACTGATGGGGGCACTGGATGAGATGAGCACTGGGGGTTATTCTATCTGTTGGCAAATTGAACACCAATAAAAAATAAAAAATAAATAAAAATAAAAAAGTTTGATTGCTGGTATGGAGCAAGAAACCTGTATGATTTACCAGAACAGTTTCCGGGGTGGTCGTGCGAAGGGGGCGGTGCAGGAAACAGATGTATCCATCACAAATGAAATACAAACTTTTAAAATTTAAACCTGATTTCTTAGTAAAAGGGAAATATTAAGCAAAAGAGTCTAAGTATCATATGGAACAACTACACTGCCCTAAAAATTCTCTGTGCTCTGGCAATTCATCCCTCCCTGTGCTCAAGCCCTTGGCAACCACTGATCCTTTTACTGCCTCCGTAGTTTTGCCTTTTCCAAAATGTCATATAGTTGGAATCATACCGTAGATCATTTTCTCATATTGACTTCTTTCACTTAGGAATATGTGTTTAAGATTCCACCACATTTTTTCATGGCTTCATAGCTCATTTCTTTTTCACAATGAATAATATTCCACTTTCCAAATTCACTACGATTATTTATCCGATCACCTACTGCAGGACACCTCAGTTACTTCCAACTGTTGGCAACTATGAACAAAGATGCTATAAACATCCATGTGCAGGCTTTTGTATGGATCTATGTTTTCAATTCCTTGGAGAAATACCAAGACGCATGATGGCTGGCTCATAAGGTAATAGCATATTTAGTTCTGGAAGGAACTGCCCAACTGTCTTCCAAACTGGATATCCCATTTTCCTTTCCCACCAGCAACGGATGAGAATTCCCATTGCTCCACATCTTTGGAGCATTTGGCGTTGTCAGTGCTGTGGATTTTCACCATTCTAATCAGTGTGCAGCGGTATCTTGTTTTAATTTGTGTTTCCTATTGACTCTTGATGCGGAGCATCTTTTCCTCATCCGTTGGCCATCTGTGTGTCTTTGTTGGTGAGGTATCTGTTCAGGTCTTTTGCCTATGTTTAAAAAGGCTGTTTGTTTTCTTATTGTTGATTTTTAAGAGTTCTTTGTATATTTTGGATCACTGTCTTTCACCACCAGTGTCTTTTGCAAATATTTTCTCCCACTTTGTGGTTCTCTTTTCATTCTCTTGACAGTCTTTCACAGCAGAAGTTTTTAATTTTAATAAAGTTTCATCAATTATGCTTTTGGTGTAGTATGGAGAAATTCTCCACCCAACCAAAATCATATGGGCTTTCTCCCATGTTATTTCCCAGGAGTTTTATAGTTGAGATACAACTTTCGAGGAGTGTTGCTACCAAGGGAACAAAGAAATGTGGTGGTAGCTGATATAGCGGGGGGGTCGGGGTGAGTCCAATAACAACATTAATTAAGTGATTATGTCAAAAGCAGGGGATTACTGAAGCACATCCTTGTGTACGTGGGAGGTGATAGAATCTAGTGCACAGATGGAGGGGACAGCCTTAGTTGGGATCATGGTTTGTTCATCTATGTGAACAGCAGGAACGCAAAGTATGTGGGTGCAGATGCCGGAAAGTGAATAGATGTGGTAGTGGGAGTTTGCAAGATTCTATTCTGAAGCTTGATTTCCTCAGTGAATAGAAAGCCAAGAATAAAAATGAGAAAAGTGGTGCTTTGGGTTTGGGGACAGAAAAGAAGAGGATGGGGAGGTAAATGAAATAGAAAAGTAGACACGGTTGCCAGGAATCATTAAGGGCCACTTGGAATTTGCAGCGATGAATTTAATGGGCAAGTTCTGTCCTCTGGTATGCACATTTCTTTAACCATGTTCACTGTAGAAATGCAAGCAGGAGATGATGGATTGATTTAGACTGTGGTGTTCTCAAGTGAACAATATAGCGGGGAAGAGTGAGAGAGAAAAAGTTGAGAGCATAGCACAGAAGGGATTATATCGAGTAATCATAAGACTTGAAGCTAGGTAGTTCAGGAAAGCAGTGTCATCAAGGACATATGACCAAGAGATTCAGGATCTGGTGAGGTTGAAAGATGCTTGGAGCCAGTTGCCAAGGGAATGGTTGTGGGGTGAGCGATCTGAGCATGGCGCGAGGCTAGATCATCCGAGCAGATAACATAAACAGTTGATCAACACATATTTTGAGTGTTATGTGTATTATACACTGTATTCCTATAGTAAAGTAAGCTAGAGGAAAAAATGTTAAGAAAATCATAAGGAAAAGGAAGTATATTTATAGAACTGTACTACAAAAACTCCACATATAAGTTGACCCATACAGTTTGAACCCTGTGCTGTTCAAGGGTCAATTCTCTAAGCCTGGAGCTGTATTTATGCTAGAAAACAAAACTCATAAAAAATTGTTAATTTAAAACTAGAACTTAAACTAAAGCTAAAACGAACTAAGGAGTTCACTGAACCCTGGAGTATTTTTTTTTAAGATTGTATTTATTTATTCAAGATAGATACAGAGAGAGAGAGTCAGAGACACAGGCAGAGGAAGAAGCAGGTTCCCTGTGGGGAGGCTGATGTGGTACTCAATCCCAGGACCCCAGGATCACACCCTGAGCCGAAGGCAGACGATCAACCCCTGAGCCACCCAGGTGCCCCAGTCCTGCAGTACTGATTTACACCACTTCCGGAGTCTGTATTTCCTCCATGTCCTTAAATGCATGGCTCATTAATGAGAACTTTGCACCCCACTTTCTTCCAGAATGTGAGCCTCGAGTAATGCATCAGTCTAGGAGAGAGAAGCCGTAATGGCTCAGGGAGCAGGCAAGCCCTGCTCAGAATATGTAAGGCAACTGTCTTTTGCAACATCAGGCCAAAAGGCCGCACCAAAAGGAGGCCCCAGCTTTTCCCCTGTTTTTAAAATGTATATTGGAATACATCTCAGTGAAAACACAAGTAGATAACAAATATTCACTCTCACTATTAAGCAAAGGTTACATAAAATAAAATGACAAAATACTAATTCTAAAATTTAGAAATATTTTGGGGTGGCTGTGTTGCTTGGTTCGAATCTTGACCTCTGCTCAGGTCTTGTGAGTTCAAGCCACACACTGAGCATGGAGCCTACTTAAGAAAAAAAATTTAGAAATGTTTTACAATGAGTATCTTCAATGCTATGACAATAGCATTTTCAGCATCTCTGGCAGGACTACAAAATGGCTCCATTTCTCAAACAATATCAGTTCAAAAATTGAACTCTAAAATTGTCTTTATTAGGTACCAATTCTGTGCCAGATCCTGTACTGGGACCTGAGAAAAGAAAGACAAATGCTGCATTTTTTTTTTTTTTTCCTAAAGGAACTCTTAAGATTTTAGAAAATTACTCAGAAAAATATTTCAAGAATTTTAAAGACACCTATCTTTGCTATCTCAGTAACTCTGTATCTAGAAAATTATCAGAGCATTACTTTTAAAAAATGAATATAACATATGTGCAAATATTTTCATCCTAGAATTCTATATAAGAATTTAAAAATCAGAATAATATAAATTGCTTTAGCATATTTTGCTAAATCCATAAAAAGTACAGTCATTAAAATTACATTAACAATGTTAATGGCAATGCACATGTTCATAATAAAAAATTGGCTGAAAAACATGCAGTTTCCATATTACAAAAACTTATTTAAATATATATGAAAGAATAAAGACATACGTATTAATATATTAGCAATTGTAATCTCCAGAACATCTTGATTTTCTTTTATATACTTTACCTTTTAAAAAAGATACTCTACAATAGCCACAAATTAGATTTATAATCATAAAAACCATGTATTTTGAAAGTGCAAAGTTAAGGAGAGAAACTTTCTTATCAGTGTATTATTGTACTTTATTGTCTACATTTTTATTGCATTAGTATATCAACATGACTTAACCTAAACAATGATAGCCAAGGAAAAGTAAAGTCTAAATCATTTATAAGTTTATGGTGACTTCTCTTTACCACAATAAAAACTCCCATTTAAATATGAGCCTCAGCAATAAAGAAAAACCATTGCATTAATACCCAGTGTCTAAATGAGTCCACCATAGATTATAAAATTAGCACTTTGGTATTTCTCAAATTCAGTAATCTATGGAATGGTTTCAGCCAGGTGTGAAACTCCTGGGTAGCCTTTGGCACAGCACTTACTGGGTTCGTTTTATTTCTGATGTACCTGGTTGCAATGATACAAATAGAGTCATCATACGTGATTTCACTTCCATTTCGAAAGTGCATGTTTAAAGAATATTAAGCTATATGTGTTCTCTGAATATTAGGAATACGTATAATGTAAGAGTTTGCATTAGGAGTACCTCTGTTACCACCAATATTACAGCAAGGTAGAGGGAACAAAGCAAATTTAAGCCACCTTAAATTGTTCTGATCATTTATTAGTAGTGATGTGTTATGCTTCAAAACTTATGGTATGCATTTTTTGTAGGTAGTGTTCAGCCTCTGCTGTCAGGCAGGTCTGGGTTGCTATGTCAGGACTGTGTGTCACAGCCTGAGTGCTTTAGCAACTTGGTTAACCTTCTGGAGCTTCCACTCACTCATTTGTAGCATGGAGATTTTAAATACCTGCAGTTTTTGTTATAGGGACAATGATCTGATATATTTTAATGTTCAAGTGTTTGAAATTTCAATATCAAATCTATCAGATGTATTATCGAGTTAAAAATTCATATAACCTCACTGAGTCAGAGATTCATTTACTCTTTACAAATATTTGCAAAGGATTTAAAGACACTTGAATTGTATTCAAGGATGACGTGATGCATCTACACAAAATATTCTCCACTTCCTTTGAGATAATGGAGACACAGAGCAACCAAACAGAGCTTGGCTTGAAGTCATCCCATGAGGCATGAAAGAAGCATGAGAACGACAAGCAATACTGTTGAAGACGATGCTCCCTGTTTATTAGGACACGTCTGTCCTCTCCTTCCTCTATTAAGCATGCTTGCAAAGGTTGTTTTTGAGAATCCTTCCATTTTAGTTTCCTTTTGTAGTGTTTTCCATTTAAACCATATTGATTTTCAATTTTCAGAAGCCTTATTATCCAGCTATTAGAGTGCATGGTATTTACTATGCTATCATGCAGAAAAAAACACAATTTATACATTTTTCAAACCTCTGTCCTATAAAAATTATTTAACACGCTGTCTGGAAAAATGCAATCGTGGCAGAGGTTTAAGGAAAAGAGAAAGTTTAGCTTCTCCTAAACTGTATTTCATCGCCATACATAAAAGTACAAATAAAAATCATGAGGGGGTTCAACTTTTTTCTTTTTCCTAAATGCACCTTCTCCTCTCATCTTCTCAAAGTGGTTGAAAGGTCAAACCTAACCATTAACTGTGACGCTCTGTCTCCTGAATTGAGGCCTCTTGTGTCACTACGCTTCCATTTCAAACGGATCCTTAAGAATTTTTATCTTGTTCATCTTTATGCCCAAATCTCCTGTAATGCTGGCCCTTGGTGGGTATCCATGTACTGTTTCTGAGTGAGAGAATTAGGACAATGGATCAGACCACTAATTGGACCGCTTGGGTCACAGAATAACATGCCTGCTTTTTCACTATTGGGAACTATTCCTAAAGAAGTTGGTAAAGTCTTCTCTAGAATTTGAAGGATAAACCATTTTGATCTAGGCAAGAATTCCCATCAATTTTTGCATGTCCCCAAAAGTATAATAAAGGTATCCATTAGGGAAAAATATATATATAATCCCCTTTAACTAACATGGATCTATTTATTTGATGTAATGCTTTCAGGCGAGCTTTTGGTATCACTAGGTCAAAGAATATGGCTAGCAATTTCCAGTTTCAAAAAAACAAGGTATCTTGGCAGATTTGATGTTGGCAGAATTGAGGCATGTTCTAGAAACTAGCAATCAAAAAAGGCTACCCATTTATGTTCAAGGCCCTTCCAGAACCACTGAATTGATTGCCGTAAAGATTTCTCGTTATACTATGTTTGTCTCACAAGATTTAACAAAGCCAGTATTGAATTCAGGGTATGTAGAATGTAGGTGAGAATGAAACTCTCTTGGAATTGCAACAGGTCAACGATTAATACTTCTGGCTAGAAATATGAAACTTGGGGTTTTGAGACCCCTTCTTTGAAAGGTGTACAATTGTAACAGCACAAACTACCCATTTAAAAAGTATAATGTATGGGGGTACCTGGTGGCTCGGTGGGTAGAGCAAGTGACTCTTTGATCTTGGGATCAGGAGTTCCAGTCCCACTTTGGAAGTAAAGCTTATTTAACAAAACATTTAAACATTATGAAACATTATGCTTTTGAGATTCGTTGAGGTGTTTCGTCCAACTATAGGTCACTCATTTCAACATTGTAAAGTACTACGTTGTATGTCATATCTTAACTTCTTTGTTCCCCTACTGTTGATTGACATTTAGACAGTTTTGCCATTTGGGAAATGATAAATAATATTGCAGTAAGCGTGCATGTGCATGTGTCTCCTAGCACACATATGCATCGGTCTGGGCCGGGTATTACTAACAAAGACTCTTATTTTGACCAGAATTTCAACAGCCTCCTCTGCTTTCCTCTGGACTGGTCTTCAACCTTGACTTCCAGCCCCCTACCCCCACCCCGCCCCCATCTTCGGTCTGCCTAGCTGAATCTTTGCACCATCATGCTAATCAGTTTAGCTAGAATTTTCCAGATTTCATCATCTGATAACTCTTGATATTTAGTGAAGTTCCTCATCCCCCACGTTTGATATCTGGTCCTCAGCCTACTTTTAGCAAGAACCCCTGACATTGTATGTGGCCCCTTAGTCATTTCTGTCACTGACCGCCACTCTCCTGGTTGGCTCTCAATTCCCATCGGTCTTTCCTGTAATGGGGAGTTGAGTCTGACCTCCCATATTGCGATAAACCTTATTGCTGTAGTCATGAAGAAACTCTTCCTCTTGTAATATGTGTTAGAATAACTTAAAAAAAAAAAACAATATATGTTGAGGAATGAATTGCTTAGTCTAGGGCACCAGCATCTTCAACTTATCAATATATTCTATTTTCTGCAATGAATAAAACAGTTTCCACTTCCACCATCAATATATGAGCATTTCAGTGGTCCCCCATTTCAGCCCTATCCTATCTCTGCCATCTCCTGATGGTTGGAATTTTAGCCATTCTTGTTGATGGATAGTGAATTTCATTGTTTAATTAATATCTTGCTTATCATTAATGAGGTTAAGTATCTTTCCACATGTATATTGACCACTGAATCATTTGAATAGCCTCTTTACATCTCATTATATTTGCTCAACTTGCTTGGATTTTTAGCTCATTTTCTCATGGGTTTTCTGTCTTTCCTTATAGAAATGTAGAATTTTCCATATATTCTAGAAATAGCATTTTGTGATTATATGTGTTGCAAATAGTATCTTTTTCATTCCTTTAATGCTGAAATTTGGTGAACAAGCGATCTTATATTTAATGCCATTCGGTTTATAGTATTTTTCTCCCTGGTGAATTTTTTTTGTATTGTGTTTAATAGTTTTCTGTCCTGATACTATGAAGATAATCTATTAATGCAATTAAATTTATTTTTTGCTGGTAGAGTTAATTCACATTTGTTTACGTGTGTGTATTACACTTATAATCGCTGTGGAATTATTTCTTCATAAATGAAATGCAATTGGTTCAAGTTCTTTATATTTTGTCTTGAGGAGGTTCTTTTAGCCCCACACCATTTATGGAAAGACCACATGTCCTCCACTGCTCTGGAGGATTTATGCCATAAATATGCCATACTTGCCTGGGGCACTTTAGAGCCTTGTTCCCTTGCTCTCTTTGTCTACCCTTGTACCACAACATATGCTTTAGAATTAGTGGGTTTTTTTGTATGGCCGTTAAGTCCTCCCACAGTCTTGTCCTTCAGGAGTGCTTTGTCTATTTTTGGATCTTTGCATTTCCATGTAGATTTTGGAAACATCTTGTCAAGCTCCATCTAAAGTGTTATTTATTTTCATGGAAATTTTATTAACTATATAGATAATTTGTGATGATCTGACATTTTTGTTGTGTGGAGTCTTATCATACACAAGCATGGTATATATCTCAAATTACTAAAACTACTTTAAATTCCTTAATGTTGTTTTAAAATTTTCTGGCATTCTGTGCATCTTTTGTGGGACATATTTGGAGGTACACTTGATTCTCATTGATCTTGGTACTTATGTTTTATAAACTCACCACAGAGACTGAATTTGCAAATATAGAATCATTGGCCTTAGGTTCATGTGAACCTCTGGCTATCATATGTCAACTGATCAAAACACAGTCTTGTTTTATGTGTGATTCTGTTTAAGCACATCCTATTTGATAAAGAGGGACTAAGTCTTACATGAAGCTCGACAAATATTAAAGAATTATAAATATATTTGATTTTCTACCTTGGAAAGACTAGGGATCATGGATATTAGTTCAACATCAAAAATATTTGCTTTGAAATTATTTCATTATTTCAGTATTTATTTAGGACATATTTCTCTCAAGGGCACTTGTTATGATGAGCACTAGGTGTTATATGTAAGTTATGAATCACTAAATTCTAATCCTGAAGCCAATATTACACTATACGTTAACTAGAATTTAAATAAAATTTTTTTTGGGGGGAGGATATATTTCTCTCATACTTCCAAAAAACTTAAAGCAGTTTTGACTTTTTAAAAAAATAATGGTAAGGGGTCCCTGAGTGGCTCAGTCAGTTGAGCGTCTGCCTTCCACTTGGGTCATGATCCCAGGGTCCTGGGGTCAAATCCTGCCTTGGGCTGCCTGCTCAGTGAGTATTCTGATGGTCTCCCTCTCTCTCTGCCCCTACTTCCCACTCGTGCTCTCTCTCTTTCAAATTATTAAACAGAAAAATATTTTTAAAAAATGGTAAGATAAAAATTTGCACAGAAAGCAAAATAGGAATCATTTAGAAGATTAAAAAAAATCCCTGTTTATCTGAGTTGACCAACTTAATAAAACTTTAGGCAAGTACAGTGACATAAAGTTTTCTGAAAGACACAGGATAATCTAAAATATTTACATACATGATTTAAGAGAAAGCATAAAAATGCATCATGGAGAGATTAAGAGGGATGAATGGATGATTTGATTTGCAGACAAAAGCCATTTGAGGTCTCCTGGTTGCTATTGCCTTGGGTGGAGTGGGTGACATACAGAGGGATTGTGTGGAGTTTTGAGAAAGAGAACATCACTCTCACCATGATGTGCTCCCCCCAGTAAAGCCTCCCCACTCTGAGATTTGTGTATCCAGTGTGAGAAAAGCACTAGCTATTTCATGGTGTTTGGAAACAGAAACATTTTGTTTCTATGCATGAGGCAAGAGATGCGGAGTAGCTTTTCCCAGGGCCTGGGAACCAAGTCCAGGAGAGAGATTGCCTGTGTCTTGTGCTTTGCCAACACTGAGCACTGAATCTCGAGTTAAAGAATTGCCCGATGTTTTTCAGCAAATGCTTGTGACGTGTGTGTCACGTGCAGGACCAGCTAAAGAGCAGAGCCTCAAATCCACTGGAAAGCTCACTGGAAAAAACAAACACTGGAGAAGGCGTACCTGCAGCACTCCCAGCGCAGACACTAAAAATGAGGTCTAGAGCTAGATGATAATTAGTTGTGAAGAAAAGACCACAATCTCACTTGGAGTCAGAATGCCTAACTTAGACCTACTACAGCATTTGTATCCTATGTCTAAATAGTTAAGTTTTCAGTGAGCTACACTCAGGGAGTGGGGCCTGCATTCCCAGCCAGGTCCTGTCACTGCACCTGAGGTTCACTCCCTGAGAAGAAGGCCCAGCCTTCTCTGTAGGGGGAGCAGAGCAGGAATCTGCTGATATTTGGGGCCACATGTGGTGGAAGTCTCCTGGGCAGAGACCGAATCTGGAGCACAGGGGTGGGCTTTGACCTGGTGAAGAACAACCCCCTCCCCAAGCACTGGGCAGGCAGGCTTTCCCTCATACCATATGTCCTAGTCAGATTCAGGCTGCTATCACAGAAATACTATAAATTGGGAGACTTAAACAACAAATATTTATCTGTCACAGTTCTGGAGGCTGGAAGTATAAGATCTAGACCAAGACTCCAGCAGATTCGGTGGCTGGTGAGGAACCACTTCTTGGTTCATAGATGGCCTAGCTGTGTATTCAAGATGATGGAGACAGAGAAAGCCCTGGGCTTTCATATTTCCTCACATAAAGCCACCAATCCCATCATGGAGGCTCCATCCTGCCAATGTCCCCCATACCTAATGAAATCCCAAAAGTTCCACCTCCAAATGCCATCACTTTGGAGACTAGGCTTCAACATGTGAAGGGGCAGGGAAGACACAAGCATGCATTCTATAGCACCACATTACCATCAACTCAGAATCTCCAGGCTTTTTTTTCCTAAGCATCCCACCAGCTAAGCTCCGGGAAAGAGGGGAGGGAGGGAGGGAGGACAGTCGTCTGGGGACCGGTCTGCCTGGACACCCACCCACAGCTTTGGAGCATCTCTCCTTAAACAAAAGCAGCTGCTCCTGGATTTGCCCAGAGCTGAGGCCCTGATCCTCTGTCACCCACACCCACCCTCCTTGCAAACACAACTCCCAGACTCTCCTGCTCTGCCTCCGGAGCCGATTCTGCTTACTAGGGCAGACACCCACACATTGCATTTCGTTTTCCCTTAGCATCCAGGACACCGTGAATGTTTAGGAGTTTTTTGTTTTGTTTTGTTTTTGTAGCTTACTAACATTAATTTTACAGATTAGGTATCACAAGACTTACCACCCTTATTTCAATATTGGTTCTTTTTTTGATATTTTGGGAATCTCAGAAGATGGAAGTGGCCAGAATTCTGTCTCTGAGGAGCTCTGGCTACGAAGTAACCAAGTCAATCTTCTGATCATTGACAGTTATGATAAAGTCTAACAAAGTGCTTCTGAGCTTTGGCTACGTGTCACAATCACGTCCCAGCCATCCCACACTTGTCAATTTTCATCTCTGGGAGTGGGACTGAGACCCTTTTAAAAATTCCCCAAGTCGGGGCAGGACCATCCTGGGCTGTGCATTGTACACTCAGGGCTGAAGCCATTGGTCTCACATTTATTAAGCTCTTGCTGTGTGCAGGATACTCTGCGAGGCACTTTGGACATATTTTCTTGTTTGTTTAATGAAACCTCCTCACAGTCTTATGACCATGACCTGTGGGGCCTGATGTTTATGGCTCGTACATGCCTCGCTCACTCACTGATCTGCTGTTTTCCCCACTCACTATTCTGCAGGCACTCGGGCCCCTGATTGTTCATCCAAAACATCAGTTCCCAATTTGAGGCCTTGGAGCACACATTCCTGGTTCCCAGAGACCTTTCCCCATGCAGGCACAGGTACTGCTACATCCTCATTCTGGCCCCAGTTTAAATAACTCCTCAGACAGGCCTCCTTGAACCCCCCCCTGCTCTTCTTCTTCCATTTAATACATGATGCAGGTGGATGATTTGAGTTCAATATGGTCAAGGTGGGGAAAATTGCTGTGAATTTCTTTATCATCCTTTCCGTACATTCCCAGGTGGCTCCAGGAGACCAGCTGGGGCTAGCAGAGGGCAGACTAGACCTCCACCAAATGAGAGGCCAGTCTTCCCAAAGAATCACTGAAAGAAAAGTAATGACCTACTACTCACAAGTATTCTCTCATCTCATTTTAATTCATGAACGGTTAAGCATGCAGCTTAAGCCAAACTTGAACATTTTATTGATCTGTTCAACACTATTCATGAAGATCATTTGTACTCACACAGTACGTTAGTGACTGATGTTATTAGGTGAAAATGGAATCCAGCTGAAAGGAAAAGTAGACATATATTGGGGACCAATTACCATATAAATAGACATTAACTATCTAAGAGAGTTCTCCAACATAGAATAAGTGAAGCAGGTCTTTGGGGGTGTTATTTCTGAGGTTTCAAATTGGAATGGTATTTCAGCACTAGCTTTTTTTTTTTCTCTCTCTCTCTCTCTCTCTTTTTTTCTTTTTCCCTGCACTAGCAGAGGAATAAAACTCTAAAGGAGAGGTCGAAATTTTCAAATGTTCAATCTATCACTGCGAAGTATCTATATGAACATACGATCCAGTTACAAGGTGTGAAAAGGCACAAAATTAGATACAAAGCTCAGCATTTTTTATATGAAAATGACAGTAAAATACCATCAACATTCAGATAACACAGAACACATATGTTATAGGGGGTTTAATAAAGTTGCGTGGATTCAAAAACACAGCTTTATTTTTCTATTTTTAAAATTTATAGAAGCATTCCTAAAATCAAACTGGCATGAAGTGACGATATTTTCCACATAAATTGAAAATACAAGAGAAAAATAAAATCTTTTAAATGTAGTTCCTCATGGAAGCCAAAATGCATCGATTTGCTTCGCTGTTCACTTACTGTGTAACTTGAGATGGAAACCAACCCTTCACTTTGTTCACCTAAAAAGTGAATTAAGGCTCTCACCATAATAAAACAAAATCTGAAGGATAAGAGAAACAAGGATAATCACTGGTTACATTTGCTTCTTTATGTGGATGCTCAAATTTTTCTGTAGCCCAAAACTGCGAATTAAATATGTTTAACTGTGAACACAGCTGATAAAAAAGACTACGGAGTTAGTTAGGAAAGTCTTTTCTCTCTTCTAGTTCTAGTTTCCATTATTTATATTTTTAAAACCCCATGATTTCTGTGTATTTGTTGATGGTACAGGCTTACTGTTTCTGTCTGACCTCAATGTCAATGATTATTTGCATTTGAATAGTGTTTCTCATTTTACAAAAGAATTTAACATAATAGGAAGCGTAGTAACTCTATGAAGAAGCTAAGGCTCAATGGAGCTTGTGTAATATAGTTACAGCCCAGAGTCAAAAAAAAGTCTTGCTGAGACCCAAAGCTCTGTCTCCCGGTTTCAACTCCTGTGTTCTCACCACTATGCCGAACTGCTTCTGAAATAACAATGCATCTGTGCTCAAATTAATAGGTTACGTCTTTCTTGTGAGTGTTTATGTCAGCTACGGGATATACTGAATCACTGAATATTAGCTAGGACAGTGTTTGGCCTTCCCTAATATTCTTATAATAATAATGATAAAGATTACTTTGGATTTGAGTAGGACTCTGGAGTTCATAAATCGCCGTTATGTCAGTTGGCTCATTTAGCCATAAAGCAAATACATGGCTTAGTAATTTGCTACACTGCCTCGCCCTAAACAAGTTCACATAAGAATTCCCCGTCTTATCACTTATTTGGAGCTAAGATTTGCAAGGGAGTCTGTTCTCACAGTCTTTGGAAATTCAAACAAGTGTGAGGAAGTTATGTGTATGCTGCAAGAGCCCCCACACGATCGGTCGATTCTGACCTCTAAAATGCTTCGGTGTCTTTCTGAATTTAAGTTTTATTCACTCATTGAATCTAAATGTTTTGAATGCACAGTTAAACAAATGCATGTTTTAATTTTTCTTTTATATTGAGGCAAAATTCACACACCATAAAATTAAGCATCTTAAAGTGAATAATTCAGGGGCATTCATTTTGGACATTCACAATATTGTGCCAACACCACCTCCATCTGGTGCTACTTTGAGTTTCTACCATGTTTTGTGCTAAGGTCCAGCAAAAAGGCTGAGGGGACACCATTTTGGAGTTCGAAAACCTGCCCTCCTAGTGAGAAAGCCAGACGTCTACAGGAAGTTTCCAGGGCTCTGTAGTGGTACCAACAGGGGTGAGCTCAGGGTTCTATGGGGTCTATTATGGGGGCAGGTAGCAGTGTGGGCCAGAGTGCAGATGGTGACATCTGATTGGGTCTTTGAGGACTAGCAGAGGACTTAGGCCCAGGAAGGAAAAGAAGGCAGGTCCCAGGCAGGCAAATGCAGAGAGGAAGCTTTGAAAGCCTAGAGCCGAATTGTGTCTCAGGGAGGATGAAGCTCTTCATTAAAACCAGAGCACAGGCTGTAAATGACACACAGTAAGAAACAGTGGGAGGAGGTGAGACCGAGACAGAGGCAGAGGCAGATCACAGTGGCCTGGCTGGTGGGAGAGCTTGCTCCTTAGGAGCCAGAGAAGTTCATCTGGCATGCAGTAGACAGCCAGGGAACTCTTAGGGCTGCTCTGGCCAAGTTTTCATCGTACAGAACTCATCCGGCTGCCCTGTGGCTCGCTGGCAGTGGGTGGGCAAGAGGGAGGCAGCATTATGACAAGGAGGTCAACTACAATAGTTACTGATATCCCTTAATGCCCAAGGTCACTGGTAGGAACAGAAAGAAGAAATTGAAGAAATATTTAGGGAGCAAAATCCACCGAACACAGAAGTTAATTGCAGACAGTTGTTGAGCATAAGAGAAGTTAAGAAGAATGAATATCAAGTTTCTGGTCTGGTTGACAAGGAAAAGCTTTTAACAACCAACTTCAAAAGTAGAAGAGAATAAAAGAGTTAATTTGGCTTAGAGTGAGTTTGGCTTTAAAAAATCTGCATTGGCATTGCCTATGCAAGTCCTCATGGAGTGATCCTGGAGTCTGGGTAGACCTGGGGCCAGAGTTACTGACTTGGAAGGTGCAGAGAGTGGTTAAATTCAATCACAGGCGTGGGGTAAGAGTCAGGAGTTAACATGGAAGGAGTAAGTGGGTCAAAAGCAAAAACAAGGCATAGAAGTATCATAAAATAAGGATTAAGAGTGAACAGTTGGCATTTAGCATGTTCTCGGTGAGTCTACTAGAATAGTTTTGCATTTAAGACACAAGGACTTGAGACGTGAATTTCAGGTAAAGAGGCAGAGGCAAGGTATGATCCAATGTTGTGGGAAACCATGGATGAGACAGGAAGAATAGTGGAAATTAGAAGCCATTGTAAGATCTACGAAGGTGAGGGCTGGGCCACTGGGCTTCTGACACCTCAAAGTTTCAATAGCACTGTTCATGGCAAATGAATAGGAAAATGCATCTGAAATTAATGTATCGTTCACAAATAAATGAAATTGCATTTGGTTAGAATTGACTGTTACATTAACTGAATTTTCTTTTTAAAAAAAATCACGTAAAACTAAAGCAAAAAAACAGTGACAATGACAGAAATCCTTGACTATAGAAATATGGCATTGGTACATGGATTTTGATTTAGGATGGGATGTTCATGATAACGGAATAACCAAAACTCTGTAAATATTCTTGCAAACTTATTATCCAGTCCAGTAGCCTACTGTATAATAATAAATCATTGATTCCCTCAGGTGAATAATGATATTTAAGTCCTAACTTTCTCTTTCTAATTGGCTAAGCAGCTGAAAAATCAAGTCAGGAAGATAAAATAGCATTAAATAAAAAAATAAAATAAAATATAAAAACAAGCATGTAAATAATATTCCAATAAATCACTGTGTTTGTCATATTTATCCTGTTTAATTCATATTATTTTTCTAGAGAATTCTGCTTGAACATTTATTACACTGACTTCATGGCATTACCAAAGACAAAGAGCTACTCCTAAGTTTGATAGCTCCTTGATATATTTGGCCAATTTTTAGCTGAAAGGATGTGTTTTCTGAATCGAACCATCAATATGACAGAAGCCGGTAAGATAGGTGTTTTATCTTCAGCAAAGTTTTTGGAAAAAGGGATTAAAATCAATTTTTATCATATAATTGATCTACTAATTATTCAGCGAGGTATGAATTGTAAAGAAAACCCTAAGTATGGCCACTGTCTTGCTTACAAATCTTACTCGACCCTGATTAACTTGAAATGATAAATGATGAATGCTACAATGTGAAAAGGACAAAGAATAATAAAAAAAGAAGTCCAACACCCCTATCAGAATCACTATCAATGCAATGATTGCTTTGCACAACTTTTTTTTAAACCTTGAAGCTATCACGATGGTATTGCTGACTTCTCTGTCACTGTCAATTTTTATTTTTTTTAGGAAGTGTGTTTTTTGATGAATTTACTCCTCCAAAAGCCTGTCACTAAATGAAAGCAAGATATTCTTTCTCTGAATTTATTGTTTCTTTCAAAAAAAAAGAGCATTTAAAAGGTATGATTGGACCAGAATGGCGATAGGACTTCCCAGAAGAAAAGGTCATGGAGCTGAATTGAAGGAGGTCATAATACTGATCTATGATTTTACTAATGCAATCCTGACAAGAAGGCTAACTTAAAAATTTTTAAATGTCATCTTTTTTCATATATCTTGTTTTAATTTAGATTTGAACTTTTCCCTTCTGTGAAAAATACAGTTTTATATTTTTCCTAGAAGCATATTATTTGTTCATTAATCAAATTACATGATCATATATAGCAAAATAAACTTCTTGAGGTTCATGCAGGATGTCCACATCAGGGCCCATTTTCATAAGGCTGTGACAAAGAGCCAGTAGGAAAAGAAACAAACAAAAAGATAGCCGATGACCCTGGAGAAAGAAAGAAACACTAATAAATCAAGTTCTTTGAAGCAATCTGAGGGAGGAGGAGGGTCAAGGGCAATAATGAGGGTTGGCTCTCAACCCTGGTTGGAGAGATGGAGAAACGGCAGGAAAGGTGCTGAAATCCTGGGGTTTCAGAGCCCAGTGGAGATGGTCGGGGGGAGCTGCCCCAGGAATCCTGGCTGCTCCATGGAGGGACCAGAGCTGCTCCAGGACACCCCTGAGGCTACCACTCTGCCACGTATCCCTTCCAGACCACACTTGGCCCCACATTTTTCTCCAGAATTGGCAGAAACTCAGATTTCCCACTGGAATAAATTATGTAAAGTTAGTTAGATGTTGGTAATATGAGTTTATTTTCTTTAATGCTACAATGTGTTGATGATGTGGGATGATAAATTTAGCCACCAAAATGATTCAAAGAAAAGAAAGATTATAAACTTGATCCTGAGCTATGGGATGTGTGAGGCAGGTGTCTGCGAACGTCAAGAGGAAGAGGGAGTTGGGATGGGGTAAGTCGTAGTTGGGCCGATATGGGATCCAGATTGGGGGTGAGGGACGAGGGGGAAAGATGCGAGGAACTCCATAAGGCACACAGGTAAATACCAAGGGTATTGGTAAGGCCAGGTGATGAGACTAAGCAGAGTTTTTTTTAGACTTCAAGTTTTCAAAAATGAAAAATGTCCACATACACACAAAGCTCAGCACATGGTGTAGGAGGTAGTAGATATAGGGACCACCAGTCAAGTAGGTGAAGAGTCTAGGAGGTGATTTTTTGAGTAGACCTCCTGGGGAAGGGTGGGCGGTCCTTACTCTAATGGTTGGCTCTGGGGACTCCGCCAGAAGGCATGATTCTCCCAGGTGGATAGGAAGGCTGAGCTGAGAGGAAATGGGAAAATCCTGGAAGAGAGTCAGTACTCCAGAAGAGTATGGAGCACCCCTTACATGGTAAGCATGGGCCTCCCAGCAGAGGGGAGAGTCCCTCATGAGAGCCAAGGGGTTAAGACAAGGAAGCGAAATACTCAGCCAACCCTGCTGATCCCTCCTCTCCTTTCACTCCCCTGCAAGCAGCCAGACTAATGTTTTCCCCAAGTGGCGCACCTGAGGGTGCCTTCGCCGTGTCTGCAGGAGAGCAAGACAGCGCTGGCCTCAGACAGGCTAAGCCCTATCACTTTGTGCTCCAGTTACTCTTTGCAAGGCAGGTTGCTTGCTGACTGATTCCAGAACAATTAATCAATAATTAACAATTGGCCCCTTTCTGACCCTCTCCCTTTTAGCAAGGGTTCTCCAGAGAAACAGAACCCACAGGGTATATAAAGATGCATATGTAAGTGGAGATTGCTAGAAATTGTCCCACATGGGAGGCTGAGATATGGCCTGCCCCATAATAGCTGGAGAACCAGAAAAGCTGGTGGAATAATTTGGTCCGTGTCCAAGGTCGGAGAACCAGGGGGCCACCGGTATAAATTCCAAAGGCTGAAGGAGTTTTCAACATCCAAGGAAGGAAAAGATGGATGTCCCAGCTCAAGAAGAGAGAGAGAATTTGGTCTTCCTTGGTTGTTTTTGTGCTGTCTGGGCACCCAACAGATTGGGTGGTGCCTACCCACATTGGTGAAGGCGGAGCTTTCCTCAGTACATTGCATCACATGCTAATCTCTTCCAGGAACACCCTCAAGGACACATCTAGAAATAATGTCTCACCAGCCATCTGGGCATCCCTTAGCCCTCTCAGTGGACAAATAAAACCAGCCATCACACACGCTCTTCCCAAAATGAAAGTAGTCAGACTTTTAGATTTTACTTCAAATTCCATGCATTATTCATTTCAGTTTTATAAAGAACTTCCGCCTTCAAATATGTTCTGGGGTCAGACAGGTTCCTGACAAGAAAAGGGAGTGGAGGGAAGATTATGAAGCTCATTGCCCATGGCTGCTCTGGGTCGGGAGAGGAAGACTCTCTGTTTAGTGTCCCCTGTACCTAAACCGTGCATTTGTTTATCCCATTCCAGTAATATTTTCACTTTGTTCCAACAGTTTCTGCTTTTGCAAGTTTTCTTTTCTTTTTTTCCAACCTCTTTCCATTTCTAGTTTTAAGTGAAGCTCCTTTTCACCCTGTCAGCCCCTCTCCTGACCCCCAGCCCCACACCCCCACATCCAAACACACCTTGATGGTCAGGTTCATGTGTCAACTTTACTCAGGCCCCAGGCTCCAGTCAATCCAACAGTAATCTAGGTGCTGCTGTAAAGGCATTTTTGTAGTTCAAATTAAAGTCCGTAACCCCTTGACTTTATGTAAGGAACATTATGCTAAATAATCTGAGGGGGCCTCATTCGGTCAGTCAAAAGATCTTAAGGGGGAGAGCTGAGGTTTTCCGGAAGAATTTCAGCCTGGTTTCCAACTCGTACTTCTCAACAACTTGACCCCACCCCGCAGCCTCCTAATCTCATGAACTGATTCTTTGCAATGACTCTCTTCATGACATTCTGCTGGTTCTGTGTCTCCAGTCGAACACTGACGAGCACACACACCTTTATATTTTGCCCCCTCGTGGTGTGGAGGGGCCAACAGAGCACTGCCACTTACTGCCACCAGCAAGGTCACATAAGTGGTCTTACCACCAATAAAACCAGCATAATAAAGCCCGCCTTCCAGGCTTACTGAGAGGATTAAATGGGAGTACTTATACATATTTCATGCCACCAAGAGACTCTCAATAAATTGGTTTCATTTCTTTCTCTTTCCCTGTTTTTCCTTTAATGATTTACTTTTTTCCTCTCCTTGTGACATACTTTACAATTTGTTTTCAGATTGTGTGAAAAACTTTCTCATTGAAATCTCCAATATCTATAAATAATAAAATATCTCTTCAAAGGCGTGGGGCCATTAACCCTGGAAAAAACTAAGGTCATTGGAATTTTTATTCAGACCTCCTCATTTTTCAGGTTTTAATTCAATAAGTGATATATTTTTTTTTTCCTAACAAAAGATTCACGGCCTAAATCACTAAATAGCCAGCATAACTCAAATCCATATGTGAAAAGTAGTCACTGTACATTCTTGAATCATTCAAAGCTTTCAGAGATTCCCTTAAAATGCTAATCTGTCCATTCATATTTTATTATTTTTCTGTTTTTACATGGTTCAGAATAATAGGCTTTTGGTAATGAAAATTATACCATTTCTCTTCTTAAAGCTGCCATTCCCCCCGCAGATCCTTGCACCAGTCACCTGTGTGAGTGCTTAGCTTCTAGACATTCTCTTTGAAATATTTCTAATCCCAAATCATCTACCCACTGCATCATCAAAGGAAATATACCGATAAAACCGAAATTTCATTATAGTTTACTTAATACATTTCAGTGGGAAACCCAAAACAGAGAAAAAGGCATGAGATAATCTTTGAAAGTATCGTAATGACTCCGCTGTCAGTTGGAAAAATATAGCCTCTGGAACTCATTTTCTCTGAGGAGTAATCCTTGTTATTTTCTAAAAACTAGAATGCTATTCACACCAGAAGTTTTCCAGCCTCTGTGCATGTGGAACCACAGAGTGTCCTTTCCATGTCCTGGTTCTCAGGCTTGCATCCCATACCAAGTACAACAATATCTTGATGACAAGGACTAGGAGAGAGGACTTCTCAAATGGCACAACCAAATTTGAGAATCTATGATGTACCCTGAGCTACTCTTCCTCAAATTGTGGTTTAAGACCCACTAGCATGATGTCACCTCTTGGGGACCTTATTGGACTGGCAGATATTGAGTCCATCCTAGACCTATTGGATCATAGTCTGCTCTTCAGAAACACCCACAGATGATTATCCTGGGCTTATGAAACCACAACTTTCTTCTCCTGCTTTTTTTGGTCAAATGTCTTCCATAGTCTCTTCATTACTTCTGGTAGAATTAGGACCAGTGAGGTGACCTTCTAGGGTAATGTAAACAATAGATCACTTTTTAAATTTTGTTTATCTTGCATAATGCAAACTCTTTATCTACCTGCCTACCTAGCTTTTTAAGGTAGGATACATGTGTTTTAGGGGATACACAGTTCACCAGTCATATGCTGTCCTTAGAGAGCTTTTCTGGTCCAACCACACCAGGAAGAGTGGCACACACTTCATTATCATCGAAGGCTAAAATGGCATTCCTTTCCACCAAAGCCTGCCATGGAAGAAAGGGCAGATTAGAGAAAATTTCTAGAAGAATATGTCACCCTACTTTGTATGTAATTAGCTCCTTGTTATATCTGAACACTTGACCCTACCTTTCATGACAAATTAGCCACGTTTCCTTCTTCCTCTCTCAAAATAAGTTTCTAATTGAAATTAATTCACAGTCAAGCAAAATATGATTGCCTCGCCCACTTCCCCACATGTATATCTTTTCTTGCGCTGCAAAGTGACATTTGAACATGGTGCAGAAACGCAGGCATCCTCCTGTTTAATGGATCTGCACACCCTTCACTCTTCACCTTCCCCTCTTAGTAGACACCTCATCATTTCTTTTTAACGCAATGCAGAAGTTAATTACTGACCTTCTGTTAACAACACCAAGCGAGCCTGGAAATTGAACCCAACTGGCTCCAACGAATTTCTTTCCACTTTTCATAATAAATGCACAGAGATAACACAATAAATAGTTTGAAACATGAAATAATGTTTCTATTACATATATTTTTTTCTAACTTCCATTATTTTTTTTACTCTGTGCAAATGATTCCATTGCATACTGACAATAAAGAGTCAGATATAATAGGAATTTAAGGAGTGTTTTCCAAGGATCCCTTGAAGACGTTGAGTAGACATGTATCTGGGGCTGCATCGAGTCCCTGTTATGTGTGGGTAGGACAAGAACTCTTATGCACTAGTTAAGAGTTTCCTAACTTACAATGTTTCCCCTTTACTTGAGTCACTACCAGGAAAAGCAAAAGGTGTCTCCTTAGAGAGACACCTCACAGCCAAGCCTTCCTCCTCTGCTTTTCAGGGTGACATTTATCTCCACGTCGTCTACACATCCAGGCACCCAGAGTAGTTTGGTGCTTGTCTAAATGCTGCAGTGGCAGGAAAAGTCTGCCTATGAGCTAAATACATTGGAAGAAGATCACAGTCCCAATCTCTTCGAATTAAGTTTTAAAGCACTTGGCTACTTCTGCACCCATGCAGTCGGTTGTGCGGTTCCAGTCCGTTCAATGATGCCAGGAAAATGCTGTCACTTTTCCCACTAGGTCCTTGAGAATCTTCCCTGACATGAAAGCTTTGAATATTCGTGAGATATCCTTGGGGTGCCTGGGTGGCTCAGTTGGTTAAGCATCTGCCTTCACTCAGGTCATGATCCCAGGGTTCTGGGATCAAGCCCAACAACGGGCTCCCTCCCCAGCAGGGAGTCTGCTTCTCCCTCTCCCTCTGCCCCTGCTTATGCTGGCTCTCTCTCTCTCTCTCTCTCAAATAAATATTTTTTTAAAAAATATCCCTAAACAGAATTTATGTATTCTTTTCCATCCAGTGCAATCTTAATATTTTCCTTGGTCACAGGAAGCCACATGATCACCAAGAGAAGCCAAGGAATGAGGCCTGCAGCCGATTTCTCCTTCACAGCCCTCAGAAAGGACCCACTCGGATTACCTTTTGATTTCAGACTCCCAGACTCCAGTCTGAGAGACAGATTTCTGCTGGTTGGGCCCCCAGTCGGTGGTAGGTTGTGATGGCAGCCCTGGCAAGCTGACACAAGCCCCACAGGGTTTCCAGGATTAGAAGACACGGAGGTCGGAGATCAAGGCAGCTCACTTGCAAATGCACAAGGGTGCATTCCTCATCCAGCAGATAACGAGCATCTTTTCTAAGAAGGAAGAGTATCAAGTGTTTCCTTTCTCCTGTGGGATCAGCTGTGGCCACTTCCTGGTTCCTCAAGCCAGATGTCAACTCAAAGAGTCTAAGGGCTGCTTGTCCTTGCTTCTAGAGCCTCCCACCAAGCACACGGTCCCAGCTTCCTTTCTGACATCTGCGCGAATCCCTCTCCGTCCTGTTCATTCCATGTAAGTGTGTCACCAAGACGAGATGTCAGCCAAATCAGGGCCTGACGTGGCTGATCCGTGTGTGAATCTAGAAGTCTGAGCAGGTGACTGAGTCCCTTCTCTCCCTCTGCATTGAGTTTTTGAATTCTTTCTTCCCTAATCAGGCTGTCACTTTTATTAGGAGCATTCAACATACTTTTTCTCTGGCCACAACTGCTGTAGTCTCATCAATACCTTCTTGGCAGCTGCTTGATTTCCAAAGAGAATAGCAATTAGTACAGACTTATCTGAAGGCATATTCCCTGAACTCTTTCAACAGGCTTGCAACCAACCTCTTATCTGACTATTTTTGCCAAAATGAGCCATCTCTATATCTATCATTTTTCCTCTCTCTCTCTGAGGCTTATTTATGATGGTAAAAATATCTTAGAATTATTCCTGGTGAATTTATAATAATAGTTCCCACAACACTTTCCATCAGGTGACTGCTCTGTTTCTAGTAAGCAAATCTTGGGAAGAGAAATCCTTCCTGGAAATCCTTTCTTTTCCTTCCTAGCTTTTGAAACATGGTATCAATCTCCACTTTAACCTTGAGTTTCTATTCTCTTGGGGAGTTGAATGCAGGGAAAATAAGAGAAGTAGCAGTTCCTGTACTCATTTTCTATTTTTTCTTCTCTCTGCCCCCACTTTGGGGACCCCTCACACCACTGTGTCCTTCTGAGCCTGCACCAACGAGCTGCCCTCTTCTCTCGGGAGTGATGCACCAGAAGTGATGCTAACAGGCCTCGGCTAGAGCCCCATGGACCCCCTCACAGGGGCCCTCACATTTCTCTACATCCCTGATTCATGCTCTGTCAGCAAACAGCAAGTGCGTCAGAGGAGCCTGCCTACCTGAGGAAAGGAGGAGAGCCCGGGTCCCAGGCCACATCAGGGGCCTCGTGCTCCACAGCTCACTTGTGCCCAGGTGGAGTGGGGCTGGCTGGAAGCAACGGAGGAGGGAGAGAAGGTTCTGTGCCTAAGGACAGGCCTAAAAGGGACAAAGACTGGCCTCTCTGGACATTGATGCATTTTCATAAACAGGAAATGTTACTGGCTGAGTTGTGTCCCCCACAAACTCCTGCATCCACGTCTTCCCTCCCAGGACCTGAAATACAACTGTGCAGATGGTGGAGAGAAGATCTTTAAAGAGGTGATTAAGGTGAAGCGAGGCCCCACAGGTGGGGCTCTACTCCAACACCACAGGTGCCCTGGTAGGAGTTCTCGAGTGGGCCACAGGTGCAGAGGGGAGACCAGATGAGGCTGCAGGGAGAAGATGGTCATCTAGGAGCCAAGAACAGAGGCCCAGAAGGATCCAGCCCTCTGGCACCCTAATCTCAGACCTCTGGCCTCCAGACCTGTGCGACAGTAAAGGCTGGTGCTTTGCCCGAGCAAACTGTTACAGAAAACCATCTACCTCAGTCTCTACTTAAAACTAAGAGAAGCTGTAAAATAACACTTTCTTTAAATTTCATGGATCAATTTAGTAGGAGAGATTCCCATTTGCCAGGTGCACAAGCTGTGACTCCCAGAAGCTGATGGAAACTTCACTTCATCCCTTTCCTGAGCCAAGGTGGGGTACGCAGATACTTTATTTTATTTTATGTATTTTATTTATTTTATTTTATTTGCTATTTTGTTATTTTATTTCATTTATTTTTAGAGAAAGAGAATTGTGAGGGGCTCAATCTCATGACCCTGAAATCATGACCTGACCCCAAATCAAGAGTTGGTCTCTTAACCGACTGAGCCCCCCAAGCGCCCGTTTGCAGACTTCTTGCATATCTTCCCAGTACCTGGCAATCCTTGTCACATCAGCTGGTGTACAAAGCTGCTGCCCCCTTTGTCTATGCCATTCAGTCTCTGGGATGGCTGTGTTATCTGGGAGTGGAGGGTCTCTCCTGTGGCTGCCCTTCCACCTCTGCTTCCCACCTCACTGCCCCTCTCGCCATCATTCCTTGGGGCCTTGCAAGTTCACTAAGAGTCTCTGCTGTGTGACAACCCCCTCAGCTGAGGTTCATCCCAGGCCCAGGTGACACCTCAGCAGGCTGAAGTAGGAGCCACATACCTCACCCTACTGTGACCAGCCTTTCCCGGTGTCATCCTGAAATTATATCAAATATCCATGAATCACTCTTTGTGTGTTTATCTCCATTGGGATGCAAAGTCTTGTCATGGGTAGTAGTCTGATTTAAACGATCATATAGCTTAATTATACGTGTGTGTGTGCATGTGAACGCGTGCTTGCATATGCTTTTCTATGCGTTGGTGCTTGCGTGTGCATTCATAGAACATCAAAGGTCCACTGTTGCCAAATTAAAGGTAACCTCCTCAGCCTGACATTCAACGACCTTTGCAGAATGGCCCCAGTTTTCCTTTGGGGCCTTACCTCCCTCAGTTGAGATGTACATTTTTTATATTTTTCTCCTTGTGATGTCTTCCTGTGGTCAGAAACCTCCCCTCCACCTGGGGTGAAGCAGCCCCCCTCCTGCCTCCCCTGTCCCAATTCTGTCAATTGCCTTAAGGTTTAGTTTCAATGTTACCCTTATCTGTGGAGATATTTCCTGGCCTGCGACACCCACCTACCTCCACCCGAACCTTAAAACCTTCTTTGACTCTGCTTATTCTTCTCTTAGGATTTGTATTCTTGCTTCGTATTTCACGAATGGGTGTTTCTATCTTGTTCCTCCCAGGATAAATGTCAAACCCTGTATGAGTTTGCTAGGGCTTCTTCAACACAGTGCCCCAAACTGGGTGGCTTAAATAACAGAAATATACTTCCCCACAGTTCTGGAGGCTGCAAGTCGAGAATCGAGGTGGCAGCTGGATTGGTTCCTTCAGGGGAGAGTCTGTAATCCTCTGTTCTTCATTCCTTAGCTTCTGCTACTCAACACCAATCTCTGCCTTCATGTTCCTATGATGTCTTTCTGTGTTCACATTTCTCCTGTTCACAAAGACAGTCATAGTGGAGGAGGACCCAGCCAACTAACTAATTATATCTCCCAAGGCCCTATTTCTAAATATGGTCACCTTCTCAGGTGTGGCAGATGAGGACCACCTCACAGGAATTTGGGTGGGGCAGGATTCACCAAGCTCCTTTACAAAGGCTGTCTTCTCCCTCCATAGGGTTTGATCACCCTACCCAGTGCTTCTCTCATTATGGCAACTCCATCATTTTGTTGAATTGAAAGATGCCATTTACACTGTGGTACAAGCTGGCACTTAGTTAACGACTCAGCAACACAGTTTAGGTTTTTATTGGCCACAGTGACTTTGTTCTTATATATTCGAATGGAAAGTTTATCCTGCTATCTCGTTTCCACTTTTTTGTGGCACGGCCCTACTGATGCAAGGCTCTGGAGAAGCTTAGAGTCTTCACACTAACACAACACAGAATAATGGCGTGGTCAGGAGAAGGGGGTTGTAGTGGGTGAGCACAAAAGAAGATAAAGTGGCAGAGGGGAAGAAATTTGTCGTTTGGCAGATACCCAGCTTGTTCAGAATGCAGAAAATCACCTATTTGAACATTGTCAGTAGCAATGGGCCCTAGGGACACATTTATTTACATGTTTTCCTCAAGCCACAGCCCAGCCATTTCTTTGAAAGTCTTATAGATCTCAAGCTTGTTGACTCCAGAACTGAAGTGTTAGATTTTTTTATACAACTTTGCCCTTCAAATTCATATTATTGTCTCCCTTTTCAGTGTGTTGTGATATATGCAATTTATATTCAAAATGTCTTCTAAGACAATCTATTCCTCTAGCCCAGGGAAGTACTTTGAAATCTCTTTGTGAAACAGTATTTCTTCTGCTACTTTCTGTCAAAGAGATTTCCAAATGGCCTCTAGGATCATGTTTTTCCTATTACATTTTTTAACAGCCCTGTTCACAACTCACAGTGGGCTGTACAACGGGCTGCCACTCAGGACCATTCACCTAAGTCAACTGGAGTGAGTCTTACTGGAAAAGGATGCCTATTACCTTCAGACATAGTGACATCTTTATAAACAAATGACAATATGCATCTGGCTTAGAAGTTATTTATGAATTTTAGCATAAATAACAAATCAATTAAAATGAAATAAACCTTAAAGTGAAAGCAAATAACACATTTGAATAATTTCTGTGGTCTGTACTCATATATATCACTTCAATGTCATCTAAGAATTAATTTAACAAAGTATCCAAACATGAAGATGATTGTTGGAACTTACTAGGCATGCTATTAATGCTGAGGTTTGAGGTTTTATTTTCTTCTTTCATTGAATGCATTAGGATGGCCAAATAAAACGTTCATTTGTTTGTTTTTTGTTTTGTTTTATTTTTTTGTTGTTGTTTTTGTTTGGGTGTGTATGTGTGTGCATTAAGACTTCATTAGAGAACAAATTATGTGGAAAGTGGAAAGACTTAGTCTATTGGTTTTAGTGGTTTGAGAATTGCATATCTGATTTGAAAAAGCCAAAGATTTATTTTAAAATGTATACTATTTATATACCATATCCACAGTAATCAAACTATTGGCGTTAAAATGTAGTCTCTGTAAAACTCTAGATGACCATCTGAAAAAGCAGTTCTAAGAAGGAAGTTCATAGTCATAGATGCCCACCTCATTAATAATAAAAGAATCAAATAAACCATCTAATCTTACAGTTCAAGGAACTGGGAAAAAAAGAAGAACAACAAATGAAGCCCAAAGTTAGCAGAAGGAAGGAAATAAACATTAGTACTGCAAAACATGACATGGAGACTAAAAAGGTAATAGGGGAGTTCATTTAAACTAAGATATGGTTCTTTGAAAGATAAATAAAATTGACAAGCCTTTAGTTAGATTCGCCAAGAAAAGAAGACAGTGGATTCAGGTAAATAAAATCAGAAATAAAAGAGATGTTACAACTGACACTGCAGAAATAAAAGGATCATGAGGCTACTATTAACGATCATACACCAACAAATTGGACAACCTGGTAGAAATAGATAAATTCCTATAAACATACATCCCACTAAGGTGGAATTATGAAGAAAGAAAATCTGACTAGACTGACTACTGATAGGGATAGTGAATCAGTAATCAAACTCTCCTCCCCACCAATGATAAAAGGTCTAGGACGACACAGCTTCATGGGTGAATTCTACCAAATATTCAAAGAAGAATTAATATTAGTCTTTCTCAAACTCTTCCAAAAAATAGATAAGAAGAAAGCTCTTCCAGACTTATTTTATAAGGTCAGTATTCCCCTGATACCAGGACCAGACAGGGATGCCACAGGAAAAAGAAAATTTGGGACCAGTAATCCTAATTCACAGAGATGTAAAATCCTCAACAAAATATTAGCAAACTGAATTCAACAATGTGTTAAGAGGAACAGACATTATGATCCAGTGGGATTTATTCCAGAGATGCAAAGATGATTCCATATCTGCAAGTCAGTCCATGTGATACATCACATTAACAAAATGAAAAATAAAAATCACACAATCATCTCAATAGTTGCGGAATAAGCATTTGACAAAATTCAACATCCATTTATTCTCAACAAAATGGGTGTAGTGGGTGTAGAGAAGTAGGTGTAGAAAAATCGTACTTTGACATAACCAAGTCTTTCCATGACAAGCTAACAGCCAACATTGTAGTGAATGGTGGAAGCTGAAAACCTTTCCTCTAGGATCAGAAACAAGACAAAGAACCCATCCTCACCACTTTTATTCAACATATTTATTGGAAGTCTGACTCACATTCATTAGGCATATTAGAAATAAAAGGCAAGTGTAAAAGAAAGATGTCACTATTTTCAGATGACATGATTTTATATATAAAAAAGTCATAAAGATTCCATAAAAAAAAAACTGTGAGAACTAATACACAAATTCGACAAAGTGGTAGGTTACAAAACACAGAAGTCTGTTGTATTTCTCTGCATTAAGATTAAGCAATAGGGAAAAGAAATAAAATAAATAAATAAACAAGACCATTCTATTTACAATTGCATCCAAAGGATACAATACCTAGGGATAAATTGAAATGAGGTAAAGACCTGTACTCTGAAAACTACAAGACACTGATGAAAGAAATTGAAGCAGATACAAATAAATGGAAAGACTCACTAGAAAATGTACCTGCATCCCCATGGCCTTTGCAGCATTGTTTATAATAGCCAAGATATGGAAACAATCTAAGTGTTCATTGATGAATAAATGAATAAAGAAGATATGGGAGATATATATGTAATGAAATGTTACTCAGCCATAAAAAAGAATGAAATCCTGCTATTTGTGACAACATGGATAGACCTCCAGGGCATTATGTTAAGTGAAATAAGTCAGACGTAGAAAGATAAATAATATACAACCTCACAATCTCCCTTATATGTGGAATCTGAAAAAAGAAAGAAAGAAAGAAAGAAAGAAGAAAGAAAGAAAGAAAGAAAGAAAGAAAGAAAGAAGAAAAAGAAAGAAAGAAAGAAAGAAAGAAAGAAAGAAAGAAAGAAAGAAAGAGAAAGAAAGAAAGAAAGAAAGAAAGAAAGAAAGAAAGAAAGAAAGAAAGAAAGAAAGAAAGAAAGAAAGAAAGAAAAAGGCCCATAGATACAGAGAGCAGATTGTTGGTCGTTCCCAAAGATGATAGGTTAGGTAAACTGTTTTTCTTTTATTATTAATGAAGAAAAAAATAAACTTTACTATTAAGTTTTTAATGTAGCCTATATAAAATTCTAGGTTATCAATTGAAAAAAAGCCATTGATTAAATATGAAATTTAATATAAAGTACTTTTAAACTTTGACAAATTGCTACATAGTTAAATATATGTCATTATTAAAGGCATTCAAATTGGCAAAGAAGAAGTCAAACTCTCCCTCTCTGCATATGACATGATACTGTACGTAGAAAACCCAAAAGACTCCACCCCAAGATTGCTAGAACTCATACAGCAATTTGGTAATGTGGCAGGATACAAAATCAATGCCCAGAAATCAATGGCATATCTATACACTAACAATGAGACTGAAGAAAGGGAAATTAAGGAGTCAATCCCATTTACAATTGCACCCAAAAGCATAAGATACCTAGGAATAAACTTAACCAAAGAGGTAAAAGATCTATACCCTCAAAACTATAGAACACTTCTGAAAGAAATTGAGGAAGACACAAAGAGATGGAAAAATATTCCATGCTCATGGATTGGCAGAATTAATATTGTGAAAATGTCAATGTTACCCAGGGCAGTTTACATGTTTAATGCAATCCCTATCAAAATACCATGGACTTTCTTCAGAGAGTTAGAACAAATTATTTTAAGATTTGTGTGGAATCAGAAAAGACCCCGAATATCCAGAGGAATTTAAAAAAAAAAAAACATATCTGGGGGCATCACAATGCCAGATTTCAGGTTGTACTACAAAGCTGTGGTCATCAAGACAGTGTGGTACTGTGACACCAATAAATAATAAATTTATTATAAAAAATAAAATAAAAATAAAAATATTTGACTCAAAAAATAAATAAACATATGTCATTAAATTCATTACTTCTCGGATCCCTGGATAGCTCAGCGGTTTAGTGCCTGCCTTCAGCCTAGGGTGTGATCCTGGAGTCCCGGGATGGAGTCCCACGTCAGGCTCCCTGCATGGAGTCTACTTCTCCCTCTGCCTGTGTCTCTGCCTCTCTCTCTGGGTCTCTCGTGAATAAATAAATAAAATTTAAAATAAATGAATAAATTCATTACTTCTGTAGAGTTGGCGAATTTTTCTTGATAACTAAAATATGTGTTTATCAAGCTAACGTAACTTGCTCCAGAAAAATATATCTACTCTGGATTTGAAACAAGTTTATGTTAATAGTGACTCCAAATTACCATAGCTGTGTATTACAAGGAGATCTCTTGCTGAATGCATAATACATGTATATTTGCTTGAGTCTATAAGTGTAAAATAGTCTGTCAGTTAAGAACACAAAGAGATGAAGAAAAATCTTCTAAAATGCAGATTAGAAGATATAGAATGAATTTTCATTTTCATATTAGTTAATGAAATACACATTTGTATTACACGACGCATGTTAAGTCATTTTTGCTTTGTCTTACTTTGTTTCGATGATTATCTATGAAAAGTGACCTGTAAAGCAAATTTACTTATTTCATGATGTCTAGTGAGCTTTTACAATATAACAATGATGTTGAACTTTTTTGGAGCCCTGTGCTCCCAGAAAACAGGACTGGTTATGAAACACCCTATTGTTTCTTGTTCAATAAAATGGTTAATCACAAAGGACTGTGGCATCTTCAGATATTCTGACATAAGACCCATCTCCACTCTCCCTCATAATTCCCTTGTTTTCTAGAACCCCAAAATTTCTTCCTCTTCTTTGAGATATTGCATTCTCTATGACAATATCCTGATGGAAATGATCTCCTTAATTATCTCATACATAATCATCTTTGATATGCCACAATATTATCATGAATGTTTAATTTTGGAGAAATAGTTTATGATTTTCTTACATAATTTAATAGGTAACTGTATAGGCAAATTGGGCTGACAATATGCAATGCACCTTGCAACGTTATAATTTCTTTTCATATTGAATACTATTTAGACATGGGGAAAAAGAAACTTTAATACAAAGTGATCAAATACCAAAAGAGGCTGTTATTAAACCAGTGTGGGGCAGACAGTAATTGGAAGCAGCCTTAGGAAAGTAAGTTTGAGGAAAGATAAAGAAAACAAAAATTGCTCTTCCAGCTTAAGAATTATCAAGAAAGCAAAGTTGCTTTGGTGAACCTGTCTCTGTGAAATCTTATTGATTATCAGATAGATTTTTACCACCTTTTATTGAGGATATGGTGATAATTTGGGAAGCATATTTTCTAACTTATCAAAAGAAATTATCTCAAAATTTTCTGGAAAATAACAGCCAGGGGAATCCCTGGGTGGCTCAGCGGTTCAGCGCCTGTCTTCGGCCTAGGGCGTGATCCTGGAGACCGGGGATCGAGTCCCACCTCGGGCTCCCTGCATGGAGCCTACTTCTCCCTCTGCCTGTGTCTCTACCTCTCTCTCTCTCTCTGTCTGTCTCTCATAAATAAATAAATAAAATCTTACCAAAAAAAAAAAAAATAATAACAGCCAGGAGCCTGAATGTCAAAGGAATGACAGACTGATCTAGAATCTGAAAAGGAACACCCAGCCATGTCACATCTACGTTATGTATTTAGCACTTTGTCACGAGCCTCTATCCAATTAACTCTCAGACTAACTTAGGTTGGGAGAGAAGCTCTGTAGGATTCAACAGTCAGATTTCTTTCTTCCTCTCTCTAGATTGAGAACTTCCTTATTCCTGAAGCAAAAAGTTTCTTTGCAGCTCTTCCTGACAGGCCCCTGTGTCTCCATTAGCTGCTACATGGATTATGATAAAAAATTACTTTATTTGCCTCTTCACACTCATATTAAGTAGAACACTAGACTGTTATTCCTAAAGTACATATTTGTTTATGCTAAATTTTTTATGCTATTTTCCAATTGGTGATGGGGAACTATGAAAATTTTTAAATTTGTGGGTTATCCTAATTATTGTGTATGATATATAAGTAAATTTACAAAATTGCTCCAACTTAGCTTTATATACATGCATAAATATACACATGCTTATATCTAAACCTACATATTTATCCTCACAACTCTCTCATATGTAACCTCTACTGGTCTATTCATGGAACTAGTTCAAGCAAGCCCTACTCTTGATTCAAAGGCAAACTCAGGTTGTCTATAAGGGTGATTATATGTGTTTTCATCGCAGACAAATAGACATACACACCACTTGGGCTGTCCAGAGCAAAGTGTCAGGTTTGATCTTCTACTTAGTGTTACTATATTACACAGCAGCAACAATCATGTAATCCTATAGTTGGTGTTTTTATTGCATCAATAACTTTAAAGGCAATCGCTATGAATCGTTTCCCAATATGATGTAGCATGCCTTATATCTTTCTAATTACTGCTATTTCTCTTCATTTTCTTAGAAAACAGTTTTTAGTTACATTATATTTGTCTTACTCCTTTCAACACTTTGGTTTGCAAAATTATTCATGTATTATATATACATATATATTTGTATATATTGTATATACTTATGTATTATATATTATGTATATATATATATACACATAATGTTGTATTTTGTGTAATAATGGGGTGGGAAAATAGGTATCTTCAGTTGGTTATATTTATAAAAAAAAAAAAAAGCACTGTAAGAACAAATTAAAAACTAATAAAACGTATTACCTACAAGGAAAGTGGAGAAGATAGAGAAGAAAACAATATTCCTGAATAGATCTTATTATATTGTAACTTTGAAAAATGTAAATGGTTTGCATATTTAAAAATGAAACTGAATGAAAGAAAAGCAATATCTCAGAATAAAAAGCAAGTCTGCAAATGAAAGTTGAAGCTTCTGAAATAAACATAGAAAAGGATTATTTTTTTAAAAATGTAGGACTATCAAGGTTCTGTATACACAGTTGTATGTATGCAAAGATGAACAGAACTACAAAAAAAAACAACAAAAAACAAAAAACCACTTAAGCTTAATTTTAAATTTAAATTTCATTTTTTAGTATAAGTAATTGAGATTGTTTTGAAACTATTTTGTAGGTCTAACTGAAGATAAAGCAATTCAGTAATAATGTTAGGATTGTTAAAGGTCTATTTTTTATCTATGTAGGAGGAAGTACACCGATATAAAAATCAGAGAGCTTTCTTAAAAAAATCTAACAGTGCTTAACTGGAATTGGAAATAGATTAATGAAAGCATGATTTCTTTTCATTTCTAAAAATATGCATATTTTAATTATCTTCAGAAAAACATAGAAGTAATGCCAGTGGAAGAGTACTAATGAGCACCTTCGCACTCAAAAAATGGTTTCTAAATATCATTCCCCACTCTAAAGAACCTGCATCTTCAGAGTAGTGGCCAATTCCATTGTGGTTTAGGAAACACACAAATGGTAGTCCCAAAGGACAAGGAAGCCAACATGATGATACAGCCATTGGCTAGAATTGTGAGAATTATATATTAAAAGAGAATAATGCAATTTGGTGGAATGTACCATATAACACAAGCCCATAATGCATTTAGATAACATCAACAGAAATCCAGCAAGGCAGAAGCAATAACAGCATTTTGGGCACATTTGGTGATAAGCGTACCACATCTTCCTCTAAAAATTAGATTGATGAAGGAAATAATTAAGCCTTCTCTTTATAAACTATATTTTATGATATACAAATAGATATAGTTTATTTGAAAAAGTACTTTCCAGAAGAATTCTGCCTATTACATGGGACGGGAATGATTACATTAAGAAATGGCCATTTTTCAACACATAATGAAAATTCAGTCATGGAAAGTCCATCCCAAAAATTAAATGAAAAGTTGATACTGGGAGTCACAGGGAAGGAATCTACCTGTCACCACTTGAACTCACAAAACACAACCCAAGCACCACTAAATATGGACACTGATATTGCATTCTGATATGATTTAAAGTGAAGCACATCACACCACCTATCAAATGTTCTTGCCAAAATGTTGAACCTTTTCAATCCTTGAAAGCTAACTTGAATTTATATGTAAAATGCAGGTAAGAGAGCAACTTAACTGATCTCAAGAAACCAAGCTGATAGGTCCAGAATATGGGATATTTTATTGGGCAATTCAGTTTATGCAGTACATCAATGAAAAATAAAAAGAAAAAGGCACGAATGGGAGACTGAACTGCTATCAAATAATGAGTCTCAAAAGACATAATAATAATCTTAAAAAAACAATGTGTGCACTTTGCATCCTCATTCAAAGATTTTTTTAAATTTATTTATTCACAAGACACAAAGAGAGAGAGAGAGGCGCAGAGGGAGAAGCAGGCTCCATGCAGGGAGCCTGAAACAGGACTCGATCCCAGGTCTCCAGGATCAGGCCCTAGGCTGAAGGCTGCACTAAACCACTGAGCCACCCGGGCTGCCCTGCATGCTCATTCAAATAAAACATTCTAAAAAGAGACTTTTTAAACTGTGAAAATTTATTGTTAATTTGGTATTAGATATGCATAAAATTATCATTAAAGAATGATACTTTTATTTCACCTTATTGCATTAGGGGTGTTATTTGCAGTAGACATGATAGTGGCATATTTTTTAAGAGACATGTAATAAATGACATACATGACACTGAAAATGTTTCAGCATATTTTAAAAAGAAAGAGATGAATCATATTCGGCAAAATCTTGAAAATTGTTGTATCGGGGTAATGAGTGTTTGTATTATGCTATTCTATTTCTGTATTCTTGAATATTTCATGATATTTTCAGTCAATAACCCTTGGTCAGCTGATATATAACATGAGTGTCCATCATGTGTTCTAAAGCCAAGTGTATTAGTCCATCCTAATGCCTTAAATGGCTAGTGATTTTATAATGACTGTGAACACAATGACACCTTCCCTTGGAAGCTTCCAAAGCATTTCACAATCAATGTGATAAAACCTGAACCAAGAGTCTCTTATTAACCTTATTAACACTGTCATTATTAACCTTATTAACACTGTCATTTTCTTCATTTCTCTAAATTAGGAATATATAATTATATTTTACATAATTATAATTACATAACTATTTTACAGATAAATTATATATAATTGTGTAAAATACAACTATATTATTATCTAATTATTATGTTTTATTTAATTATATATTTTATAAAAGTTGTCATTACCAACTTAGTCTCTTTTATTTTCTTTATCCAACCAAATTCTGCTTATTTTGCCCTTATATATGTGAAAAATCCACAGGCTTCTTAGACATTTTTCTGATTTTCTTGCATCCACTCTTGATCAACTATAATCTGTACTCTTTTAAGAATGTAAATCTTAAAAAAGTCTTAAAAATTTCCCATTTTTCTTAGAACAAACACAAAAGTCCCTCATGTATCCCACAGGGGGTGTTAGATACAGCCCTCTGTCTTCCATCCAGCTGATTTTGAACTGCATGTGAACTTTTTAAGCTCCTTAAATGTGTCATAGTTCTTCTTGCCTCAGGGCTTTTGCACATCCATCTGTTCTGTCTTAAAAATGTCTCATGACCTTCCTACTGTTAAGTTCAACCGATAGGTCAATCTCAGATCTTGTTATTTTCTTTTTTTGATTCCCTAGATTGAATCAGATGTCCCTTTATTTATTTTCATAAACTCAGATTCCTTTCCTTCTTAGCACTTACCCCTGCTAAACTTTTATTGTTATTTGTGTATTTCCTTAAATTCTTTACCTGGATATTTAAGTTCTGGAGTACATGAACCATAGCTGTTTCCTGTTCATGCTTGTATCAGTGATTGCCAACACAGTGATTGCTAACAGTGCCAACTGACCAGTTATTTCTTTTTTTTTTTAAGATTTTATTTATTTATTCATGAGAGGCAGAGAGAGAGATAGGCAGATAGGCAGAGACACAAGCAGAGGGAGGAAGCAGGCTCCATACAGGGAGCCTGACATGGGACTCAATCCTGGATCTCCAGGATCACACCCCAGGCTGAAGGCAGTGCTAAACCACTGAGCCACCAGGGCTGCCTGTTATTTCTTGAATAAATGAATAGATTCATAAATAAATGAGTCTGTGAGTTACACAATAATTATAGATTTCCTTGCCTCTCAGACTTACTGCTAAATATTTTGTTTTACTGTGATTTTGGATGCATCAAGATCCGGGCCATTCTGCAGCAAAGTTGTGTAGAAAGCACAAATTATTTTCACATTTTCAGCCTTCCTTGTCATTTATCTCAGCTCCCCAGCCTACCATGACTTCTCATTTTTGTGGTCCAGGGACCACAAAGACATGCCTCTGTTGTCTCTCCTGTAGAAAATACCTCTGGGGAAAGAATCTGGAAGACTTCATTCAGTATGTAATGACAGGATTTCTCTCACATTCAGCAAATATTTATTCTTTTTACTCTTTTTTTTTTCTTTCTTTTTTTTTTTTTTTTTTTGGTCACACCAGATAGAAGGCATGCACAAAGCATTGTGCTTACAAAGGAAAATAGAACTCCCTGTGTCCCTGTGTCCTAGAGAGGTTGTAATTTGTTACTACTCCTAGAGGGCTTTTCATTAGTAAGGCAGAGTGTCATAAACCACAGAAAAGATCATTTGTAATATTGGGATTGGTAGAATTTCAGATATGCATCAAGTTGGGAGCTATTTTAGTGACAGCAAATAAAAATTTTCCTTAACTATAAACTCATGTGAAAATGAATTATTAATCCTCAATGGGAAGTCAGGCTCACTATGCAAAGGAGGACAGATGGAAGGCAAATCGGCAAATGGGGAGTCTGCTCTGATGACCACTGGCTCTCAGAAAAGCTGGACACTGAACTATGTCTTAAGTCTGATCGCCTCCTCAGGTCTCTAGTTTCGAATGGTTCCATTATGAGCACGTCATCTCCCTCCAAATCTTGGCTTCTAATACCACTCAATCATCTTGTCCATATTTGAACTTCATATACATCGATTTATACAGTGCATACTGTTTTATGTCTGACTTTTCCTGCTTGACATTATTTTTACGAGATTTACCCACTTTGTTGCACCCAGTTGGAGTTGACTTATTCTCAATGTTGTAGAGTATTCCATTATGTGAAAATACAGACTATTCAAATATTGTGTATGAGAACACTCACTGTGGCACTAATAGACCCAAGCTGAAATCTACTCAAATGCCAACCAATAGCGAAATGGATAAATAAATACATTCTAGATACTATTTTGAATTTTTTAAAGCAAATGTTCTACAGCACAAACTATAGAATAGTTTTCTTTAGGAAGCTTTTTTTCAAAATAAATGTTTTATATTTATTTAAGAGTCTCATAATGTTGTTATTATTTGTGGTAGTAATGTAATGTTTATTCTTATTTTTGTAAGAAGAGGTTGCTGCTTGGCAGGCCCTGATAAGACTGTGCCTTGGCCAAATACTATTCCAAAAAGAGCTGTGTTTCCTGATTTTGCTCATCACTTCAGACATTGACATCCTGGTTATGATTGTCAATTGTCTCAGGAATTATCTCTAAGGATCCATGGAGACATGAGGCTAAGGGGAGGATGTTTTGACTTAAAACTCCATATTGGTAACAAAAGAGTGAATTGAGAGGGAGTGAATCTTCCCTGTGGAATGCAACCTTACAAAGTTTGTTAATTTTCTGTCCAATCTTCAACATACCTGGAATTGTGAGTGAATGTACATGATAATTCATAAATTTGAAACATATTAACACAACACTATAGGAGTCTATTCATCTCCAATCTCTTTCCATTAGAAGTTGAATTAATCTTGGGGCGCCTGAGTGGCTCAGTTGGTTAGGCCTTCAACTCTTGGTTTCAGCTCAAGTCATGATCTCAGGGCCATGAGATTGAGCCAATGTCAGGCTCTGAACTCAGTGCAGCATCTGCTTGAGATTTTCTCTCCCTCTTCCTCTGTCCCTCCTGTTCGTGGGCTCTCTCTTTCTCTCTCTTTCTAAAATAAATAAATATTTATTTTTTTAAAAATTGGATTAATCTTTAACAGCGCAAATCTCAGAGAACTGTCTTCAGACAACTCCAGTGTGGATTATCTTCCTTTGTTATTGCTCAAGTTAAATATTGTGTACTATCTTCCTCTTCTTATGGCATGGTGTTTGGATGGGATGTTGGAGCAAGATTCCCAATGATCAAACACTGCTCCTTGTGATTTGCATGACTTAGCATTCCTTCTCCATCTCAGTAGTCTCATCTGCAAAACTGGAATGACAATGCTCAATTTGGGGCTGGGTTCATACACAGCTAATGTATGACAATCATTACATGGGAGACAATCACTTGCACATATTAGCGATTGTTGGCATGTTGGCATGCATAAGATCAGACCCTTTCTAGAAATGTAAGTGCTTTCACTTTTTTGTGCTATAAGTTTTCAAAGGTCAAAATTTTAAATGAAAGTCATTCTGGTCCACATATATTTATTGCTTCAGCTATTGCTGGTCTGTTTTTTCACAGAAATTAATGACATCATGTTTCTTGTCAAATTATTTTATAAAATGCCTACAGTCTTATTTATTACCAGGAATCTATTTGCATGATTCTAAAACTATTCTCTTGTTATCTTTGTATCATCTGTCCCAGTAAATCCTCTGAAGTATGGTTTTATGGTCTCTATGTTCTTGACGAAAACAGTCATTTCTACTTAAGAAGGGCTGGTTGCAGGGTTGTGGGTGGAACCTGTGTCATCACACAGGACCTGCACTCAGAATACCACACACTTGGTTTAATACCCTGCCTTGCCATCTTGAAATTATTGAATACTTTTTAAATAGGGTGTCCTGTGCTTTCATTTTATACTAGGACCTCCAAATTTTGAAAATAGTCCTGGCACGAGATGGAAGATAAAAATGTCTTTACCACAGTCAGGCTTCCAAGGAGGACATCTCTGCATGGGAGTGTAGGACATAGGATGGGTATTAAAGAGTACCTCCAGGATCCCTATCTACGGGAAGGATGAGAAGGAAGCATAATTGGACAGAGGGAGAAATTGAGCCGTCATCCAGGACCACCCTTAGCTGAGTGCTCAGGAATTAGATTGTCCCATTAGAAGTGTCCAGATTTGAACTGAGATGACCATGACTTTATCTCTCTCTCTGCCTCTCAATAATCAGTTACTGAATCTAGGCTGTCCCACACAAGGATGAGAACTCCCGGGGTGGGGCGGGGGGGTAGTAGTGCTCTGCAGTCAAGGAGTCAAGGTAATTGTTGAAAGGTCTGATATCCAAAGATCCAAGTCACCAGCATTGACAGCATCTAGAACTGACCCCTTCATTGTCAAGGACTTGTACAGCACATTACCCTGTCCCCGATCTTCTGCCCTTACTCTCCTGAGACACCTGCATAGCACCCTCAAATATCCTCTTGGCGCTGGCAGTCAGCCAATGTGTTTACTCTTCAATCATTTTCTAGTCACTGTTTCATAAACTGAGTTTTCCTTCTAACTTGTGATGAATTTTTATGGTCCATCCACACATTCTCACTACTTCCCCTTTGGCCTATATATGGATTTATTTGTTGGATGGGTATCTATACTCAAAAATTCAGCCCATGGCAATGGAATGGGGTAAGGCTCATTGAAGTGGAATTGAATCTGGGACCCTGACCTCATTAATGTGCCTCTTAAACCAAGAAAATGACCGCATTTGCCTCACGAAACTAGGCTGCTCCAGTTGCCAGCAGAGAAGTGAGGACCAGTCAACCATCTACTATATTTATACATATAGCTTATAAAGTCCAGCAAATTTAGGCAACAATCCATTGGCTATCTACTGTAGTATAACGAAATCAATTCTTCATTATCAATTAATAGCAAAACAAATCAATAAGTTCTTAAGTGTGTTAACTTTGCCAACAAATTAGCATAATATGAAGTGCCAGCTAATCCTTCCACTCTGGTTTGCTTTATAAAATCAGAGGCAGCATTAAACACACACATGCACACACATGCACACACACGTGCATGCATAACCAGAAACTTACAATTATGTACCAGAAACTAAAATATCAAAAATTAGACACAATATTAGGATCTTGCTGATGTGCTCTATTAGAGCAAAAAAATAAATAAGGTAAAGAGGCAAAAGAAATAAGAAAAAAGAAGTTTATTAATTTAAAAAAATAATAAAAATAAACAAAGGATGGTCTGGACTGGAGACAAAAGAAAGAGGACAGGTCGCTGTTTTCTAGAAACATTCCAGAGATGCTAAGTGAGGTAGGAAGAAGGCATTTAACTTTAGTTGTGGACCTATTGATTACTGCTGATTTGGATCAATTTCTTTGAAATTGAAGCAAGAAAAATTATCATTTGCAAATTCTGTATTGAGACTCTCAAAGCCTAGAAAGCATCAGTATTTCTCCAGTAACTTGACTCCTTTTTCTCTAGGATCATATAAAATGCCAGCTGGGTCACAGTATATAAAAGGCTAAATGGAAGCTGTGAAAAAAAATCATTGTTGCCTAGGTGCTTTCATCATCCTTAGTATTTAGAATAAACAACTCCAAATATTTCCAACTATTTCTGATACCACACTTTTTAATATTGGGTTCCTGAGATACTGGAAATCCATTTGAACCAAACCACCTGTCTCTCTTAAGCAAAAGATATCAGCCTGGAAGTTATAAAATTAACATCCAAATGGCTATTGCTTGAAAAGGGAAATAAAATCTTACATGGTATCATTCCAGATATGCTGGAAGGGTCTAATCCCACAAGCTAAACATGTATGAGTTCTATTACTGCAGGTCCATGCACTATGATCTTATACCTGATAAAACTGTTAATCCCCTAGAGGACCACATCCCATCATGGTCGTCACTTTTTATACTACTGGATGAATTATTGCATGGCATCTAGATAGAGGCCCCCCCTTAAGCAGTCAGCCGCCCAGTTCAGTGCACAATAAACCTCGGGAAACACTGTGACTAGTCTTGTTCTTACTCCTGGCTTTGCAATTGCATCCCAATATTTTAAATGCTTACTTCTGGTTTAGCTCCTCCATTACTGGGTGAACTTTCTGGAGTCAAGGATTTTTTTTGAAACTGAATTTTCCTGGCATTGTGCCTGGTTACAGCAAATTCTCAATGAATGCTTGCAGAAGGAAGAGGTAATAGAATTGACGAACATGCACACACACACACACACAAAGAATTGACGAACACCTGCTGCTCCAGGCAACACACACACACACACACACACACACACACGCACGCACACACGTGCGCTCACACAGACTTTTAGTACTTAGATAAGAAAATTGAGATTCAGCACTTTACTGACAGATGCAAGGACACTCAGCATGTTGGCAGCTCTGATTATAATGCACAGGCTTTTCATTTGAGGTCCAGCGTTCTTTCAAAGGCATAAACTCTTCTTGCCACTGCAATCTTTTTAATATCTGTTGAATTCTTTTGCTGTCTTCTTTCACATGGACCTGAGGGACACAAACAGCCTTACACTAAAATTATTCTACTCTACTCAAACACATAATAACAGATCCATTCATACTCTGAAGCTAATATGAGCCATTACTGTGTCAAAATCATTCTCACTGAATTCTCAAGCATGGCAAAGTAAGAGTAGCTATGAAGCTGTCTCTGCTTTAAAACTAAAATCTCTGTAGGAACTCCAAAAAATTGTTACCTATCTAATAATAGGATAGTTGTTCCTCTCTACAAGGAAATCGGTAAAATATGCTTTCCTGCGGAGGAGCTCCGTGGCACAAGCATACTAACAAGGGGATTAGACGCTTTGCAAACTTCTTTAGTGAAAGAACTGACTTTTTTCCTTTTTTTTTTTTTTTAATGGGCATTTCTGTTTCCTAGCAACTGGAAAGTTCTACACTAATCTATAACCACCTTCTTATGGGAATAGATCAACTCAGGTGCTATTTATGGCACTTGAGCTTTGGGGGAAAAAAGGAGAAAGACAACCTGAAAAGAATTTATCATCTTGTTTTGATCCCGGGTGTTGGTTTAAATTATATGGTCCTGATTCAACTGTCTTAGGTTTGTAATTACAGCATCGAAACCAGAGTAGGGGAAGAAAACGTCACTTCTTCCCTTTTAGGTTCTTTGGTTCATCTAATGATTAAATTGACATAGGACAGATTAACAGGAGCAATAGAAACTTAATTTTGTGCATAGGAGAGCTCATAAACATATGGGGCTCAAAAAAGTGACCAGAAGGAGCAGCTTTATGTCTTTTAGACAAACAATATATATATGAAGAATTGATGAAATAGAGGAGTTTGCACTTGGGTAGCAGATTAGTGAAGTAACAAGGTTTGTTTACTCAGGCTGCTCAGTACTGAATTCCTTGTGTCTGGTGATACAGATACCTCTTGACCTCCCTGTACAAGGAGTATGACTTTCAGGAGATTTATTTCCTGCTTTCAGGGCGCAATGGAGGGTCAGAGTGTCCTTTGTACCCTGGCTGTTTCATAGGTAATTTTCATTTAAAATAATCAATATGGCAAATTGGTACATTTGGGGCCACCAACCCATGAACCTGAACAGATTACACAGGTGCTCTATAGTTATTAAAAAAGGAAGACTAGTGTATATTTTTAGAAATATTTTCCTATTTTGTTAAAGATTTTATTTATTTATTCATGAGAACACAGAGAGAGAGAGAGAGAGAGAGAGAGGCAGAGAGAGGCAGAGACACAGGCAGAGGGAGAAGCAGGCTCCATGCAGGGAGCCTGACTTGGGATTTGATCCCAGGTCTCCAGGATCAAGCCCTGGGCTGAAGGCATCGCTAAACCGCTGAGCCAACGGGGCTGCCCCAAATATTTTCCTATTAAAAAAAATCCGAATTAGTGTGGTTACTTGTTTCAAAACCCACTCTGAATCTGGAAAGCGCCGCTGTAGTTGTGTACTTGGGAAACGTATCAGGCCATGGGAGGGATGACTCTTTCTCCCTCTCCACCCCTGTCACTAAAGAAATTTGGGGATGGAAAATCACAGCGATATGTCCCAACTTGCTTATTTATGCAAATCTGAAGGCAGAAGTCCTGGAAGTAGAATCTCAGGACCATCATTTGTCAAAATTCATCTCTCGTAAAGCCTGGCACTCTTGCCATATACCAAATCTCCTCAAAATATCTCACCAACAATAGAGCTCCAAATTTCCATCTGAAATTCATTCAGGATATGCAGTTCAAACTTGCACAAATTTAGGCATGACACAATGTGCTGGGGATGCAGTTTGAATCAGCAGCCTACAAATATTACATATGCATTTTAAGGGAATATAATACCAGCCCATGATTGATGATTTTGATAATACTAAAATACTTCTTTCTGGATTAAAGTTAGACTTATGGCCAATATTGTTTCTTTACTATCATCCTATTGCTGGGGAAGAAAAATCTTGTCTTCTCCCTTCTCGGTTCTTTGGCTGGTCTAATAATTAAATTGACATAAGTCAGATTAACAAAAGGAAAAAAAAACAAATTTAATTTTGTGCGCACAACAACTGCAGAGAGATGAGGCTTCTGGACAGTTGGTCAGTTGGGGCTCCCATGTCATCCTGAGCCAAGAAGAAGGGGGTAGGGGTCTGAGTCTTCAAAGAAGAGGAAGACAATTCACAGGAAGATGGGAAGAGCAAATGTGTGGCAAATAAATGTTTGCCATGTCATGCAGATAAGTCTTTCTGCTGTAAAAGTTATCCCTGACATTAGCTGTCTTCTGGGACAGGTTTTCTATGTAAATTCTTTGAAGGATTTAGGGAGAAGGGTAAAAAAAACCCCTAAAAACCTCTTTCTGAGTATGTTAAACCATGATTGCGTTCAACTCGAAATAAACCACATGCCAACATGGCACATTCTGGGGTCATTTATTTTCCTCCCCCTCACAATCATCTTGGCGTATTTCTAATTTAGAAACTATTTTTAATTAGTAAATTAAGAATTTGGGATGCCTGGATGGCTCAGTGGTTGAGCATCCGCCTTCGGCTCAGGGCATGATCCCGGAATCCCAGACTGAGTCCCACATTGGGCTCCCTGCATGGAGCCTGCTTCTCTTTCCTCTGCCTATGTCTCTGTGTCTCTCATGCATAAACTAAAATATTTAAAAAGTAATAAATAAAAATTCAAGGAGCCCTAGTAGGCAAATGTATAGACCTAAACAGAGGTCTATAAGAAGAGTGTTACAGGGTAATACTTCAGCACACATCTGAGCACTTTGTTTGAGAACACTTTCTTTTACTGTGGCATCATACAAATTCCTGTTTAAAGTATCATGAGTTTAAAATGTAAAATTAATTTAAAAAATAAACACTAAATAATTTAATAATTTTAAATGCAGTGAAAGAAGAAACTGTATTGTTTGCACTTAGATATACACAGAATGTATATTTTTATGATTTTATTTTATTTTTTAAAAGATTTCTTTATTTATATGAGAGAGAGATCATGGGTAGGATGGAGAAGAAGAAGAGAGAACCTCAAGCAGAGTCTGCACAGAGCACAGAGCCTGACACCGGCTTGATCTCACAGCCCTGAGATCACGACCTGAGCCAAAACCAAGAGTCAGACACTTAACTGACTGTGCCACCCAGGTGTCCCTATTTTTATGATTTTAAAACTAACAATAAGGATACCTTAGTGTCTCAGTAGGTTGAGTGTCTGACTCTTGGTTTCAACTCAGGTCATGATCTCAGGGTCCTAGAATCAAGTTCCACACCCAGCTCCGTGCTCAGCAGGTGCTTGAAGATTCTCTTCCTCAGCCCCTCCATTCTCTCCCTCTCTCAAATAAATAAATAAATAAATAAATAAATAAATAAATAAATCATTTTTAAAAACTAAGAATAATACAGATTTAGATGTACACCAAATGCATATTTTTATGATTTCAAAACTAGTAATCTAATACTTGGTCCATCACTACTGAATGTATAAGGGTTTTAAAGATGCTTTATATGCAATAATTTCATGAGAAACAAATTTTGATGGAATCTCACTAACATAGGCAAATATATCAGAGAGGATTTAATAGTACCCACTGCCTAATTCAATCTATTTTACTAACTTGCTGTTATGGTCAATGATATAATCCATTTTAATTAAATCTCAGTTAATCTTTACCTATTATGTGAAGGATATGTGTGATCCAGACTGTATTCAGATATATTAGATAAGATCTCACTAATTATTAAATCAGAATCTAAATCTCTGAAACTAATTTTTAAAACCTACCATCTGCCAATCATGTATTCATGCCTTCATTTGTTCCCTTTAATGTGGACTGAGCACCACAGAAAGTATATCCTTATTGGGAATGCAGAAATACACTAGACATGAGGGCTTACAATATGAGGGATGTGATGTCTATGTAGGTAGGTATTTGATAACATGTGTGAGAAATGTTATAAAAGTGGCATAAACAAATGCTTTAGGAGCTCCAGGAAGGAGCAGTCTAGCAGTAGGTTAACAAGCAAGTCTACATTCTGTTGCAAGGCTGGCTGTTAAGAGGGATTCATAATTGTAGTCACAGTGGCCTCCTGTGGTCATAAGGTATTTCTACAAAGTGATATCCTTCAGTTACCCTCAAAAAAAGTCTTAAGAGCTTATACACATACATTTGTACTTAACGCTGGGACATGAAAAGGGACTGAGGAAGTAGCTCAGAATAGCCCTCTTCCTTATCGCTTCTCTTAACCTAGAATGTTTGCTTTCAAAGATTTAGGAAATGCAACTGAGGAGAGTAGGAAAAACTGACCATGGGGGGCACTTGGGTGGCTCCGTGGTTGAGCATCTGCCTTTGGCTCAGGGCATGATCCCAGGGTTCTAGGATCAAGTCCCACATCAGGCTCCCTACAAGGAGCTTCCTTCTCCCTCTGCCTATGTCTCTGCCTCTCTCTCCGTGAAAACCAAAAGCCAAAAACCAAACACAAAAACTGACCATGGGTGGTTCTTTTCAAGACAAGCCAATTCTTTCTGGGTGCACATTCTTATTTCAGCACATTATGATTGTTCTTTCCATTGTGATTTTTTCATTTTATTTCCTTAAGTCAATTGATTCTATAATAATATTTTATAAAAGAATACATGGCAGACAGTTTCAGGAAAATTATCAGTCCCAATTATTTTAAAATCAGCAAATGAATAAGAAGTTTGGAGAGGGCAAGAAAACAAAATTATTCAAAACTCAAGAGACAATATTTGTCTTTCAAAAGTCCTCTGATGGAAAGGCCCTATTCAAAATGAATCTACCAGGGTATCGTTTAAAAGAAATAACATCTCAAGCTATAGCCAATCCTGTCATATCAGAAAATAAAGTCAGTAATCATTGGCATTTATCTTCGTATATTTCCATGGGAAAGGAAAGAAAGTGGATGAGAAAAAAGTAAATGTCTCTGTAAATGATGACGATATCCTTATACTGGCAAATTATTTCAAAGTACAAGTAAACAAAAAGATATGTCGTTTTATTTTGAGTCAAACAGGTAATTTGTTGTTAAAGTTTGATGTCCACTGTTTAAAAAGAAAAATCACACTGTCCTCCACGTTAGAAGTTTTTCAATAAACGGCTCATATTGGAAATATCCAGGCATATTTCTTCTATTAACATGTATAATTTAGATTTTCTAAACTCAAATTTATTTTTTTCTGTTGTGAGATAGAATATTATCTAGAGGACATATTACTCAAAAGTATTCAAATGTCAGGTATGTAGTTCCTGATCAAAAAGACCTCACATTTTGTTATTTTTATATAAGCAAGCATTTCCCACCCCGACTCAGTACAGATTATACAATATGGCAAAATTGGTTATTTAATGAGTCACAACACAGTAGGATAATGTAATGTGGCCAATAAAATGACAAACAGAATTAACTATTAAGTGCCTGATAGGTGCTTCTGCTTCATGGGGCAAAACAATCTATATGGATGTCTTTCCACTCAGTAAACGGGGGAACAAATATTCTCTAAGCTTTCACAGTATATAGATATTCACAAGATAACCTCCCGGCCAGGAGCCTCCCTTTCCTAGAGGTAGCCACATATTCTTTGGGTAACTTATCATCTCATTCCCTTCAGAAGCAATAGAAAACCCACAACACTGGTGTCCTCTTTAGTTTGAGAAACTGTCTCATGACAAAAGTTTAGAAGAAATTCCATTGCGAATAGGACCACAAACTTCGATTTTCCCTATCGAAAATGGAAATTATTTCCACTTATGGGCGTGATAAGGAGCAAGTTACATCTGTAAACTCCTGGCATCAAAGATTCACCTGCAAAATTTGGTAACTCATCATTCTCACTATGATGACATCATTGGCCTTGAATTTTCACATTTAAAATATCGAGTCAGTCGTGTGGCCTTCTATTCATAGGAAAAAGTATCCGAAATGTTTACCCCATGTAGGTGAATTAATCACGGTCACAATCAATGCCCAGTGAAGCCCAGATGCAAAGAGAAAACAAGCAGCGCCCGTGAGCTAGGGAGTGGGAGCAGAGCATCTTCTTTCCCTTCCCATAAACTGTGAACCTCAGGGACTCTGACCAACTATTGTAAAATACTATGTTCCCTATAGGCCAATATTTTCTTGAAGACAAAAGTTGTTTTGTGATGAGTTTAAATACTTGTGCACATCCCAAAGTCTGGTGATTGGGCCATAGAAGAAATGAAAAATAATCCTCACATATTAGAGCGTATGACCTGCTCACCAGTGACTTAACATACTCTTCTCTCAAGACTAAGTTTGCAACTGTTAAGCAGTCAGTTGATGACTGCAAATGAAAAGCTCTTGAGACTCTGATTACATTTTCTGAGCTGAGCCACAGCCCTGACACGCTGGCAGCTGGTGCTTCTCTCGGGCACCCAGGCTGGTGTGAATAGAAAGTGACAGCAGTGTGCTACATGTCACATTTGAATGAACAGCTACCATGACAGGAAGACTTTTCTTGTCAACATGATAAGTGTGGCTCTGTGAGAGCCCACATTCCATGTTATTTCTCCCTGGAGGGAAGCTGGTACCTGATAAGTAGACTTCATTCCATGAGGTCAACATTTATGTAGGAAGTATCTGCCATTGCCAGGCGCTGGGGTTATCCTGTGGGACCGCGTGCCTGCTCTCAGAGAGCTTTCATTCCCTGGGACAGACAGGGGAGGAGGGGTCAGATAGGGAATCAGGTCCATAAGTAAGAGCATCTGGAATCCTGGGATGAGCTTTGAGGGAAGCAGACACTGCAGGGCAAGGGAGACAGAAGGACTGGAATCTCTTGAACACAGAGGTCAGGAGAAGGTGGCTTAGATGAGGAAGGTAGAGCTGCCGTGGGAAGGTCAAGGAAAGGAACATCCCAAGAGGGAAAATAGCAGGGCCAGGTCATCGTGATAGCAAATCTTGGCGAGCCCATGGGCTGAGACAGGCTTTGACAGCTCTATCTGCACAATGTACATGACACATTATGTGACTTCATAGACATAACACGTATGTGATAATACTCAACTATGGATACACATTACATATGATACGATAGGTAATTATATTCACATCATACATATAAGCAAAAGGACTGTCCCCAAATACATCAATCTGCAAAACAGTGGCTTCTAATAGGTTCTAAAGCAATGTCGAGTATTAAGAAAACGTGTAAGTATTTGGAAATATATTTAGTTCTTAACTATTTGTTATGCCTCCTTTTTGTTCATCCCACACCCTTCAGGAGCTGACTTTTCCTAGGAAAAATGCTAGAGTGGAGTTCCCCCTGGCCCACACCTCCATTCCATCCCCATGCTCACAGAAAATGAAAATATATCCCAGAAGATCTGGAGAGGAAGTGCCAAGAAAACTCAATCTAGTCCATTTTTATATCTAATGTCACCTACAGGGAGCCTAGTTATGCCGCCACCCTTACTGGCGGACACCATGACCTGTTGTACGCTCTTACTCCATTTATGCTGATGACGAAATTCCAAGTGGTCTGTGAATCATCTGCTATTTCCTACACATCTATTTTAGACTTGCCAAGGGAGAAGCAGTTCTGAAATATGTTGTTCTAGCGCTGCTTTTTTCCAAATGACATATGCCACATAATCTCCCATAACGCCACAGGAAATCCTGGACACTTTTTTTTAATTGCACAGCATCCACTGCCACTGATGCAGTCACCAGAGGATTATTTGGCAAGAGGGTATTACTCTAGCCAGGAGCAAGCAACAAGGCATGCCAGCAACTAAAACTTGGTGGTATTTTGAGAATGTTGGGGTTGGGGGGAGCGCTTTATCCAGCATGTGATGTCTGATTGATGCTTTGTGGCAAGATCAAGACCTCCCCGTGTCCTCTGCTTCAACAGCTCGTAGTTAGGCCACTTCAAATGCCCTGGGCTTTCAGGCCAGGCTGCTAGAATTTCAAGAGACCATGTTTCATTTGCAAGGTAGAGTTTCGAGCTCAGCCCATTATTTGTAGACATTTGTTTTGTTCATGGCAAATTATACTCACAGACTGAGATTATTTTTGCCACTAATTTAACACTGGTTCACTGGGGGGAATTATGACTTATAATAATATTTCACAAGCCAATAGCACACAGAGTAAGGTCTCCTTAAAAGCCAATAAAGTAATAGCATCCTCCAAATCGATGATAGCTTCAGCATACTGCTGTTCCAGGCAAAGAGGAGCTGAAAGAAATAAAATCCAAATTTAGTTGAGGTGTACCTTCCTGGGAGTCGGTTCTCTGAAGAGGTGGCTTTGCCAACCAAGAGCGGACGACCAGCTGCCATGGCAGAACAGAGGGCCGAGGCGCCAGCGCGGGTGCTATCCATGGTGCTGGTGTTGGCAGGCAGATGATCTCCTTCATGGGGCATGGTTTTCACTGCTGCCAGCAAGGGGCTAATGCCCCAAGGTCTTCGAAGTGCTTTTTATATCAGCAAAGAGTGGTCTGGCCCAGACTGAACACTCTTGGTAAATCATCACAAATTCTCGGGATTTAAGCTCTAAATGTCTGTCACCTCGTTGTCACTCCTTCATATGTTCCTCTGGATGAGGATGAGCACCCAGTGGCACAATTTTGACCACGTCATCCTGACACAGCCTTCTCAGTGCAAATGAACTCAGCCCTAGATCAAAACAGTGTTACTTAAGCTATAAAACAAGAGAATTTGAAACCATAACAAAGTAACGCACCACAGCAATGTTATTCGACAAGTGAGTTTGAAAAAAGGAAAGTGTTAAGGAATGCATCGTGTCATTATTTGTCACATGATTCATTAATTTACCTTTTTTTTCCCTAAGGTAATGGGATTTTAAGTCAAAAAATGTTGCTTTGAGCCCAACTGAGCCTTTTTTAAACGTTAGCTAGTTTTGCTTGCATGTGTGAGTGTGCATATATGTAGGTGTGTGTAACAAAGGAACAGGAGAAGGGTGGAGCCTACTACCCCCTAGACGACATATGCTACAGATGCTACAGACCATAAACTAGTGTCACGTGCCACTGAGGCTTCATATTGAACACGTAAAGATAACCAGTGGACAAAAATGATTGCCTGGGCTCTTACTGATTCTGTGTGAGACCTGGTATTTCACAACGATAGCACCAAAACAGAATCATCTGGGATCATTGGACATGTGCATATACTTTCTTCATCATTACTTCTATTTCTAGAGTCTAGACACTCTTAGTTCTATCTGTTTAGCTACTGCAGCATCTTTATTCCAGGCCAGCTCCCTCATAGGCTAGGAGCGTGGAGGACCTGCTCACATTGGCATATACTTGCACCTAAATTAGGATCTTTTATGCAGATACCACGTATTTTCCCAGATGCAGGTGCAAGTGCAGGTTTAGGTCTCTTGTGTAATTAACACGACCCAGACAGAGTTGGTGTAGTATTGAGGGGTGTGAGCATGATATGGACAATGACGAGTCCCTCATCAGTGCCGTCACTCAAGACTTGGCCACTTAGCTTTTCTAGTGGGACCACAGGAATGTTCTTTTTGGAGAGGTGGCATGATGATAGCGGTGTTAGGGAAGTAAAAATCACTACATCTAAGTTTTAGGGCAAATATATGATTTTTTATCCTTAGGATAGAAATCGAGAAATAGAAAATATTAAGTAAGTGATTAGAAATATTTTTAAGTCTCTTTATACATATTTTTTTTCTTTAGAAAGCATTTCCACTAATTTTGCCTTTTATATTAAAGAATAGTACTCCTTTGTGATGTTGATTACACTGAGTATTAACTTTAATTCATCTTGACTTATTTGATGGGAGTAAATATTTTTTATTTAGTTTACATGCTACAGTTTCATTACTAATGTATATGAATATTTATCATTTTTATTTGTTTAATGTCATTTACATTTTTCTTTCATAAATCGTTAAGTTCGGGTCCATTCCTTTTACTGTGGTGTTGGTAAAAATATGTTTATAAGAGACTCTTAAAAATAAATCCTTTTTTGATCATTTTTAATAAAAATATTTTCCTCATTTGTCATTTGCTTATGATATTACTGAACCATGATTGTTTTCACATTTTTATATGGTCAAATACATTATGCTTTTTCCTTATATTTTTGTAATATATTTGTTTTACACATTTACATGTTGAAGTGATGATAAACTTTACAATAAAATTTGGAAAGCTCTATAAAAAAGAAAAGAATGCGTTTATAAAACATAAGAGCAAGTCATATAAATGTGATAGATATCAGATTGGATGAGATATTGATGAAAAATATCTCAAGAGAAGAGAGAAAATAGGGTGAAATAAATCCTCAACAAGGGACAAGCAAGGGGGAGGAACCATTTTATTTTTTTAAAAAAAAATTTTATTTATTTATTCATGAGAGACAGAGAGAGGGGCAGAGATACAGGCAGAGGGAGAAGCAGGCTTCTGAAGGAGCCCACTGCAGGACTCGATCCCGGGACCCCAGGATCATGATCTGAGCCAAAGGCTGAAGATGCCCAACCACTGAGCCACCTGTACATCCAGAGGAACCATTTTAGAAGAACAGAAAAGAGCATTCCGATTGAGGGGAAGAGATAAAGTCAGCAAGTGAGAAAGCAAAATTCTTGGGAAGAGTGCATTCAAGAAGGAGAGAGTCATTAAGAGTGTCATGTAATGCAGAGCTGCCAAGAAAAACAAAGATTGAGGAAAAGGCACTTGAATTGATCTGCTATTTGTAAAACCCTCAGCTGCCACTCCAACCCTCCAGTACTTTCATGATAAGCCCCAGCTAATGACTCAAACTATCATCTGCAAAGCAACAGAGGTATGTGGAGAATCCCATTTAATGCAGTTAAGAAACTGACATTTATCACTCCATTCCCTGCAATGCAGAATTTGCTAAAATAAAATATCCTGACACAGGGAAGATTGTGGAGATATGAACGCTGGCTATGAACATTTAAAATGTGACATTTGTTCAAGAAGTTGTCATAACATTTTATAGATCTCTACTTTTAAAAATGCAATTTCAAGAAGCATTCTCCCAGAATAAGGACATCTCCTACAACAGCATCAATTGTAAAGTACAATTTCTATTTGGGGAAACAATGTGGATATCCACCTGGGGAAAAGAATCAACCTGTGCTTTCCTTGCTGAACTGTGCATGTACCCATGCCTCCCCCAACATGCCACCCACTCCTGCATGACCTCCCCGATGGCCACAAGGCACTGTCTTATATTTTGCCTAATTTTACACATCCACCTTCTGCAAAACAACCAACCACCATTACAATTCTTTATGTCCTCAACCCCTTACACGCCTTTGAAATCCAACTTATGTCTCTGATCCTCTACACAACTATTCTTTATGGTTTTCTTAACTTTTTTTTGTTTTTGTTTTTTTGTTTCACCAAACTCAAAGAATTCTATTTTTCCTTATGTAACATTATCCTCTGTAGCACTTAACCCACAAACAATTTCCTGTCTTGGCTTCTAGGACATGAAAGTTTTCTTGTCCTCTTCTGTGACTGCGCTTTCTTTTTATCTTTTAATGGATCCAAACCCATTTCCATCTCCTTATACTGCCAATCTTTTCCAAGGTTATGAATTTTACCACCTTTCTCTCTCTCTCCATACATTCCACCCTCACCCAATTGGCCATCTCACATACTGCAAAGATTTAATTCATAGTTCTGTTATCATGTACATGTTAGTTTTTAGGAAAAAGCTACCAGAAAAGATGGCCAAATATGTGTTGAAAATTTGCCTCAAGGGGCATTTGCTTCTTAGTGTAGTCATTCTAAGTTTAGCAACTGGCTTGTTGTGTTATGCATTTCTTATCCTCATTTTTATCCATTTCCTAGAGATAAGTAAAACCCAAGAAAGAAACCTTCCTTGTGGATCCGTGATATTTTTGACTGCTGAGTGACGAGCAACGCCATCATGTCCCCCAAGAGAACAAAACAACGACCAGGAGGTTGCTATGAGAGCCAAGGGAAAAGACGTTAAGTGATTTTTAAGAGAAACATCAAGATCTCATAGTAGATGAAACATATTTCTCTGTTTTACAGTGATTTTTCTCTAAATATCAAGACTAGTCATTAGCATCAGAATATTTTCTTCCTGCCAGAGGGCACTGGCGTGATACTGACAAATCCTCAGGATCCAATCTCCTAACTCAGGGTTTCCTACCGGTCACCTGGTGGGTATTCATCATTATAATACTTCCTTGTGCTAGATCTATTCCCATTCACAGCTTTATGTTAATTTAGTCACATTCGGATTTGAGATGCTCTTATAAGAAAAGACATCTGACCTTTTATTGACATCTAGAAAACTACCTGGTTCTAGTATCAGCACACTGAATGATCCCTTCTCAGATGGGATACCTGGATAGATATTTATGAAAATCGCCCGCATGACCCATTTTGTGTTGATTTTATTCATCCAATGTTACATATTTTCACTTTACCCTGAAAGCTCTTGTCCATTTTCAAAGACTCTATGTAGATCACTCCTACCTATCTTTTGAGCTCCAGACTATCTGTGTAGATGACTTTTGACACATTTCCACCATGTTGCCAAAAGCAACCACTTAAACTAAGGCACATTCAAAGTCAACGTCACTGCCATATCTGTGCCTTCCATCCCTTCCTCCCAGAAACTAATTATCCGTAGTTGCTTCTTGGATTTCCTTTATGAAACATTGTTCTCTCAACATCTCACCATGCTTTGAAACATCACTATTGCCTTTGGTTCCCCATCTCCTGTTTATATCTACCCTGAACATATTTCTAATCCTATGATACCCATCTTGGTTCAAGTCCTCAATACTTGCACAGAATAGTGCAGCAACCCTCCTTTGCTGGACCCCAGCTTCTAATTTCAGTTGAATCAATCTTTCTAATACACTAGCACCAGCAGAATGCTCCTAACTCAGGGTTCTATCTGCGTTGCATTCCTGGCACTAAAGTCTTTATTGGCTTCCACTGGACTTACTAAAACCTAAAGTAAGATGGAGAGAATAACTAAAACATAAATGCAATCAGACAAAGCCAGATTTGAATCCTAAATATACCACCTTTTAGATTTATGACTGGCATGAATTCCTTCATTTGTAATATGGGTGTAATAATATTCCTTACTCAGTGTTTAGTATCATACATGGCAAATATTAACCTATTATTATTATTATTATACGACTTATTTCTCAGAATATTGAAAACACCTGGTGATTTGACTCCAGATAAAGTTTTTTTTTTTTTTTTTTTTTTTTTTGATAGTCACAGAGAGAGAGAGAGGCAGAGACACAGGCAGAGGGAGAAGCAGGCTCCATGCACCGGGAGCCCGACATGGGATTCGATCCCGGGTCTCCAGGATCGCGCCCTGGGCCAAAGGCAGGTGCCAAACCACTGCGCCACCCAGGGATCCCCAGATAAAGTTTTTAATTTGAGTACCTTCACTCTGTCTTTTAAGCAAACCAATTCCCAAATAGGTTCTCAATAAGCATCCACTTTCTCGTTTCCATTATTTTCTTGCTATTCTATTTTCCTAATACAGACTCTGGGTGTCTACTTATTAAATTGTATCCATTCTTTCAAATTCAGATGCATTGCCATTATCTTTAAGAATACAACTTCCCCCTTTATCTTGGTAAGAATAAAATTGATAATATTGATACCATAATCAATATTAATTTAACTATTACAGTCTGCCATACTATGCCTTAAGAGCTTTACACATATTTCGAGGTAATCTCCGTCTCTTGGATCTTCATAGCATTTTGACCACTCTAATTCATCTTACGTACAGTGGGTAAAATTATATTTCTAAATTACTGTTCAGATCGTGTCATCTTCCTGCTCGAAATCTTTTCCTGGATCCTATTATCCCCCCCAAAAATAGCACTCGAATTCCTCGGCTGCTGATTCAACCCACTACTACTCACTGATCCAATTGTCCTCTGGTCTCCTGGATATACACACGGGCACTTCTCTCAAATTCAGCCATGTGCTACCCTGCATATACTTCTTGCTTTCCCGATTCTGCGTCCCTGCCATGCTGCCTCCCCTACCCAGACACTCTTCCCACTCTACCACCCTGCCTTCCTGTCTTTAGAAACTACTTCAAGTCCTGCCCCCTGAAACCGTCTTTAGTAGCAACAATTTTGAATGATCTCACTCACTGAATATGCAAGTACTGTCTGCATCTCTCATTTGGAAACTAACAATACAAGAAGTTTTTAGTGTGGGTTTTTTGTTTTTTGTTTTTTGGGTTTTTTTGGGGGGGGCGGTATTTGTTTCTTACTTACTGGAAATAACTCAAAAGCTATTCAAAGACAAAGAACATGTTTTATGCTTCATTGTCTAATGCAGACACTATTTTAGGTCTGATGAAATGGCACATCATTTCCTCTTTAGGTTGCCTTTCCTTGTTGCCTTTCTCTTCTCAGATAAGCAAAGAGCTGGAAGATCCCAGGGAAAGAGAACATGGTATTGACCAGAAGAGCCACAGCTTTGAGCCACAAAGAAGACTGCTTGGAATCCTACACTAGACAACAATCTTGAAAGCCAAGCTTTGTTGAAAGGAAGCTACACATTCATCCATAGGCCACTCAATGGACCAAGAGGCAGGCTTGGCTAACTTAATCTTTGACCTGAGGAAGGGAAAACCTCAACCAGACTTGAGGAAGACATAGAAAGTGTATATCTTCAGGTTTGGGGTGATTGAGAAAGGGCTGACTGGAGACTCATCAAAAAAAGTAGGGCTGAGACACGGACATCCGGTCCTTTCCTCTCCAGCTGCAGTCCCAGAATTGGGGCAAGGGTGTGAGCCAGTTGCTATGGGTTTGTTATGTGCCACCCAGTACCTTCACAGAGCTCAAGTCTGCACCGTTGGCAGGCTTTGCTCCTCAATGCGTCAGCTGTGTCAACGCTAAGTGGGGGCTAAAGTCCTTGGAAGGCAGGCTCACTCGTTTCTTCACAGGGTGGTGCTGGGGCGGGACCAGGTGGGGGAGACAGCAGAGGCCCCTCACACATTTCTCTCTAACTCCATATGGATGAATTCATGTTAGCTGGACTTCTTATGTTGTGGCTCATTTATGAAAGTGGGGGAGAAAGAGAGAGAGAGAGAAAGAGAGAGAGAGAACATGAAAAGTCTGATCAGCTAATCAGACAGGTGTAACTAAGGATGACCCAACCTGCACGGAATGGAAGAAAGTTAAACCCACTGTGGAAGGAGTGTCAAAAAATCTACAGATAGGTGTGGAAAGCACCACAGCACCTATTGCAGTTTCTTTTCTTTTTTTTAAGATTTGATTTATTTATTCATGAGAGACAAAGAGAGAGAGAGAGAGAGAGGCAGAGACACAGGCAGAGGGAGAGGTAGGGTCCACAGAGGGAGCCCAATGGGGGACTCGATCCCAGAACCCCGGGATCATGCCCTGAGCCAAAGGCAGGTGATCAACCATTGAGCCACCCAGGCATCCCTGTATTGTAGTTTCAAGGAAATCTGAAAACAGAGGAAGACTACCGACCACTGCACATTTAGGAATCTTGCAGCTCCACTGTGCCAGGCACACCTTGCACCAGCATAGATGGATGGAACGGTGTTTCCCTTGTGAGAGCGCAGCCCGGCTGGACAGAGAAAACGCATTGATCCCCTGTGGAGCAGGAAGGATCCCGAAGTTCCAAAAAGCCTCTCAATTGATACACCGAGTAGCGGTGGAGAGGGGAAGACAAACAAGAAGGAAACGTGTTCAGGCTTGACTTCAGGACAGAGATCAAATGAGAGCTGAAATCGCATGTCATCCCCTCCAAGAGGTAAGAAGCGCTGGGACAGCAGGAGAGGAAGGGCCATGTCCTGACCGAGTCACCGTCTTTGTCACAGGATGCCAGCGGAGCTCAGGAGCAGTGTGGGGAGGGCTGCTTGGTGGAGCCCGACAGCACCCACCCCCAAGCCCACAAGAGGCCCCTACCTCGAGGGCCGTGAGCGCACACTACCGCTTTCTCATCAGGAGGACTCCCTTAGGGGGAGAAGGTGGAAAAGGCTGAAAGACTGAGCATTAACTAAGGAGCCACCGTATCTATCTGACATCATCTCTGAAAGGAAATGTGTCTTAGAATAGCTGGAAATCACTTCTGGAAAGGCACCTGTTAAAATGGGAAGAGACAGCGAGGTGCTCTTCATTTCTCTAGTACCCAGTGGGGGGCTTAGATTGGAGGCCTTACAGGAGAGACTGATTATATGTAGGATATGAAAAGTTATACTCTATTTCCTTTGTGCATATAAGTTAATGTAAGTAGATTTTTGACAGTGGCGTGAACATACCCACATTACAACATGCTGTGAGTGCCTTGCATATAGAACGGATTCAATAAATATGTATTAAGTTGGGCCTTAAAGGATTTTGCAAATGCAGAGAATTCCAAAGAGCACTTCAACAGCGAACACACATTACAAGCAATCAACCCCAGGGTGTGCTTAGGAAGGTCGGCGGGTGAGTCTTCTGGCCCCGCAGCCGTCACTCATCTCCCAAGGGGCTACCTGGCGTGCGACTGGGTGCCTGGCACGCTAGAGCACTTACACGGTGATACAGCAGGGTGGCCGGGGGTGACTCTCCTGCTCACCTCTTGGGCTCAGGACACACACGGTGCTGCCCCTGCTGCTGCTGACAGTTTTGTCCCCCGGCTTCTGCACACCAACCCTGCTACAGGGCGGTCGCCTCTGGCTTCTGTCCCCCTGCTCACTTAGTCACTTAGTGACGTGAGCCTCCAGCTATGAACACCAGGCGGAGAGACTCCAGCTACCCGACTTCTGAATAACGAATGCTGATCTTTCATCTTATAAAGGGAAGGCTTGAACTTCCTGATGAAGGAGTGTGATGAAGAACAATCAGCTTGCCACCACCTTTGAGATCATGAGACGGGCCTTGTGTCTCAAAGTAGGAAAACACCCTTGGCACTTTGACACCTGAGAGAGAGGTCCAGCTGTGGGGGGGGGGGGGGGCGGGGGAGTGGGGGAGTCCACCTGTAAACACTGAGATAGCCACTTACTGGGCATCTGTGATTTCCTCTCCTCTCTGGGTATCTAGTTATCCCTTCTAGATCGCACATGTCTCACCCCCTTTATTTATTTATTTACTTTCACCCCCTTTAAATAATACTGTTAATTTACTGTTAATTTTTGGGAAAATGGAGCCATATCGGCCGGTGAAAGGAATGAGGCCACAGAGGCTGGTGCAGGTTGAAAACCAGGAAGATGACAGGTCAGACCCGGGATGCTTTTCCTACTTCTGCTTCCTGCCAGCGGCCTCAGATGACAGTGGGCAGAGGGCAGCATCTGCTCGGGACGCAGGCAGGTGCGAGGGTAAGCCCTCAGAGCTTACCTGCCAACCTCGGAAGCAAAGTGGAGAATCTAATCCAGGGCCTTAGGCTGTGTAGACCTCGTTCACTGCGCCATCCCGACGGCACAGGAGATCCTGGGTCCCTCTTTTCTCCGGGTCGTAGTGACTCGTAAATCACAGTTGCTTTTGCAATCCATGTCTTACAGTGCCACGGTGTCCTCTCAGATTTCAGTGTGACTTTAATGTCACAGAACTTCGAGGTCACTGGTCAGCTCAGAATTCGCCTGATTCACCCAGCATGTATTTTAAAAGTTTCAGTCAACATCAGGGAGGATATTTACATGCAGACTGAGTTCCTGTAATCCTGGGTCCAGCAGGCTGCAGACTGACGTGATGCGGGGAGACAGGGAGGAGAGGCCAAAATGCAGAGCACCTTCGAGGTTCGATGGGAAAAATTATTAATCACCCGAAGAACGCCAGCTCCCCGCCCCAGAATGATAGACCAATGCAGGACAAGAGGATAGAGGCGATGTCCCCAAACATCGAGGGCCCCAAGACAAATAGTGAGAACCTCTGTGCCAGTGTCCAGGGGGAAATAAAAACAAAGAGAAAACAATGTGAGCAGTTAGTACTCTAATAGAGGTTTGGGCTAGAATCCCAAATGGGCAGACTGAATCCTCCCCTTGGTTGCCCCCCTTCCCATCAGTGATCCCTCCTAGGATCGAGTCTGTGGCGAGGAGCTAACTGACAGTAAGTCAATCCAAAAATTGGAGACTGGAAGAAAAGTGGAAAGCATTCCCTAAAATGATCTCTCAGTTACTTGAATCTCTATGGCCTGGAAGAGAGCCATAGAGATTTTAAAATCCAGGTATAATGGGAGAAGAGCAGAAATGGTTAATTGCACAGATCAAACCTATATTGTACAGAACCCTCCAGCTTCCCTCCTCTAGAATGTTTCCAGGATCCTTTTAGACTGATGATGAACTTCAGGCTGCTTCAAAGACCCACATGGGTGTCTTCGAAGGGGCCGTCACCTGTTAACGGTTCCTTAAATCGTATTGATCGATTAACCTCTCTCCACCTAGAAGCGAAGATCTTTGAGGGCAAGTGTTTTGGGCCTTGCTCTATTCCCCACATGGCACCCAAGAGCGTCCTGCAGAGCCACGTAATGCTATTCTGTTCCTGTCCTTTACAGTAATAGCCTCAGGCAGGGCCTATTACCTGCCATTTTTGGAAAAATGGAAAGAACTGACTATGTATAATGAAGGTCATCCCCTCAGCCCCATCCAGTGCAGAGATGAAAGAGAGGGTCAGACTCTGCGAATGTTTAATTTGCATCAGGACCGGGTAGCCACTATCAATGTAATTTCATGCAAAATAAGATTGGTGTCTGGACACTGAATAATTCATATGTAACTTACATAAATATATTTCCATTTGTGCTGAATTGTGCACATTTAGGTTAACTTGGGTTTTTGGTACTTATCCCCTAAAAAGATACTCTTATTAAATGAAGTAGAGATGTGTTATTTTCAAGTGGACTTCCTGTTCCATAGGGAAAGATCTGCTGTGTCATCTTGTAACCCTGGGCTTAGCCAGCCTGCGTTGATTTAGATGGTTGCGTGCGGCCCCCGATATTATTGCTGTACGGTCGTGTGATACCAGCTCCCAACAACAAATAAGTGGCAGCCCGTTTCTGATAGAGGAAGAAACATGACTTTTATTTTGAGCAGTCAGCTTGCATTACTTAAAAATATCCCCGGCCTCCTTTTCCCTATGTTTAACAGCTTTCTTCAGAAATAATTCACAGACCATAAAATGTACCTATTTAAAAATATACAAATCTGTGTTTTCCAGTGTACTCACAGCATAGTAAAAACCATCACAACAATGCAAGTGATTTTTTCTGTTCATCACCCCAAAAAAGAAACCCCATACTTCCCTGGGGTCACCCCCATTTCTCCTGTCCTACAGGAGATTTGGGCCCTACACCTGCCCCAAATCTACTTCCTGCCTCTGGCTGACCTGGGCACTGCAGATAAATGGGGTCACAGAATTGATGGTTTCTTGTGTGTTGCCTCTGTCACTTAACAGCATTTTGGTGATTTGTTCATGTCACATGAGTCAGAACTTCCTCCTCTTTCTTGCAAATCCAACACCGTTGTATGGATATACCACATTTTGTTATGGGCTCACCAACTGATGGACGTTGAGGGGTTTTCAGCTCTCTGGCTAAATCTTGCAGTATTTTAAAAAGATGAATTTTTGAAAATTTCTGAAGCCTACTTTTGCTTTAACACTTTGGAAGTGTGAAAGTCAGCCTCTACTCCACATTCCAACACAGCAGCCTCCCCCGGCTCGTTGGCAGGGCAACCACACCAGACCCTGCGCGTTACTATCAAGATGGGCTTCCATTTCTTCTCCCCTTACATTCAGTGGCACGATCAAGATAACTGGCTGTCTTTTTTTTCCCCCCTCTCATTCACTGGCTGATTCTGTGTCACCAATAGTCTTCATAATATGATGGAATAAAAATAAACACTTCCCCAAATTTGAACATGAGCCCTAGGATGGTAGCTAGAAAAAAAAAAAAATCTGTTTCTCTTCAATTCAGCTACTGCCCACTGGGGAACACAAGCATTGTCTTCATTTCCTCTAGACCTGGGGTTGATTTATAGCGGAGTGACCTGGCTGGTACTCTGCCCTGAGATGTAAGAAACTTCGGAAAGAAGCAGCAGCTGTGAAGTACAAACTGGTACCAAACAAACCAAGCGAAAATCTGAAAGCAAAGCCAGAGCTAATAAAACTCTCATTACTACACATTTTGTTTGCTTGCTATGCTTTTTTGATTTCTTGATTCCTAATTGTCTTTATCTAAACGTGGAATGTTTAATGCGCACAGACACACAGAAACACACACATACACACGGATGCACACACTCTAAGTGTTCAATTAGTAAAATACATTTTGGATTCCTTTTCCTTTCTTCCTTCCTTCCTTCCTTCCTTCTTTCCTTCCTTCCTTCCTTCCTTCCTTCCTTCCTTCCTTCCTTCCTTCCTTCCTTTTCTTTTCCTTTCTCTCTCGGTCTGTCTCTGAGCAGCATATGAATTGGGACCTCACTGTATTTTAATTATTCCTTGTTACGGGGCTGTCTTTCTGGGAAGGAGGAGAGCAGCTTGGATGGCCTGCAGGAAATAAGGGACGCAGCAAAAAGCCGAAGAGACTGCATTTATGAAGACATATTTGACAGCACATATAAGACATGCCTTTCAAACCCAGTACCAGGCTTAGGTTCTGTTGCATTTATCAGAAAAATAAAATACAATAACATGGCTTTACCTCATGTGGAATTTAAACCCAGAGATCAGAAATCTATGATTAGTATGGCAATTCCCACATCTTATTCAGGGCCAGACTATGGCTGTTCCGCTCTACCTCCACAGAATTTGATTTTATCCAGCAGATCAACTCATGGCACAACATGGCTGCTGGGTTTCTAGCCATTACAGCCATATTCCATGTTGTACGGATGAGGAAGAGAAAGGACAAAAAGAGGCATGCCACATATGGCTTAGCATCTTTTAAACTCATCTTCCATGATGTCATAAACAATCCTCTCACTTAACACTGAATTAGCTACAAGTTTGTCACATATATTCATAATCTACTCACAAAGAAATAGAGAAGGGAGTCCTTTCCTGACTTCACACTTGCCCCCTTTTCAAGCTGGGTGGTGTTATGAAAGAGCGAGTGGAGCATGTATATTGGGCAGACAACTCTGCTGCTGGGTCTATCTTCCCATGTCCATACAGAACCCAGGACTCGTGCTTATCATAAGTTAAAACAAACAAACAAAAGGATTGAGGACTTTGATTGTTTCGTTGACTCATTCCTATTTTTATGGCCTGATATCTCCACTTATCCACTGAACAAGTATCTCTTGAATTTCTCTTGTGTAGACATCGTTCTAGATTCTGAGATTTAAGAGGATGAGGAAGACAAAACTCCTGCCCTCAGAAACTTATATTTCAAGGAGGGAGACAACAAAAGCAAGACGAACACACACACACACGCTCACACGATGGCAGGTGGCCGTGAGTTCTCAGAATAAACATGAAGAATAAGGAGACAGTGATTACAAGGGGTTTAGGGAGTATTTGAGCATTTGCCTAAACAAAACGGAGAAGCCCGTACTTGGTCACAAAACCAAGGTAGCTGCTTTGGGGACAGATTGAATTTGGGGGCAGGTGGAAATGTCAGTTGGCTGTCGGATATTCGAGGCTGGTGGCCTAGAGACACTCGGTTTTGTGAACTTTCGTGGATCTTTAACGCATGGGAAATGGGGAAGCCCCCTTCCCGGGTGGGTGCCTTTGGAGGGGAGTAGAGTCCCCTGGGCTGTGGCAGGGGAGGGTGGGGCCGAGGCCGGGGAGGGGGGGCAGGGAGAGCTGAGCAGGTGCAGCCTATGAGCTGGGAAAGTGTCTGCAGCAGCAGGGGCTTAAAAGGAAGTCACAAGAGGCCTCCTCCAGGAAGGAGAAATAAGCAAAGCTGCCAAGCACTACCGAGAAAAGCCAAAGACAGGGACGGATAATTTGCTGCCGGTAGAGGACCCACTAATTCCACCGTCACGCTGGTCTCAGAGGCATTTCTCACCATCGTTTGGTGGATTAGAACAAAAGCCGTTAGTGGCTCGGGTGATGAGCTAGTCTAGACTGGCAGGTCCCCGGTTACGAAGAGTTCCTTTTCCACACCCTCTGCACCTGTGCTCCCAGAGGCCCCACAGCACAGATGTAGGAACTGAGCCCCGCACACACACCACTTCCGTGTGTATCACTCCCAGTGTCAGGCACTGACACCGTGAGGCACCTTAACCAGGCTAACGAAAGACAAAAAAGGACTCTACACAATAATTTTTCTTTTTTTTTTTTTTTTCCATAAGAACTGCCTTCAACATCTTTCTTTCCAGTCAGCTACTGGGCTAGTATGGTTCCAAATACGATTTTTTTTTCTCATCTCAGTATTTTTATTTGGAAATCATCTTAGATTTCCCAAAGAGTTGCAAAAGACAGTCGATTCCTGGGCACCCTTCGCCCAGTGTCTTCTGACGGTAGCATCTGATATAACCACCGCACATTTATCAGAACTAAATACAGAAAGCTTCACGGAAGGGTCGATTTTTGTTTGGATCCCCCCAGTTTTTCCACAAACATCCTTTTTCTGTTCCCGGATCGCAAGCAGAGTAACACTTTGCAGTCAGCTTGCATTACTTAAAAATATCCCCGGCCTCCTTTTCCCTATGTTTAACAGCTTTCTTCCCCATTCTTATATGTGGCCCATCTTATGCATTTGCTGTCCTGGACTTAGAATCCATCGTCTCTCCTGGGAGCTCTAACAACAAGTGGTATTTATTAGAGAATGACATTTAGAAGCCAATATCTGGGTATTTAATGTCTGTAACACTATCAATTTAAAATGACTAATTTATCTAGCCCTCTTCTTTTGAAACGTGGATCCAACTTTTACTGGTAAAGTTCACAAGAGCAACAGAGTTATTACCTGAGAATCTGAAAACAAAAAAAAAACAAAGACAAAACACCTAGATATATCTGTTCTCATAGAGCTAGCTATAGAGTTATCCGTGATGGATCAAAAGAGAAGTATGTCGTCACCTTCAAAAATAATTAAATAAGTACATTTCCAGGGCCACATTAATTTTTAACATATAGAAAAATATATCAGCAAAATAGTGCTTTTCACAGTTGCAGTGATGAACACTAAACGTTTCCAAATCAAACACAAACCCAAGGAGAGGAATACACATAGAAGCAAATTTTGAATATTCAGATGCTGTTGGCATTGCTAGTCTTATCTTGCAGGTAGAGATCCAATCCTTGCCGGTTATACTGAATTATTCCTGGTTCCTGAGCATCTCAGACTGAAGCCATCCAGAAGGAATACCTGTTCTCCCAGCCCAGCCTCACTTACCTCCATGCCCCTGCAGCCCTGTCATCTCAGGAGAACTCCCCACCTGCCCAGCTGCTCAAGCTAAAAAGCATTCCTGGGCTCCTTTCCATTCGGTGCATCACCAAATCCAAAATTTACCTTGAGCAGAGAGCCCTGGTCAAAGTCACTGGCATTTGGAAGCCACTATTTTCTCAGGCTCCTGACAGGTTCCCCCGATTTCATCCTTGTACGAATTTCAGTCTGTCTGTCACACAGCAGTTGAGGATTCTTAACACATAAATCTGAGCATGTCACTTCCCTGCTGGGATCCTTCCCACCACTCCACTCAGGATAAAGCTGATGTCTGCTACAATTTTTGGGACATGTGGCCTGATTGGGCAGCCCGGTGCCCTCGGCTGGGTCTCACCCCTGCACTTACTCATCTTGAATCTCCTCTTCCTTCCCAGTTCCACACCTTCCCATAAGCCCTGCCTCTTCCGAAGAGTCTGCTCTTTCCCCTATATTAACTTCTCTCTACCTTTGGTTTTTCTACTCAAGACCAAATAATCAGAGAGATGGTCCATGGTCCTGTCATCAAAAATAGGGTTTTCTGTTATGTTCACACAGCATGTTCTATTTTCTCCTTATAACATGGATCATGAATTCAGATCACAAATCACAAACTCATGTATCTATCAAAAAGAACCTTCATTCCCGGGTTGTCATAAGTTTAATCTCAAGCTTTTGGAGATGTTCTCCATCCTGTGGGTTCTAAGGGGCCAAGTACTGGTGTGACTTTCTGGGAGCAAGCACCTGTTCCCTGTGGTCAGTCTCTGTTCTGTGTCTTCATTCGGTGACCCCCTCAGGCCCTGCTGGGCCATCATAAGAATCTACACGCAAGGCCTCTCGTCTCTGCTCACTCATGCTCTACATGCTTATCCAGGTCACACAAGAAGTGTCCTATGGCTTCCATGTGACACCAAGGGGACCTAGTGAGGCTATTTGTGATCCTGCTGCCTGGATAAATCACCAGCAGTTTCTAAAATGGGGTTCCCCCTTCTTCCCAGATATTCGCCCAGGAGAAACGAAGCATCCCCTGCTCCTGGGTTCCCCAGAGCTACTTAGAAGCTTTATCATCATCCTCTCTGAGAAGCTTGGTCAATAGTGGGTAGAGAACAAACCATCTTTCTCAACAGTTCTCCAATGGGAAAACTTCTCTTGGCCTCCAAATGCTTCTCTTCACGGCACTTGGGAACATATTCCATTCTGGGGGAGCTTCCTTCTGACTACAGCCTGGGTGTTTGCTCACGTAGTGATTTCTGCTGTGTCCTTTCTCACATCCGCCAGGATGTGCTGGCTCAGGATTCATGGCAGTGTTGGCTATGGGTGGGTTTTGGGGGAGATGAGACTGGGTTTTGGTGAATATACATAGCCTCTTAATCATACAACTGTGCATAATACTGATTTATTTTAAAATTCTTAGGAAACCCCAGTCAAGTATGAAGCCTTGTTTCACTGAGGATTAAATACAGAGATAAACTCTTCACTGAGCCCCTTGCACTTCCCTCTGCATCTTCCTGAGCAGAGAAACCCGGGATGTGCGTTCCACCTAATACACTTACTACATTAGCTGTGAAAACTGCCTGAAAACAATCCTGCTTCTCATTGTGCTTTGGCTTTCCCAGGGAGATAACCCGCGGTTACTTAGAGAAAGCGACAGTCTTTTGATTCTGAACTTCAATTCACACGTTCCACCTAAGTTCAAGGACTGTATTTTTCTTTCTTTTTTTTTCAAACACTAGATAAACTTTCAAGAGATACCCCGAGGAAGAGTAATTACTTTGGAATTGATTCTGCTGTTCAAGTGGCTTCTCACTTTGGAGAAACAATTAGAGTTTTCCACTCCTCGGCCTCAATTCCCGGAATAATGGGGCATCGGAATTCTTCAGGATGAAGTGAAGAGCAGAGGCGGAGATGGAGCACGAAGATCTCACAGAGGCAGTGCCTGCCCTTACTACCCTGCGGTGCACCTGCCGCGGGCGCTGTTAAGTTGTGCCAAGTCCCATGAATGTGGAAGCCCCACCGGCCTTGGGAGCCACACATGCATTTCTGCAACCTGAGTCGTCGTGTCTCCTAAGGACATGTGGGTTGGATGCTTGCAAATCCATAAATCCCAATGTCATGCCAAAGGCACGCAAAGCAAATCCCAGAGGAAGGAAGAGAGCTTTCCCATTCGGTGGGAAAAACAAGAAGCAGTTGGATGCAAATAGAGCTGAGCATGGGGCCAGCAGGAACCCAAAATTATGCTGCGTCAGTCCCCAATCTGATCATTTTGGATAGATCTGGCCACGAAAAGTGTTCTCTCTTGTTTCTTCCTAGAATTTTTGGACAGCTGATACCTGTGGCCAGAAAACATTTGTAGGGCTAAAAAAAAAAAAAAAAAAAAAGAGTAGTATATTTATTATCTAAATTCCGAGTTATCTTCACATAGTAAGAGATTGATACTAGAGATGCACACATAGACAGGAAGTCTCTGGGCACAGAAGTATTTCTGCATCAAATGAAATTACGATATTGGACTTATCATCACCAAATTTCTTAATCTCATCTTCTGAGGTTGTGGTTGAATCCTCCTGGAATGCATTCTCCTTGGTCACTTATTTATATCATGTTATAGTAAAACAAAAACAAAAACACAAAACAATAGTGGCATGTTTATTATTTCTGACACAAAGTTCTACTAGCGGCACGCACCGAGTCCCTCTCCAAGTCAGTCCCGGTATTTAAGAAGTGGGACCAAGAATCGGTGATAGGGTGCAAGACATAAAGAGACACTAAACCAAAGTTCTAAGAATACCTAGTCAAAGAGGGCATACTGTTCACAGGCAAATGCACGTTATCACTAAAATGTCACCATGCACTAAAGGGGGGCTAATCTGGGCTACTCTGTTGTGTTTATTTTCTACGTTTAGGTAAGACCCTAGAAGAGAAGACATCCAGCTTAGAAATCAGGTTTCAGATCTTCTCATTAGAATATGATAAAGAACTTGAAGAAATCAAGTCAAACAAATCTAGAATCACTATAGGAGCCAAGTCAAAGGAGCAAAAACGTGTAACTTTCAGCTGGGAAGATGATCAGGGTCTTCTACACTAATTAATAGCACATCAAGGAAATAAATCATCCTGTCATGCCCTCCAAAGGGAGGCCACCAAATAAAGGTCTGGGGTTTCACACTATCATAAATGAGAAACTGCCCGGGGTTTTGGCCCTCGCTGTGGTCCCAATGAACCCTCACAGGGTGCTCACTGCATGTCAGCTCTCATTCTCTCCTTACTGACCCATCAGCAGCATTCCACAGATGCCTCCTCCTCCTCCTTGACATACCTCTGCACTGGTTCCAGGGCACCATACTCCCTTGGTGTTCGTTCCTCCTACGTCAGTGGTTTCCCCTCTTAGGAACATGTCTGTGGCTTCTCCTTTTTTCCCCTAGTTTCCTGAGTGTCAAGGGTTCAGGTTTATTTTCTCTTCTCTGTGCTTACTCACCCCCTGCTAATCCAACCATGTCTTGTGGCCTCGGACCATTTATATACTGGCAATTTCTATATCTGGGTTTTAAGTCTCAAGCTCCTGAAATTCAGACTCATATCCAGCCAGCCACCAATATGAAATAGCAACTTGGACGTCTAATAGACATCCCCAAAATGCTGTGTGCATGGTGTGATCCTAATCTCTCTCGTCATATCTGCTCCATGGCAGCTTTCCCAGCTATGTGACAGCAAATTCTTCCTTCCATTCCCTCAGTCCAGATCCTCCATTTCATCTTTCACTCATCTCACTGTTGACACATCATGGCCAAGGAGTACATAGAAAATCCCAGGACTGCTCCACCTACTAAAAATCCCAGGCTGCTCCACCTACTGAAGAGTAGGAACTGGTTTGGCTCTGTGGGTGGAGTCTCACCCCCCCACCACCCAGCTCTTCTCTGGTTGCACCTACACTGTCTTTCTTCTCCTCCAGGAAGCCCACAGGCCAATCCCCACCTCCCACCATCAGCACCCACCATTTCCTCTGAATAAAATGAAATATTCTTCCCCTAGGTGTCCACCTAGCTAAACCCTATGCTCCCTTCCAGTGTCTACTTCATGGCGCCTCCCCAGAAAGCCCGCCTGTTCCAGCTCATTTGAATTTACAACATGCTCTCCAAATCCTTCTTGGTCTACATTTTACTTTTCCCCAAGGACCTACCACCTCCTCACTATGTGACTTACCTGTTAGTTTTGTTTATGGATGTTGTATGCAAGAACATAAGACCCACGGTGCAAGCATCTCCACTTTGTTGAAGGATGCACCCAAATGCCTGGAAGAGTGTGAATTATAGAGTACAAAACGGATGAAAATTACTGAATAATCAAGAATTCTGTGAATAAATACCAAAAAGTTAGAAAATATTAAAAGGTTATCAAGAAAGGAATTAAAAGTATAATAGCCTGAAGATGTATACCTGCACGGCCTCTGGGCTAGGTGAGGGCCCCTTCTCCTCCCCCCTTCCCCACGGGGTAATGCTCCATTCTAAAAAAGAGCTCTGAAACCACAACGTTGGCAGATAAATAAATGAACTCAAAACTACATGAAGCATCCATATGTCTGGGCTTATTTTATATATTTCTCTTAGCCTCTTGCTTTTAAAGAGCAACCTTCAGTTATCCATTCCAGAAAACACTGTAGGGAGACTCCTGAAACAAATGAATGAAGAAAATAGGTTTGTAAAATCAGGGAAATTTTGCTTATTTACATTTTCCCAGCTGTTATCACTTTGGCTTCATTCTTCAAATTCAAAAGAGTAATACGTGGAAAACACAACAGATCTATTAGTATTAAGAAAAGTAGAGAGAATGACATATGGACACACATAGACCCAAACCAAAGTTGGACATTCATAACATGAACCACTGCATAGGGCGATTCAGTCTGTAAGCACAGCTTCCTCCATCACAGGAAGGACACAGAAGCTCTTCAGTTGTGGAGGAGATGAACCAGAGGGATGTGGCACTAAGGGAATCAGGGTCATAGAGAGGAGCGTGTCCTTTTTGGTGGCCTGTTGACTTTGGTGGGAATGGGGGGTGGGTAACAGAAGGAAGAAGGGACAGCTATAGAGAGCCTAGAGCAGTGGGGATTGTACTCCTCTGTCAGGACCCTGGGAGGATGCCATCTGCCATAGGTGCCCCCTCAGGAAAGGAAAAGAAAAAAGAAGGAAGCTGAGGGGCAGAGAAACCACAGCAAGAAGTTGAAACCTATTTGATTGACCGTCAATCATGAAATGGCTATGTAAATTCGAATAGATGACAAAAATCTCAGAAACATACATTTAAAAGCTTTCCACAATCCAGAAGACAGGGACTGACAAAGAAGCTAATTTCATCTTTTGAAACACAAAGACAGGAAAAGTTATTAAAATATACTGTGTGATTTTAAAACTGACCGCTGTGGTTGCCTGTACTGTGTTCCCTTTAGTAAAGTTTGATCTAGTCCATCTTGAGTAAATAATAGCCATATGGCATCTTTTAAGATTTTCAGTTTCATTTTCTCTAACGTAGAGCAGGAATCTGCAGAATTGGGAAGCAATCCGATTTCAGAATCAGAATGAATTTTTATGTTTTCTTCAATCTTCTAAATCTCTCACTCATACACAGTGGTTTTTTTCCCACTTATTTCTATCAAGTTTTTCAAAACTATTCAATATAATTTTTACAGAAAAAAATTCTTCCTGTGGCTTCATATCTCATCCCTTTAGATGACAATTGATTCTATGCTACAGTTAAAATAATAAGCTCAGCCATGGCACGGTGGTGAAGAAACAAAACCACCTCTTGGTAAGCATACAACTAACTACAGGAAGCAGAAATTCTATAAATTTACAAAGCAGAGAGCATCCAGCTAAGCCCGAAGTAGCCCTAGTCACATGGGCTGATGTCAATATGTCTAAGAAATAGAAAAATAAATAAAATAAAATGAATAAGGAAAAGGAAATCTGGGTTGAATGATAATCCATTAAGAGAACATCTCCTTAACTCCAATTAACTTCTTTTTCTTCCCTTTTTTTTCCCAATTAACTTCTGAAATAATTATTGCCTTAAAGTCTTCCGAGAAGCATAAAACAAGCTGACGTTATCAGCTTGTTATCAAGGGCCCCCCTTCTGTACAGACACGCACAGGAGGGGAGGCCGCAGAGGTAGGGTGGCAGGTGCACCCTCCCACACGTCACACCTGCGCAGACACCTGTTCCTGAGGGCCCTCACCTGGCCTCAGGGCTGCGGCCCATAAGCAGGTGGCCGCTAATGCTCTGCTAGCTCTTCGTAGGGTGCCCTCTGCTCAATCGCCTACACTCAAAACAGCAAGTCGATTGCAAACATTTTTTTTAATTATGAAAGTTAATGCATCAACAAACTAGAAGCAAACCATGAATTTTTCATCTAGTTTGAAAACAGGCGGTCAAAATCTATTTTGCAATTAATATTGTATTTTATTTGACTTGTGATCAATACCTGGAGGGGTTGTGGAGTGTGGAAGGGGAAGCACTTATTTCCATATGCAAGTGTCGGGGCGGTTTCCCCTTTAATGCTCATGCCTATTCTATTCCACTGCTTCTGGAGGCAGAGAGGCAAGGGACAGGCATTAACATAAAATAATTGTATTTTAGGCTTTTAATCACATTTAAAACAATCAGTACACAATTCGGGAGTGCTGGTTCATTGGATGAGATCCAGCCACCAAAGCAAGATTTTAGAACCTCTGTGCTTGTAGAAAGTTCCATTCTTGTCCATATGAGAGTCCCTAGCCCCCTCTCGTGGTGTCCTCGAGGTACTACCACCACTCAGCCCTCCGAGGGTTCTGTTAAGTCGGGATTTTCTATTACCAGAAAGTCATTTGGAAGAAATAATTGAGAATATGTTTTTGTCTCCACAACTGCAATCCATTTTAGACATCCCTAAAGAATTTATGTTTCCATCAATTTTAATAAAATCAATTATTTTCCCTTAAAATCCAAATCTCTAATCCATTTGACCAGTGTAGGCGTTTCATTGAAGATTTCTTAAAATCGTGTTTACCTTGAGCAAACCTTGAAACAAAAGCAGAAGTAGGTCAATGACCATCTGAAAATTTTGAACTGAAGAGGCTGACATGGTGAGACAAGGAGCCCTGCTTCGCTGGTTCCTGCCTGGTCAAGCAGAAGATTACATAAGTCCCCCGTAAGCACTTACAGAGACAAAGGGCATAGAAAATCCACACTTCACATGTCACATTAGGGAGGGCATGAGGGCGAGTTTTAACCAGACCCGAGGCCCCGTGCGGCCCTCATTCTCCCGCTTGCCAGTGCTGCGTGGTGATTGACAATGTGGACAATGTCTTGGACATTACCTTAGAGGTGCACACACACAGCACACGGTGCTGAAAGAGAACTCATGAGACATCTGGAATGCTGGATCACACCAGTGTTGTCCAGGTGCATGAGGTATCCAGGGGGAGACCAGGAGGCAGTGAGATTGCATCTGTAGCTAACTGAATTTCAAACAGTTGTGCCGTTTTATTTTTTTTTTTTTTAAGATTTTATCTATTTATATGAGAAAGAAAAAGAGTGAACACAAGCAGGGAGAGGGGCAGAGGGAGAGGGAGAAGCAGGCTCCCCACTGAGCAGGGAGTCCAATGGGGGATGGGGGGAGCTCTATCCCACGACCCTGGGATCATGACCCGGCAGAAGGCAGTCACTTAATGTACTGAGCCACCCAGGTGGCTCAGGTGGTGCCATTCTTAATAGAAGTTTCTCTGCATAATAATAGATGTGTTATAAATAAAGATTTATTTATTTTATATATAGAGAGAGTGTGTGCTCAGGTAGGGGGAGGGACAGATGCAGAGGGAGAGAGAATCTCAAGCAGACTCCCCGCTGAGTGTGGAACCTGCTGTGGGGCTTGATTTCATGACACTGAGACCATGACCTGAGCCGAATCAAGAGTCAGAGGAGTGGGACGACTGGGTGGCTCAGTGGATGAGTGCCTGCAAGTCTGCCTTTGGCTCAGGTCGTGATCCCAGGGTCCTGGAATCAAGTCCTGCATTGGGATCCCTCGCAGAGAGCCTGCTTCTCCCTCTTCCTGTGTTTCTGCCTCTCTCTATGTCTCTCATGAATAAATAAATCAGAAAAAAAAAAAGAGAGAGGAGTAACCAACCTAGCCACCCAGGTACCCCATAATAGGTTCAATTTAGAACAATACTGTCAAAATAGAGCTCTGAAATCATCTTAAAGGATTTTTAATAAAGCAATTTATATGGTTTTTAACTTATTATCTGAAGAAATCACCATGTTAACTTTATATATATCAGCTTTATATATATATATATATATATATACACACACAGGAATATATACTTGTATCTATATATATAAAACAGGAATAAATACATTTGTATCTATAGATATAGCTTATATAGAGAGAGGGAGAGAGACTTTATATATAAAGATAAACTTTATATATAGAGAGAGTCAAGTGGCCCTTCAATTTTGCATATAGAAAAGAAGATGAGCTCCCTTCATTTCTTCATGAATCACCTCTACATAACCATATTTTAAAAGCAAAAATAAATTTACTTTGGAATAAGACATTATAAGAAAAGTAGAATGTAGGTTCTTCGTCGAAACATATTCACAAAAAACTCACTCACAGTGTAATTGAATTTAACTCATGCCAAATCCAGAAATGAGTTCAAACCAGAATAACACGCAGTGAGAAAATCAACACGTTCTTCCAGAAGACAAATGATATTTACAATGAAGACACCTAATTTTGGATTCCGGTTACTCCATTTATGAGCTTGGTGATCTTGGTCAAGTCAATTAACCTCAGAGCCCCTCAGTGTCCTCATCACTGAGGCAGAGATTAACTTCTCTGACAATCGTCGTGATGAGCAAGTGAGACATGATGTGGGACAAAGTCTGGGACCCTGAACAGCAAGGAAACTTGCCACCTTAGAATCAATACGGGGTACCGGGACAATGCTCAGAAAAAGGATTCAGGATGACAAGGACATGACAGTTCCCAAGACCTAGGGGATGAGTTTCCCTGATTGCCTATCAAACTTTCAGCTGGTAATGAAAGCACACTTTTGGATAACGCAGTTATTGTGAAGAGAGAGTACCTACAAGACAAAGCAAAGCTCATCTGCGGACGTAAGGTGCCTTTGGGATAAAGTGTATGAATCAGGCAAGGTCCAAAAATATGGAGACGTTCTGAAGCCAAATTGGCCTCCTGTCCCTAGGCCAGGAGTTGACTTCATCGACAATGCGCCACCTGTTTGCAGATCCAAGCTCACCTGATTCCTGGCAGGCTCAGGAACCGTGACCTTGAAAATCTCATCTCCTAGGACCTTTCCTCTAAACAAGGCAGCGGTTATTTGCTGTTTCTCCTACGAGGTAAATAAAAACGGGCTTCTCTCTATCACGGTTTCCTTGAAAACACTCTGGAAAGAGGTCTGTCCGAGTTTGGAGGCTGCAGGGTTGGGGCGGCCTCCCTGGTGGGCTCCTCGGTTGCAACAGAAATAGAAGCTCCCTGCTTTAAGCAGAAAAAGAAACAGAATAATGAAAAGGATCGGGACCGCTCACACACTCACAAGAAGGCGGCTGTGCTGGAGCTAAAAGCCAAGTTCCTGCCATGGGCACATGGGGGTGGACGGGGGGGGAGGGGGGGCGGGGGGGGGTAGAGCTGTGTCCAGAGCAGCCAGGGAGACCGCTCTGCACCACCTACACCACCAGCAGCACTGAATGGTGCCAGCAGCCCTGGGGGTGGTCCCGGGGGCAGCAGGTGCCAGTGGAAGAGGTTTGGTGGGGGCGAGACCTGCGGAACAGGAAGGCCCTGGGAGCGGAGGAGGCAGGGGGAACCTCAGGCCTGACTAGGTGTCTGGGTGGGGGAAACGGGGAGCACGGCCTGGGCAGGAAGAGCCGCTGACCGCGGGGTCGCCTGGGCAAAGCGCGCGCCACAGAAGCCCCCGTGGGCACGGAGAAGCAGGCGGCACACCCCACGCCCAGGCATTGGCTAAGCCGTGGGGGACCAGCGCGCCCGCCCCGGGGTCCCGGGGACCATCCGGCCCAGCTGCTCCGGGAGGCTCCGGCCCACGGCAGGCCCGCGACAGGTTCCCCCTGCGGGATCCGAGCAGCATCGGCCGGGACCCGGGACCCGCCGCGGCAGCCGAGGGCTGGGCGCCCTTCACGCCCGACGGGAGCCGACGCCTGGGGCTGCGGAGCCGGGAGCCCAGGCCGGGGAGCGGCCACGCGCAGCGCCGGTGTCCGGGCGGAGGTCGACCTGCGCGCTCGCAGACAGCGCGAGGAGGGCAGTTTCTAGCACGTTCGGGCCCCGCGTTTTGGGAGCCCCGCCGCCCCTCCCCAGTAGCCGGTAGTTCTGTCCCCACAGGGGCTACGCTGGAGCCGAGACACGCGGCTGCCATCAGGGCACCAGGCAGCGCCGACCGCGGCCCTGAGCCCTTCCCCCGTCGGGCCACAGGCGCCAGCAGGGATCTATCGGCTGGTTGGGGCCAAGGGGGAGCCGCGGGCGGGGAGCTGCGGGGCGGGGAGCTGCGGGGTGGGGAGCTGCGGGCGGGGAGCTGCGGGGCGGGAGCTGCGGGAGAGCTGCGGGGCGGAGCTGCGGGGTGGAGCTGTGGGGCGGGGAGCTGCGGGGTGGAGCTGCGGGAGAGCTGCGGGGTGGAGCTGTGGGGCGGGGAGCTGCGGGGTGGAGCTGCGGGGCGGGGAGCTGCGGGGTGGAGCTGTGGGGCGGGGAGCTGCGGGGTGGAGCTGCGGGGCGGGGAGCTGCGGGGTGGAGCTGTGGGGCGGGGAGCTGCGGGGTGGAGCTGCGGGGTGGAGCTGCGGGGCGGGAGCTGCGGGGCGGGGGCTGCGGGGGAGCTGCGGGGCGGGGGGAGCTGCGGGGCGGGGGGAGCTGCGGGGTGGGGAGCTGCGGGGCGGGGAGCTGCGGGGCGGGGAGCTGCGGGGCGGGGGGAGCTGCGGGGGAGCCGCGGGGCGGGGGGAGCTGCGGAGGAGCTGCGGGGCAGGGGGAGCTGCGGGGCGGGAAGCTGCGGGGCGGGGAGCTGCGGAGGAGCTGCGGGGCGGGGGGAGCTGCGGGCGGGGGGAGCTGCGGGACGGGGGGAGCTGCGGGGTGGGGAGCTGCGGGAGAGCTGCGGGGCGGAGCTGCGGGGCGGAGCTGTGGGGCGGGGAGCTGCGGGGCGGGAGCTGCTGCGGGGCGGGGAGCTGCGGGGCGAGCGGCCAGCGCGGCTCCGGGAGGTTGCTTGGGGAGCAGGGGGCTCGGCGGGGCCGCCCTCGCCCCCTTCCGTCGCGGGCCCGGGGCAAGGCTGCGCGGCCTGATTCCTTGCCGGCGCCCCCGAGGGCAGCCTCCTGCGGTCTCACTCGGGCTGTCGGCAGAATCCGGTTCCCTGCGGTTTCAGGACTTCCCTGCGGCTTCTTAGGTGGCTCCCGGCGGAGGTCATCCTCAGCTTGGAGACACTGCCCACCCTCGTTCCCTGGCACGGGGTTCGGGGTCGTAGGACGCGGCGGGGCTCGCCGCCCCCCCTCCCGCCGTGCCCCGCTGCCCCTGCCCCCTGCCCTCCCCCGGCCATGCCCCCCTGCCCGTCCTGCCCCCTCCCCCCTCCACTTCTCCTCCTGAGGCCTCCCGCCAGCACCCTGGGCCCCCCCGCAGGGATAGCTGCCCCATCTGAAGGTCAGCTGATTTTTTCAACCGGAGTTTTGTGTCCCAGGACCGTGGAAACAGCATCTAGATCCGTGTGCGATTGAATAACCGGGGCACGGGAGGGGGCCTCCTCCGAAGCGCGCCTGCCCCGAGGCCACGGGCCCCGTCATCATGCTGGCCCGAGAGGTGCCTATTGCCTCCGTGCGTGGCCCCGCTCGCTCTCTTTCACAGACACCCCAAATTTAAAGCAAGAGTCACATAGAACACGCTTTAATTTTCCCCGTCTTATCCATGCTCGTTTACACACGTATAGTGTGTAATAAATACCTACCGGACACGGAGACGATCCGTATACATCTTACACGAACACGGGTAGAGGTCAACCCGCATATCCGCAGAAATGCGGTGCTTCGGGTCGGGTCCTGGACTCGGTGCAGGGCCCGCTCGCAAAGCCGCATCCACACGTCCGTGCACCGCATCCCCGACACGTGCCGCCCACGGCCTCGGGCTCCGCGCTCCCTGGAGGCACCGTGCAGGGCGGCGGCGGCGGACTCCCAAGTCCGAAAAGCTCTTGTGCAACGTGCAGCCTAATCGCTAAGCTGCGCCCGAGGACCATCCCCGCCCGTACAGGGCCCTCGGGGGTTGGGAAAGGAGCTGACGTTTGGGGGCACCTGGGACTTTGGTGATCTGCCTTGTTCCATCCCGGAGGGACCGCCTCTCCGCATCTGAGCATCAGGCTCCTGCATCTCTTCAGTGAGAGCAGCACCTGCGAGGTAGCGGCTCGGTCCCCGTGGGAAACCGCGGCCGTGGCGGTGTCCCTGGACGGCGTCTGTGCCCGCACCCCTCCCCGTGCGGAGCGGTGCTCTCGTGGGAGCTCTGGTTGCCCCCAAGATACTTTGGCGGAGCCCAGACACAGAGAACTTTCCTGTCACTCGCATGTCCTCGGAAGTCCCAGGAGTTCTCCTGGGGGGGAAGATAAATGCACTGCGACCCAGATCGCTCCATGCATCAAAAGCTTTTAATCTTTGTTGTTCTGTTTTTTTGTTTTTGTTTTCCTTTTCCCCTAGCAGACACCCTTGCATCTCCTCAGTTTGACAGCCACTCAGCCTCAAAGGAAGATGGAAAGATGTGGCTCAAAGAACTTCCAGTAAGTGAATAAAAACGGGCAAGCACAGATGTGGGTTTGTCAGCTTTTGAAGCCATCTCATCACTGCTTTCAAAGTGAATATGTTTTGTGATGTTTCTATGGGCCGTTCGAGATAGCACGTTACCCCTGGAAATCACTTTAATCAAATTACTCCCTTTTTAATACTGGGTTTTTTCTTGTTACAACGGGCACATAATTTTCGGCAGTTGGGCAGAAAAATAATTGAGCATAATTGTATTTCAAAGGCCTATTGATCAGTTCTGGGAAAGATGGAAGAGCCACATGCCTCCCCAGTTCTCTCTCCTAGAACTGGAAATCCCTGGGCGTGAGACAACCAACAGGTACAAGAAGACAGCAGAAGGCAGGGTAAAGAAAGCAGAATGGGTAGGGAGCTGGGGATGTGAGGAAGGAGGGGGACGTAAGTTCCCCGTGTCTCCTGTTGGCTCCCCTACATCGCACCCAAGGGGAAGAGGCCACTAATATGCCTTGATTACTTTGTCATTACTAGGACTGATTACAGGTGCTTAGTTGACAAATGTGCAAACAGTTGGGACTAGACCTTACAGAAGTCTCACATAATTCATTTTTGAAAAGTGCAAAAGCCACCTGCATGCACACACACACCTATTCTATCTAAGTTATATAGAAAACCAAAACTCACATTTTGATTAAGGATTTTATAAAATCCTGAAGCTAGAGGGGACAATGAACCTCCAGCCATCAACTGGCCATGTTCCCTTCAATCAGACAGGGTGATGTCAAACGTTTCAGCTTGTCACCTTCTCTGACATCTGCTGAGGGTACAGTGATGGCCTACTTCTGCGACGCTATTAAAAACTCCCCTTAGACTCTAATAAGACTGTTTCTTCCTTGGAAGTTCTCGGTCTTTGAAATAGCTGCTAGCTTTTCATAGAGGAGAAGGGAGGGTGTTGGCGGGGAGGGAGCGATATCTCCTCCTGGGCACATGTCACTAGGGATTAACTATTGGCCTCAAAACTGTCTGAGGCTGTGCCCCAGATTAATTGTAAAACATATTATAGGAACAACTTCTGGACTCATTAGTACACAATTATCCGTGTGAAATTGCATAAAGTTATGGGGTGGAAAGGGGTTGGGGGTCACATGTCAGGAAGTGCAGCTACTCAATAACTGAGAGGCTTTTCGAGGTAACCAGGTCCTGCTGGTGGCCCAGGCAAGCAGCTCCAAGCACTGCGGGAGGATCACAGAACAGGTGAATACCCTCGCAACGGGCCCATTATGCACACGTTTATTTATATACATGTAAACATCTTAAACAATAGAACTTAAAGATGATTTCACAATCTGAGATCTGAAGTAGTCCACCAGAACAAAGAAAAAATAAATCACTTTCCAGGTATGGTTATTACATTGCAACTATTTCTTAAATTTCTATATATGAGCTTGTTTTTGTTTCTTTTTTGTTTCTATTTGTGACAACTGCTTTGAGCAATTTGCCTGATTCTGTCCCTACTTGTCTGATTTGAATTCTCTCCTTCTTTCTCTCTCTCTCTCTCTCTCTTTTTAAGATTTTGTTTATTTATGAGAGACAAAGGCAGAGGGAGAAGCAGACTCCCTGTGGGAAGCCCGATGAAGGACTCCATCCCAGGAACCCGAGGACCACGATCTGAGCCGAAGGCAGACGCTCAACCACTGAGTCACCCAGGTGCTCCTCTCTCTTTTTTTTTTTAAATGAAAATCAAACATCATGTGTTCAAAACCTTGGCTACTCCCTCTTCAGGTCCTTCACTCTTGATCTGTCTGCCTTGGCTTATTTCTCCTGATAGGCAACCAGCTTCTAGGACTTCTCTGTCCCAACTGCTACAATTTGTCACTGTTTCCATTGATTTGAATACTCTATGCAGCTGTTAAAATTAGTTTGCAGGTTTACGCCTCTTATTTCACTGAATTTCACAACTTAAACACATCATACAGATCTGACACGATACTGATGTTACAAATGGGAAAACCAAGGAAACCTAGAAAGACGAGGTGACCGAGCACAATCTTAACTCGAACTAGCAGCCCGGGCTGTGACAGCCCTTCCGTGGGCTCCCAGCTGCCATCGGATGTTACAGGGGACTGGCTATTGGCCTCAAAATTGCATCTGAGGCTGTATATAAAATTAATTGCAAAATGTACTAAAGGAACTATTTCTTGGCGCATTAGTGCACAACTACCCGTGTGACATTGCACAGTTATGAGGCCATTTCTAAAGTGTCTTCCTTTCCTTCTCTAGGTAGACTGTATCTGATCTAACAGTCATTCACTGTATTTTAGAAAGTGTTGAGTGGTTACTGTATCCTAGGCAGTGAAGTAGATGCTGGCATAGCATGGTGTGCAAATGTACCCGGTTCTTGCCTTCACAGAACTCACAGTTAGAGGTCATCAAATCATTCCACAAACATATTTATCATGACAAACATGAAGTGCTGTGCAAGTAAATATGGGATGTGCTGGGAAGGTAAAATTGGGAGCCGGTTCTAGTCTGCTGGTCAGGGAAGAATTATCTGAGGCCGGCATACATGATCTGAAATGTGATGAGAAGGAGCTGATGGGGACGGGCAGGAGGAGGACGTCAGCTGGAGCACTCACTGGTCCTGAGAGAGGGAGTCGGTGGGACCACCCTCGGGACTGGAAAGGAGGTGGGATGGGCTGGAAAAAAGTGAGGGGGGGAGAGAAGGTGGGGGCGGGGTGTTTTTGCAGGTTGCAGGGACAGGCAGGGGGGTTCTGGTGGTCTTTATACCAGGAGCCCTGGAAAGCTGAGGAAGGAAGGAAGGAAGGAAGGAAGGAAGGAAGGAAGGAAGGAAGGAAGGAAGGAAGGAAGGAAGGAAGGAAGGAAGGAAAAAGAAAAGAAAAAAGGCATATGTCTTCACCAAAAAAATTATTATTCTGGCTGCATTTTGGAAAGGATACTACTCAGTGTCGAGGGTGGAGGATGGTATATTGAGGTGTATCTAAGCTACCACAGTGATCTTGAAAAACCTAAGTGGTCACAAAATATACTCTGAAGATGCTACGTAGCCAGAGATTCAGATCCATTCACAGTGTCTTAAAGGTGAGACGTTTAAGGACTCTCTGGAGCTCCGGGTGTGAGGGAGCCTCCCTCCTCCCACAGGCCCCATTGTGTCAACAAGCACAGTCCTTCCTTTCTTTTTTTTTGGTGGTTATTCCTTTGCTCCTTGTCACTTTAAAGAAAACACTGTGGTCCCTCTAGTATCTTTTTTAAATAGATATCTATAATTTTTCATTACAGTATACGTTGCTATAAAGGATATAATCCAGGGATAAAGTATATTGAGACAATGGAAAATAAAATTGTTATGTAATCCTCTGCAAGTATTCAATAAGATATAAGTGTTTTTTAAAGATTTTATTTATTTATTCATGAGAGAGTCAGAGAGAGAGGCAGAGACACAAACTGAGAGAGAAGCAGGCTCCCAGTAAGAAGCCCAATGTGGGACTCGATCCCAGGACCCCGGGATCACACCCTGAGCCAAAGGCAGACGTTCAACCACTGAGCCACCCAGGCGTACCTAAAATCTAAATATTATGGCAATCTGATATTCATCGTAAGCCATTTAAAATGCTCCAGAACAAGCTCTTCTTTAAAAGCCAACGACTTTACATTGACCAGTTTCTTCTTGAATCTGTATGTCCTTCCTGCTTCTGCTGGAGAACATCTGGAAGCATGGTTTATTGAATATCCTGCCATATGTCTGTGCCACAAAACTGAGCATGTACATTTAATTTGCACAACTTCTCTGTGTTCAAAAGGCATTAGGGTAAACATTTATTTTTGACTACCTGACTATTGCAATTATTATTAGCAAAAGCATTTTGAGAAACAAATTACTATATGTTTTATGAAATATTAGGCATGAAAAGCAAATTCATGGGACATGAATCTCATGAGAGAGGGGGAGAGAGAAAGAGAGAGAGAGAGAGAGATGATGTTTTCTTTCATTTCCAAATACTTTATATTTGTGTGTGTTAGCACCACGTCTTGCTACAATGAAGTAGGGTGGGGCACAATTTTATTTCTATTTTACTGTTTTTACAAATGTAAGTGCTTAAAAACCTGGCTCAGAGAGACAGGAATGGAAATGAAATTTGTTTTACCAATGCCATTTATTTCTTCAAGCCCCTTTCAAGCTATATTCAAATATCACAGAGTGATCTAGAAAATGAAATGATTTTTAATACTCCACCCAGTGACAACTTGATTAACTTTTGTCTAAAAGGAACTTCAAAGACTTAATAATGGGCAAAGAGATTGTGTTCTTTCAATTAAATGTTGGGACATCTCACAGACCTTTGAGGCTATCTGATCCTCTAGCTTTCTCTGTTTTTTCTTTTTTCCTTTTTTTTTTTTTTTTTGGCTGAGCTATTTTATGCCTGTTTAAGATGCAGAAAACTGAAGGTAATGATAATTCTTTTTCATAGATATTCAAATGCATTTTATTAGGTGGAAATTCAATTAATTTCTACCTTTAAGAAAGATGTTGCCAACATTGCATTTTGTGCAAATTCATGTCCGCACTCCTGATGGTTTGTGCGTGTCTGCCTTTGGATTATTGTTTGAAATGGCTTTCCTATCTACTGGTCCCACCAGTAACCAACGAGCTAAATAAAATCTTTGCATGTGTTTATTTTAGGTCTGTAGGAGAGTCACAGCAACATTGTGACGCTGCTGTCGGGGGTCGTGTAGATCAACCTCATCGCTGCAAGTGGACCGTGTGGGAGAGAGCCAACTGGCCAGCTCAACGTAGGCCTTGGCTTTTATTATTCACTTGTGCTCTATTGACCCAACACAAGTCTGTCTCCAAACTGTTCCCAAGAACAGGCTGCACTGGACTTGCTGAAAAAGGATATGCTGCTGCAATTTATGGGCAATTTTACATGATCATAGATGTAGAACAAATATTTATTCCACAGTCTCTTCCAAGGGAAAAATATGTCTTCTTCAGACACTTGTTTATTTCAAACTTGAAGTATTCGCCTGTTACATTCCGTCCTGCCCACGTCTATTCATACAGAAAATAAGCACAACACTTGCCCATGTGGAGCTATCCTGCCTTCCTAAGACTTGGCCCTTCAGGCTAACCATCCAGTATACTTTCAAATGTTATTTTTATGACCCAGAATTTAGTGTCATCCTTATCACCGCTCTTTCCAATGGCCTCAGCTTATCTCGCTCTGCCTTATAGTGCAGGGGTCCTGCTCCATGTGATAAGAAGTATATCAGCATTTTATTCTTCTTCCCAGATTCCATTTTTCCATTAATCTAATCCAAGATTATCTTGCAGTCATAGTAGGCTGTCGCCATGCACAGAGGTCACTTGTAACCCAACGCATGCGACAGGCACTGTCTTGCACTCACAGTTCCTCCTGGCTTCACTTCATATAATTGTTATTTTATACCCAAATCAAAATTTTTTCATGACTGTTGAATTTCGTATTTTGAAATTCACCCTGTCTTTCAAAGTTGTTGGGTACAAATTTGGGCATCCTGATTCACTATGCTACATATCTTCTCTCATACTCAGCTTGGAGTTTTATTAAGAATAGGTAAGTAGGGTCTCAATATAATTTTCAGGGCTTAATAAACATGTAAAAGAGGACAAGGTAGGGCTCAACAATAATCTTTTTCTCACAGGGATATCCAACAAACCAGCACTGTTCTGATACCTATCTACCTATGTACCGGCCATCTATCTATCCCAAGATCATTTGTTGACTTGCAATTAAGTTCATATTCAGATCCTTCAAGCTTTTAACATAACACTCATATTTATTCTATCATCAAGCATCCCAGTAAACTTTTAGAAGAAAATACGGTTTATTTTAGTTAATTAATTTCTACATTGACTCCTTGATATTCCAAGTACATAAACCTCCTTAACATTCTGTTTTTAAAAACTCTTAAGTGACATAATTTTTTATGAACAGCTTTATTGAGGTATAACTGACAAAAACTGCACATATAATGTATGTATTTTGATAAATTCGGGCACATATATGCCCCTGTCACATATATATACCCATCATCACAGTCAAGGTCATAAACCCGCCCATCACCTCCAAACACTTCCTCACGTCTCTCCTCTTTTGTGGTAAGAACCCTGAACATGAAATTACTCTCTGGTGTTTTTTTAAAGTGCATTGTTGTGCCCAAGATTACGTATCCGAGGAACCACCAAGAAGCCGACACCGATGCAAACACACGAGGGTTTATTTACAAGCTCGAGCTTGGATCCAAGTACACCCGACACAGAGGAGCAGGGACTTGGGGACCCCAGGTGGGTTCCAGCTTAGTTTTATGGGCTGGTCTAGGGGACCTCCAGAAGGGGGGGAGGGATTTCTCAAGTTCTGTTTACATTCTGATATGGGCTTTCAAGGGTATTGAGCTCTGTTCTCATTCTAATATGGGGCTTCCTGCCACTGGCTGGGGCTCTGTTCTCATTCTAATATGGGGTTTTCTAGGGCGTTAAGCTGTAAACTGTTTTTTCCTGTAACTGAAGCAAGGTAAATTTCAGCTCTTATTCACAGGGGCCTGGGACTGTACTTGTGCTAACGCTGAACTTAAAGTGGAATGGCCTTAATTTTCTCGGCCTCCACAGCATAATACAATATTGTTAACTGTTCATATGTTTAATCCTAATCCCAGTGTGGGATTTGGAGGTGAGACCTTTGGGAGGTAATTGGGGTTAGATTCAATAATAAGGGTAGGGCCATCATGAAGGGATTAATGCCTTTTCAAAAAAGGTAGGGACAAGATTGTTTTTCTCTCCATTATGTGAAGAAGAAGGCCTCTCTGGAAAGCCAGGAAGGGGGTCCACCCCGGGAAATGAATCATCTTGGAATTCCTAGACTCTGGAACTGTGATAAATAAATTTCTGTGGAGTAAGTCCCCAGTCTCTGATATTCTGTTATAGCAGGCAGAACTAAGACACAGAATCTGAGTATACCTAATATTTATATTTTGTGTATCTACAAGATTAATTCAGTGTCCTCAGTGCGCAGCCAGGCTGACCTGCATGGAGAGTGATTCCAAGCTTATTTAGATAAATCAGGACAATTTATATAAATTTATATAAATTGCATTGGTGCAATTGAGCTTCCAGTAAGTTTTATGTGACGTTCAGCCCCTTGGAGTTACTCATCCACAGCTACTCCAAGCAGAGGGGAGAAGGACCTAAAACTCCTGCTTTTAGTCTGTTCAGTTGTCATTGTGTATCCCAGCTAGCTTTTTGCCTTTATTACTTAGACAAACGACACTTAATTTTTTATGTGGCTACTTCTAAAATCTGACCTCTATTGGCCTATATTGTTTTAAATTACAATGCTGTACTAGTTCAATTTCTAAGAGATATTAGTTTTCTAGCTTATAAAATAATCATGCCTATGATTTTTGTATATAAGATTTAAAGAAACATTTTAAAATTTTTAATAAAAATTAGTATTTAACAAAAAATCCACCATTGGCTAAATAATTTATATATAATTTTTTAGAGGTGGAGCAACACTTGTTTGATTTACCAAAGTATTTTCTGTATTCAGCTTTTGAATTAATGCTTAGCCTTCTCCTGACAATTGAGCATATGGTGCTGTGCCCAAGATTGCGAATCCGAGAAACCACCAAGGAGCCAACAGTGATGCAAGCGCACGAGGGTTTATTAACAAGCTCACGCTTGGATCCAAGTATACCCGACACAGAGAAGCAGGGACTGGGACCCCAAGGTGCGGTTCAGCTTAGTTTTATGGGCTGCTCTAGGGGACCTCTAGAAGGGGGGGGAGGAATTTCTCAAGTTCTGTTTACATTCTGATATGGGGTTTTCAAGGGCATTGAGCTCTGTTCTCATTCTAATGTGGGGCTTCCTGCCACTGGCTTGGGCTCTGTTCTCATTCTAATATGGAGCTTTCTGGGACATTAAGCTGTAAACTGTTTTTGTTTTTTTGTTTTTTTTTGTTTTTTTCCTGTAACTGAAGTAATGTAAATTTTAGCTCTTATTCACAGGGGCCTGGGATAGCAGTACTTGTGCTAACACTGAACTTAAAGTGGAAAGGCCTTAATTTTCTCGGCCTCCACATGGTGTTCACACATTTTCATAAATGAATCTTCATAACTATGGTAACGTGCTCATCACGGAAGTATATGGTACAAAATCTTAGGGCAACGGAAATGTAGTTGTGCTATTTCCCTGAAACAGAAAACTTATCTGATAACATGACATGTCCTCCTCACTCCAGTAGATGTCTCTCTTAGACTTTCTCAAGAATCTAGAAACTGCAATAAGGCAATGATCTTTTTAAAAGAGAGTTGTCTATAGATGTTTGGTGATACATTTTTACTCTCTTGAGAGAGAGAGCATTTTTGAAAATCAATTCAAAACGTGTCATCATTAGGGAAATATTTTCCTACTGTTTATGCATAAGTGTATTTTTATTTTATTTCTTTTCACACAACTTTAAGTAAAATTGGAGGATGATTCTAACAATTACAAAGGTGGGAGGGGCTTTCACTTACTAAGGATGCTAACCAAATGCTTAGGAAAGCAACTCCCTGTGTGCCTGGATGTTTGCAGTCTCTACTTCTTACTCTGGAACAGGTGATGGCAGACCCATCAGTGTTCTGGAGGGGCAAAGTGTACTCTTCATTCCTGCAGCAAGCCTCAGATTATTTGATCTTGGTTTAACTTCCTGATGCTGCTTTACTTGGCAGAGGATGTCTGGTGACAGCTGTGGGATAACAGCTGTGATTTTTCCTTTAATGAGTAAAATGAGCCTTGAGAGCGGGGTAGGAAGTGTCCTCTTGAAGCGCGGTCCCCTTTACGTCACTTTAGACGAATGGTTGAGCAAGATTATATATAATAGGGGAAAAAATGCTTCCAAGTGTTCTTTCCCAAAGGAAGGTTATCCATCATCACTCAAATCTATAAAATCCATCATTCTTTCCTCCCCATTTTATGAGAGGCAAGAAATGTGATGCAGGTTAAGGGAGAGAACTGAAAGCAAACATTGATGCCTGGAAATTCAAAATTGAGTCTGCATCACTCCCAAGTCACACTCTCTCCACTGCGCGCACGCACGCGCGCACACACACACACACACACACACACACACACAGGAACTCTGCTCTCTGGCCTTACAGGTGGCACATTGCCATATCTGAGCTTCATATAGTTTTTGTATTAGTATTCATCATGCATATATGGGCTCAGAAATCAAATCAGTTGCATGACAATGACTTAAATAGTTTACCTTGAATTTAAAACACTTTTTTTTTTCAATTGCTAAGTTTTTTAACTTATTCTCTCAAGGAAGTGAATATTAAAATAAAAACTGGTAATCTATCTTATCGTAGGGGAAGGGTTTGGATCCCATAGGATCCTTCTAATTCTAAAACAAAAAAAAAAAGTTTTCTGGTTTTACTTACCATATGTCTTTTAAGTTAGGAAAAATAGAGTAATACTTCTTTGAAAGACTTCTTCAATTCTTGTCAAATCTGCCTATTGAAATACCCTTTCAATGCAAACATTGAAATACCCTTTCAAAGCAAACAGAAGAAAATTCTGAAAGGTAGAGAGAAGTGATATAAAGCAGCCATAGGAACTGAATGAACCAAATCCTTTAGACCATGACTATTGAATGATAATGCATAAAACCTAAAAATTCAATGCTCTCGATGAAACCAACATTCTTCCAGTATAAAATAATATCGATGCTAGCTATTTCAATATTGAAGTTTCCAAAGTATATATATATATATTTTTTTTTGCAGTAAAGGAAGTGAGCTAAATTTTTTATGCTAAACAAATTGTACACGTTTGCTTTCAAGTATGAAACAACATGTATTAAATTGTTTCCTCAGCAAGAATAGTACAGCAGAGTATGATTCAGAGCAAGTATGACAACTGGGTACAATTTTTGTTTGGTCCTGATATTTGAAGTTACTGGAAATAGTCACAATATAATAGTCACAATACAATCATGATGATGATCATCATCATAGTGTCTTGGTTAAAAGTGTATTATCTTGCCTTCACACTTCTTAGTTGTACATCAATCATGTTTACCCTCCTGGAACATAAGGATGATTATTTGTAGGGGTGATGTGAGCCTATTATTCTAATGTAACAAGTCCCCGATTGATTTCCTCTGTAACTCACTCCCTATAAATGCTTGCTACCTCTCAACAATGATGGAATCTCAGGTTCTGAAGGGCCTTGTCACTCCATCTCTACTGCTGGCTATGGGACAGATGACACCATGAGCTTTCTGACTTGTCAACAGATAAAACATTCTCCCTTTTTAATAAATTAATGGGAATGCCGCACCTTGAAGACATGTTTTTGTTTTCTTCTTTTGGGTTTTTTTTTTTTAAGAATCATATAGGGAAGCTCTACTTTGATAAAGATGAATCAGAAGTACTTTTTTCCCCTCTTCTTCCTGCTAAGCACTAATATAACTCTGAACCTTATATGTAAAGCAAACAGAAGAAAATTCTGAAAGGTAGAGAGAAGAAGGCAGACAAGTCAGTGACCTTAAAACTCAAGAAAGGAGTTAACTGAGTTCCTGGGTTTTCTTTTGGCTCATATAAACCACATACGAAGCTGAAGAATTCTACTGGCAACTCGGAATCATGGATGGATGCAGTCAGAAAAACCTGCTCTTTCTGGCTCAAGGATCTGGAAAGGGGGTGTACTGGGAAATAGAACATTTGAGACAGTAATCTCTCTACTCCAGCAAATACTACAAGAAAAAAAGAGAGGCCTTATTCTACCTCTGCCATCAAAGAGAGCAAGGAGCAAAACAAAACAAAATAAATAAATAAACAAACAAACAAACAAAGAGAGCAAGGAGCTTAGATTTCTGATTTCCCCAGGCTCTAAACTCCCCAATGGATGGTATCATGCTAGCTGGGCAATAACAAGGTGCCCTCACATGGAGATCCTGGACTTCCAGCCCCATCCGGCAATAATGAGATGCCACCTTCACCTCCCTGCTGGGTTCTATCACCAATGGTCTAGTGCCCAGCAGTAATGAGGCCAAGCTCTCCACTCCCCTCTATGTTAGCAAAGGCCAACTTTGGAGCGTTAACAAGCTGCCCCTATGCCTCCAAGCCACTGAGGGTCTGATAGGGAAATGGAGTAAGGAGCATCCCTACCCTACTCCCTGGTATTAAGAGACTGACTGTGGGAACCTGGACCTCCAACCCCACTGGCAATAAAGAGGTGCTGCTCCCTTCTCCTGTCTAAGGGATGTAAGGGGAGACCAGCTAAAAGAATAGATGGAAATGAGACCCAGATTATACCAATATAATACTCAAAATGTTCTGGTTTCATTGAAAGTCACCCACCACACCAGGATCCAGGAAAAACTTGATTTAAATGAGAAAAATCAACCAAAAGAGTCCAAACACCAAAATGATACAGATATTAAAATTATTTGTTTGATAAGGAATTAACAACAACAACAAAGCTTTCACATTACAAGCACAAAGGAAAGTAAAGATAGGAGTCTTCAGGAAGGAAATCGAAGATAAAAGATGAAACAAATGGAAATTTTAGAACTGTAGAATACAATAACTAAGACAAAAAGCTCAGTGGATAGAATGGAGAGACAGAAGGAAACCAGTAAACTTGAAGGCAGAACAATGTTTATTGAACAGTAGGTAAACAAGAGAAAAGCCGACTGAAGAAAACGCACAGAGCAATGGTGGCATGGGCACTTACAGCACAAGACCTGAACCACGGGCCTTGGTGGTCCTGGATGGAGATGGGAGGGCAGGACTGCAAAAGTAGCTGAAAAATAATGACTAAAAAGTTCATGAATTTAGCCAAAGATGTAGACCTATGGATTTGAGAGGCTGTATGAACTACAAAGAACACCTGAAGAAATCCACAGCAAGACACATCGTCAAATTTATGAAAACCTAGGACAAAAGAAACTTTAAAAGTAGTGAAGAACATCTTAGCTGACATGCAATGATGGGGAATTTCTCATCAAAATAAAGGGTTTTTAAATGCAGAGAGAAAAGGCCTGTCAATCTTAAATTCCGTATTCAGTGAAAATATCCTTCAGTCATGAAGGACCTAGGATACTTACAGATGAAGAAAACCAAGAGTACGTATTGCCAGCCCCCATGATCTGATGGAATGACTAAAGGATGTTCTCTAAACTGAAAGGAAGCCACAAAAAATCAACTGTGGAACATCAGAAAGAAAGGAAGGACGCAAGAAGCAAAAAAATGGATAAATACAATAGACTTTCCTTCTTGAGTTTCCTTTATTATGTTTGATGGTAGAAGCAAAAACATAGCATGGCCTTATGTGGGTTTCAATGCAAGTAAATGACACATTTAAGGCAGTTACTTAAAAATGGGGAAGACCACGGTAATATAAAGACAAGTAAAGTTTCTATATTTCCTCAACCTGGTAAAATGCCCAAAGTAGACCGTAAGTGTTGGAGTTATATAGTCCTAGAGCAACCTCTAAAAGTCATACAAGATCAATCCAAATGCCATATAAATAAATCAAGATAAATTCTAAAAATTATTTAAGCAATTCCCAGAAAGGCAGATAAATGAAAAACAGAGCAAACTGAAAGCAAAACAGAAAATGGCAGATGTAGGTCCAAAAATATCAATAGGCACGTTATAATTGAATGGTCTAAACACTCCAACTAAAACACAGAGATTTGTAAAATGGATGTATATAAAAAAATGAACAAAACAAAGCAAAACCAACTAGCAAACAATGAAAATAGACCTAAGAAAACTGACCCAACTATAAGCTGCTTATAAGAAAATCACTTCAAATATAATAATACGGCTGGGTGGAAAATTAAAGGATGAAAAAAGATCTACCATGCAAACATTAATGAAAAGAAAGCAGAAGTAGCTCTATTAAAATCAGTTAGCATTGACTTCAGAGTAAAGAAAATTGCCAGAAACAGAAACAGACATTACATAATGATCCACCAAGAAGTAGCCATAGCAACCCCAAATGTGCATGTGCCAAACAACAGAGCTGCAAAATAATGGTAATGCATCAGGGATGGACAGAATCAGGAGGAGAGACAGACAATCCACACTTCCCGTTGAAGACCAGCACCTGTCACTAAACAATTCATAGAACAACTAGATAGAAAACCAACAAGGGTAGAGAAGAACTCAACAATCCTGCCAACCCAACAGGATCTAATCTATAATCACAGAACACTTCAAACAGCAATGGGATCTGCACTCTTTTCAAGTGCCCATGGCACATTTACCAAGACAGACCATACCCCGAGTCAGAAAACAAACCTCAGTAAATTTAAACAATTGAAATCATATACAAGGTGTTCCTTGGTCACAGTGGAATTAAGCTGGAAATCAATAACACAGAGAGCCAGGAAAACCCCCAAACACGTAGGAACTAAACAATATACTTCTAAATCCTCCTTAGGTCAAAAAGGAAATCTCAAGGGAAATAAAAGAAGTACTTTGAACCAAATGAAAATACAAACACACTGAACTGAATATATAGGATTTAGAGAATGATCCCTAGGGAGTTAAAAAAAGAAAAAAAGCTAATGAACTAAGATTTACAACAGAAGCTAAGGATGAATCAGTGTCTCTGTCACAGAATATCAGTTTCTTAGTATTTTGATGTGATTGTATGGTGTTTTACCTTATTTTTTTTAGAAATTAGTAATAATGATTACCATCAAGTACTAGTTTTGTGGTGCTTTAAATGCTTTAGTGTTGTATATATAAAGAAGAATCAAATGGAAAACCAAATATCTACCGCATTTCAGAGAAGCAGTTCCACTTGCAAGTCCTTGCTAGACACTGAGTAACTAGACTATTCCCTCAAATGCACTTACATTTCTTTTACATTAGAAACAGCCTCCTTCTGGGAAGGGCTTTGTTGTTTAAAGAAAAATAGAGACTTCATTCCATAGCCCTGATCCCAATGAGGACAACTTAGATTCAAGAGAAAGGAAGGCAGCTGATGTACTTTCTAAACATCTGGCAAAAACATTTTAAAACACTGATTTAGGGATCCCTGGGTGGCGCAGTGGTTTGGCGCCTGCCTTTGGCTCAGGGCGCGATCCTGGAGATCCAGGATCGAATCCCACATCGGGCTCCCGGTGCATGGAGCCTGCTTCTCCCTCTGACTGTGTCTCTGCCTCTCTCTGTGACTATCATAAATAATAAATAAACCAACATTTAAAAAAATAAATAAATAAAAAATAAAACACTGATTTAACACATTGGGAGGGATTTATAGGAAGTTTTTTTTTTTTTTGCATGTAATATCAGAAGGAATGATTACGAGGCTGTTTCATTTTAAACTCAAAGTTCTAACAAACTGATGTGATGCTATCCTCTGAATAGCTACCACTGACCCGCCATCACTTATAGGTTCCTACCTGGGAAGTCTACCTTAAAACCCTGCTCATAATTATTATATGAGCAAAAAAGAATCAAAATGTCATTTGCTATTCCTAACAGTAAAAGAATACCATGAACTACTCAATACTGTTGATATAAAACATGAGGGAGATGTTATAAAACTCAATGACAGGTATAAACATCCTTCAAAACGCATGTAAGATCAATCAGCCCAATTGATTACCAGCAGCTTCATGCAGGTAAGACAACTGCAGGTCCTAGTGGGAGCCATGCTTATAAAATGCCTTCCACTGGGAGCCCTCCCCCAGGGGGTAACGGCGCTTCCCTCCCTAACATCCAGTACACAAGTGGAAGCTCGGGGAATTCAGCTGAGAAAACAGGGCGGGTGGAGAATGAGTATGAGTTATGTGATCAATCAAGTCAGAAGTCAATGCAACAGATAGGATAATTAGTATAAAATTAGTGTGTCATTAATCTGAAATGAGGAAACGCGGGTGGGGGGAGAGAGAGAGAGAGGGAGAGGGAGGGGGAAAGAAAGATTCAGACAGAGGGAGAAAGAGACTCATTCAAATTGCCTTAGGCAGTTCATTTATTGGAAAGTAGTTTATTGTGAAACTGTGAACAATATATTAATGCCTCCAGGCAGATACTTTCTATTTGAAATATAAACTGAATCTTAGAGCTAGAAGGTCCTTGAAAATCATTTGGTTCTTTATTTTACACATGGGAAAATCACGCAATTCAGCGATTTACTGAAAGGCACAGCCAGGCAGTAGCAGAGCTGATCATAGAAACCGCTTCTACCAATTCTCAGTTTATTTCTGATCAGACTGCTTATCCTTCTCCCAAAATTGCTAGTGTCAAACAGAACTCTGGTATTTTTATTTTTATTTTTATTTTTATTTTTATGCACAAGACTACACTTCCTCCGGCTGACACACAGGGCAGTTGGTGACATGCAGAGAGGTGGGTGCTGTTGGCCGGCCCACCAGAAGGCAGGTGCAGGTCACTGACCACAGAGCCTGGTGGGGATTTGGTGCCCATCCTCAGGCCTGTGATCTCACCCCAGCGGGCTAGTTACCAGCACTGCTGTCTTTTGTGAGCATTTAAGACTTCTCTGGGCCTCTCTGTTCTCAGGAGTGAACTACTACACAAATTAACTTTACAACATGTGAAAACATATCCTACACAGCTACGTGTGAACACACAGGGCTGCTGTTACTCTCACAGTGCTTTCTAATTGGTTCGCACACATCCAGACTTGCCCTTGTCAAAGCAATCTTGGCAAATAGTGAACAGAATCAACCTCTTCCATCACACCCATGAGGCTCTGGTCTTCTATATTAGTTCTTCCTTGTCTTCTAATTGCCAACAAATAAAGTATAAATCACCCAGCATGGCTGCAGGAAACCGCCCCACCCCCCCACCCCTGCCTGGCCCCAGGTAGACAGGATGACAGGGATGGTGGCCTGAACACATTACCCGTCTAATCAACTGTACCTTTCTGCACATTTATGCCCTGATCAGATCATTCTTTCCTTCCAGAAAAAAAAAAAAAAAAAAAACACTTTATTAACTGCCCAAACACGGCCTACTCTATGACGCCTCACTGTGTCAGCTACAATGTCAACGTTGAGCATTCTCATAGAAGCCTTGCAGCAACATCCCAGTGAGGGACCATGTTTAGGGACTATTTTATAGTTAAAATACATTTAACACAGCCATTTCTCACCATTTAAAAAATTATCCTACTGTGGTTTTCAAAACAGTTCCACATTATATTGAATAAATTCTGGAGGCTGGTAACAACCAGCCTCCAGAATAATATCATAAACTATTTTGAGTTACTGTGATAGGAAACTCAAATTCTAAATTTAACTGAGGACATAACTTACAAAACAGTTAGTCACATTAAAAGAAAATTCATCACTTGATTCTTGCAAACAGTGATTTCCCTGAGTGCTTTTAAAACATCATTTGATGTATGCCAAAGATTTCGGGGGCATGGTGTTGCATGAAGCAAGGTACAAGTTGTTGATTTAATATTTTCAAAAGGGTGGTTCAGTTCTCAGAGCTGTCAAGATAGAACTAAATATGTTAGAAATTACTGAATTGATATTTCAGGAAAAACTGCATTTTCCCAAAAGTTTGGCACAGCTTTGATTTTTAAATAAAGGATTCTTATTTTTGTTTATGGCTAGTTCAACTGACTTAAAAACGTAAACCCATCAATTCTCTTAAATAATATGGTAGTATTTACAATTAATTTCAAAGAACAAAATAATTAGTAAATATATCTGGGAATAATAGACTCTATGTCTTCAGCTTTAATGGATGAAAAGGAACATATAGATGTAGATTTAGATGTGATGTAGAGAGATCTATCCTCTTAAGTGTAAAATACCATAACAGTGAGAATATTAAAAACTGGAGAATCTAGAATATCATACATATACTGTTAATGTTCTGCAACTGGAATCTTATGGAATCAAGACACATTATCCCCATATCCACTGAATGCCAATAATCAATTAAAAAGTTGATTGACTTTTGGTTGTAATAACAGTCGTACTGCATTTATGCAATGAATTAGAGTGCACAATAACAATGCAGGCTTCTTAAGTCTTATCCAGTAAAATCTTCCAAACACTCTGTGCAATAAGTAAGACAGACTCACACAAATAAAAGCTATCTGAGCCACCAGTAAAAAGGGAAAATACATCAAGACCAATCCAATGAATAGATGGCCGTATGAATAATTTGAATTTGAAGGGGCTACTAGTGTTAGTTTTGAGAGATGAGTAGCACTGAAGCAGTAAACCCTCTGGGAGCAGAAGACATCCCATGTGAAGGAGTGTGTGCTGGCAAAAGAAGTGTGTTTAGAAAACAATGGAGTCCTGTGAGTTGGCTACACCTAGAAAGCTCACTGGTTCTCCTCTGGCCAAGACCATGGATTCCAGTGGTCTCTGACCACTACAAAGCATGAACATTGGTGCTGCCTACATGCTGAAAGAGGTGTCTGCAACTTAGTGTGATGCAAATTTGCTGCACAAAATTGTAAGAGATATTATTTTCTCCAACTCCAGAAACATCTGTTATTAAATAAGTTTTGCAATTCTTATTTCATATTTACTATAGTAATAGAAAATATGAAAAAGATTTTGCTTATCTGATAGGTGAAAATGCTTCAAAGTTTTGTTTTTTTGAATACTAATGAAGTTGAATATTAATCTATACATATTGGCCATGGGGTTGCTTCTTTAGTAAATTGCCTACTCATAACAAGATATACATTCTTGATTTTTCTCCCCAAATTGCTCATCCATCTTCTCCATATATAAAGCCATATACTAAGCCATTGCTGGAGTTCATGTTAAAACCTCATGAGTCATTCTAGATTTTTCTCTATTCCTTACCCTCCATATAAAATCTTTCAGCCTCTACTACCTATTCAATCTCCAAAATATGTCTGGAAGTCATCTTGTAGACAGCTGCTATAGCTTTCCATCTAGTCTGCATTTCCTGGAGACTCTTTTTATTTATTTATTTATTTATTTATTTATTTATTTATTTATTTATTTATTTTTTATTGGAGTTCAATTTGCCAACATATAGCATAACACCCAGTGCTCATCCCATTGAGTGCCCCCCTCAGTGCCTGTCACCCAGTCATCCCCACCCCCCTCCCACCTCCCTTTCTACCACCCCTTGTTCGTTTCCCAGAGTTAGGAGTCTCTCATGTTCTGGCTCTGCCTTTCTGATATTTCCCACTCAAAAAAAAAAAAAAATGAGACTCTTTATATAGTCATGTACTTTGAGAGTTTGGCCTAAAACAATCTCAGCTTGGAGGATGGACTGCTATTTTGCAATGCATTCTTCCAATAGGGACCTTGCTGTGTTTTTCCCCAAAAGTCACATGTCACGAGTGTTACAATCCTTCCACCCTCCCACTCTCAAAATACACTTTCCACAGAACTGCCAGAGTGACCATTTGAGATAGAAATCTGATTAGGTTGCTATACAGTTCAGATAGCCATGATTATCTACCATTTAGAAAACGTCTACATTTTTTTAAAAATTATTTTTACTTTGAAATAATTTCAATCTTCACAGAAAAATTGCAGGTACAATACAAAGAACTTTTCCCCCAAAACCATTTCAGAAAAAGTAGTCAACATGTTGTCCATCATTCCAAATATTAGAGTGTGGATTTCCTACAAATGGGGCTTTCTCCTATATAATCACAAGATGGTCAACAAAAGTAGGAAACAAAAGTGGATACATTACTACAATGTCACCCTTAGATCTCATTTAAGTTTTTCTAGCTGTTCCAATAACATTTGTGTGTATGAGTGCACATGTGCACACGTGCCAAGGGCAAACTAAACACTTGATAAATGTCAGCTGTCATTTTGAAAATAAATCCAAGCTACTCATTTTACAGAAGGAGAAACTGAGGTCTAAAAGGGAGATGTGACTTCAAAAGCATTCTTTAGAGTAAAATGATCCAGATCAAAATCATGTCTTTAAATTAATTAGGTCTCTTTCTTAATCTTTTCTTGATTCTGATGCTTTTGAAAATTACAAGCTAGTTATCTTCTAGAATGTCCTTTCATTTTGGTTTATCTCCTCTCTTTATAGGATTTGACTCAGGTAATGCATCTGTGGAGCAAAAACTGAAGTATAGTGTGTTATTTTCATTGTGTCCTATCAAGTTTGATTTGAATCATCTCTGTTGATGTGAACTTAAACTTACTTTAAGGTAACTTTATAGAGAAGCTTGGCAGATGCTCCTTGTCTGGGTAACCAACACCATATTTGAGAGCCAGGACATTTCTGTCACCTCCTTCTCTGTCTCTGTCTCTCTCTCTCAGTTGTAGCTGTCACATTAGCTAGAAACCAGAACTCAGCTTTGTCTTCTCCCTTTTCCTACTTCCTCCCAGCCAGTTATCAAGCAAATACAGCAAAAAGACCAACTTCACTTGGGGGAAAAGCTTTTCCACTTGTCAACATTAGTAGAGACAATGTCAGCTGACAGGGCACTGACTGAATAGAGGAGCCTGATCTTACAGGAAAGAGCTGGGCTGGGGAATCATTAGCATTAGTAGATCATACTAAAAAGAAGAATGAACAAAATCACTTGGAAAACATTTATGGAATAAGGGACAAGGACAGAATCCTTAGAAACACCAATATTAATGGGATTGTTGCAGGACAAGAAGCTCAAATAATAAAGTATCACTGAAAGGGTCCAACAGAGCCACAGGTAAAGGAAGAAGTAGCTAGAAGAAAGAGCCTTTCAGAGCTTCATCAACAGCAGATATACCTGCAGAGTGACTTAGCCAGTCTTTGAAAGGAGAAAAAATAGAGATTTGAGACATTTGCCTGTTTCCAGGATAAATAAGGATTTATATATCTTGCTCTGGGAAGAAGGAAAACTAACACATACTAGATCTCAATACACATTAGTCATTTTGTTAAGTATCTTAGAATGATCTTATTTAATAAAATCTCATGAGAAAAAAATGTAAGTAGGCATCATTATTCCTGAAGGTATAGTCCAAGCAATACTCAGTTGGCAAATGTCTTACAAATCGATTAGAACTCCGGTCTTTCAGAACCTCAGCCTATGCTAGGCCATGTATACCAAAGAAAGATGAAAATATGTTCAGATTTCTATGATGATAAAACTAATACTATGTCAGAGCCATAGATTTCTGTTGCCCTCTCTTTAAGTGTTTATATTAGAGTTTGATTTTGTGAGTTATGAGTTCTTTTTTAAAACGTTCTGAAGGACAAAATTCTCCTCTGCCTTATAAATGTCCAAAATCAAATGTAGACCACACTAGTGATGATTGGAAGCAGGCATTTGGGAAATAAAGACTGGAGAACATATAATGCAGAAATATTCCCCATATATTTATCCTCTTAGTTATCCTCTAAGTTACCTCTTAGTACTTAGTAACCACTTAAAATATCAAGTGCCCTCTTAATGTAGAGAATACAGTAATCAGTAAAACACACAAAAGTCCCTGTTCTCACAGAGCTTCCCGTCACAGAATGAGATGACAGAGAATAAAACCACCAAATACAATATGCTAAGGGATCATGATCACTATAAAAAAATAAGGCAGGATCAAGGGCTCAAGACAGGTGGCAGTGGGGTAGGTGGAGTGTAGGGGCAGAAGAGGATGGAGCAGCACTCTTTAGACAGGGAACCCATGGAAGTCATCTGTGTCAGGATGATAAGTGAGCAGAGACCTTGAATCAGTGAGCCAATGTCGTGGCTATATAGGGGAAGAGCTAACAAGGCAAAATGGCAGGCCTTTGCCATTTGAGAAACAACAAGGAGGCCATTGTGGTTGACTTGGAGGAGATAAGAGATGGATGTTTGGAAGCTGGGGAAAGACTGTGTAGGAACTACTATAGTGGATATTTAATGGTAAATGTTCTATTTTGAACCAGTGAGCCCTTTTTATTTTAGTAATGTGTTCTATTCTACTTGATATTCACCGACAAGGACACTGTGCAGATGTTCAAACTCTAAAGATGGAGCCCTTAGAATGGAAGAAACCCATTAAGCTCACTGCCTCTATTTCTCTGGCAGTGCAGAGCAGAGGTTAAAAAGATACTTAGCAATTATCTACAACTTTAATAAGCTGAGTCCTTGTAATTAGCCATTCACGACATCCCACTGTGATACATCTAAGCATTGTAGTTTCCAGTTTCTAGATGGAGAACTGGAGTCAGTAATAAAGCTGAAGGCTCCTAAGGACATTATTTTCAAGTCTAGCTTAAATTTTAGGCTTACTAACTTCATGATATGTTATTAGACTGGAAAACCCCAAATCATGAATTGTTCTAGATGCAATACTCACATGGCTCATTACACACAAAGGTACTTAACAGCTTTTAAGTCAGAGGAGGAGAGTTACAATCCCAGACTCCTGTCTAAGGATTTTGTCTTCAACTGGAAATGCATGGGTTTAAGGCAGAAAGGTCAAGTTCATCACATGAAGACTTCTGCAGTGGCAGAAGCATGCCATTTTGAACACAGAATCAATGATGTGTCTCTGTAGGGTTACTTTGTTTGAATCAAAGAGAAGTTCTTTATCACCACACTATTGTTATATAAACTTTAGAAACTATTTTTAAAATCATAAGAATATTAGCCATAGAGATAAAAGTTTTGTAATGAATAGAAATAAGGATATAAAACATTGGCAAAATATTAGAGAGGAACACCTCTTAACAATATGTTAAGAATATGAGCTTTGTTGATAACCAGGTATGGGCCCAGCCCTAGCTATGTAGAATTTGGCAAGATTCTCAGTCTTTCTAAGCCTTTTAAAATGGGAAAGGTAATACTTACTTCAGAGTCACTGTGAGTGTCACAATACCTGTAACTTGGTGAGCACAATTCCTGGCATATAGTAAGCACTTAATAAACTGTAGCTCTTAGAAAAAATACTTTAAAAATTACACTGTTTTTTTATATTTAAGTGATAAAATGTATTAGTCTACATTTCAAGACTCCTTAAAATATACTTTTACAAAGATCTACAAAAGTCTCACATCCAATACTTTAAAGAGATCAATAAAATATTTCCATGCATTTTTATAATGTAATACAGTATAGGTTTTATATATTATAAAAGTCATTTTTGTAAAATTTCCATGAGGAATTCCTGCTTCTAAAAGAGATCAGTTATATCTACACAACATGGCAATATCTGATTACATCTAACATTTGACTATAAAGTGTAGCTTTTAGGAAATAAATAATGAAATAGTAAATGGTGTTCATATTTTAAACTATTTTTTCTGTATGTCATTTCAGCATGTGTTCCTGGGATTGGAAAGAGGCATCCTGCATGGTAACATGACCACAGAGATGTGGGTTATTCATACCAAGGACATTTTAACCCCAAAATTGTTTCCTAAAACAACTCTATATCTCATGCTGAAATAATTGGATAGTGAAGAAAAAAAAATAACTTACCCAATCAGAGATATATAAGAATTTCATGATGAAATTGGAATTTTTCTTTCTTGTAAAAATTTAACAGCATGAGAAACATTCACCTATTTTTATCTGTTATTTGATTGTCTATTATTTCTGGAAAATAAACAGAATAAATCAAATGCATTTTTCCTTTCTATATTCTAAATGTGGTCTTGACACAGATTCTAAAATATAAAAGCTCAACCTTTCCAGAGGGATCAAGCGATACTCACACCACATGGTTGTATGTATTCTGGAATCCATATAGGAAATCTCCCTGGTTTTATTCCGCTTGGTGTCTCTGTGGGCTGGTGAGTGGTAATTTAGGTTAATGATCGTCAGCTGCATTCCAAGCTTTAACACTAACCACCTCTTTTCACTTGTTTTCTCTCACATTAACTATCTACAGATGATTTCACTTGCAAAAAAGGAAATACTTTAAAGTGAGTCATCCTGAAGCCACACTGTAGGGGGTGCTGGTGGTTGTGTTCTCTGTGAGTTTACCACACCGGAAAACTATTTTGAGTTGATTGTAGAGTACTCATTGCCTGTTGTGTCATTGGTTAGCAGCAATCTTCATATAGTAACGTGTTACTAAATGGTGTATCACCACTACCTAGGATAACGAGCTCATTGCCCGAATTTTCTATAGAAGAGATACTGAGAAGAAATCTAAGGCAAACCTCAATTATCAAAATTCAGATCAGGGGGCTTCTGGGTGGCTCAGTTAGTTAAGCGATAGACTCTTGGTTTCAGCTCAGGTCATGATCTTAAGGATCCTGGGATGAGGCTCAAATTCGGCTCCTGAGCACTCAGGGGGAGTGTGCTTGTAGATTTTCTCTCTTCCTCTTCTTCTCCCTCTGCCCTTCCTCTGTTTGTACTTTCTCTCTCTAAATTAGTAGATAAAAAATCTTTTAAAAAATTCAGGTCAACTCTTGGTTAAAAAAAAATAGAGTCCAGAATCTAAAAATTAAGATTTATTATCTTTCTCAACAATCTACCATTTTACAGCATTTTCGTGTTATCTCATGCAGCCTATATTTACAGTCTCATTAATCTTCTAAGCCACATAATAACCACAGTGTATTTTTTCTGTTTAATAGATGAAAATTCAGGGAGATACAGAAATATAAGTGGTCACACAACAGCTAAGCGCCTGCCGGTCCATCTGGTTTTCCTATTATGCGACACTTGCTCCGTTTTCAAAACCTTCTGAGATGCTATCAATATTTTAGAAGACATTTATAAAGACTATATCTGCCCTTTGAAGTAGAAATTTATTTGATGCAGCCCATATAGTAATTTCTAGAAATATAAAATTAGACATAAATCGATATCAACATGTATACATACCTCATTCCTTTACTTACAACAAAGTGAAAATAATCTGTATGTTTTAATAACTGATACCAATATTTTCTCAGCAAGGCAACCATAAAAATATTTCTTAAAAATATGAACAAACAAATACATAATACTTTAGGACATGGTTGAGGTAGAAAGTCAGGCTTTGTGTTGGTAGGATGGCTTCAAAAGAAAAAATCAGACCAGTGGTCATGAGATGAAAAGAGAGAATTGCCTTTAAGCTTTCAAAGAGAAGTTACATAAAAACATAAAAGTGGGAATTGAGGACTGCAGAGAAGATTCATGGGAGGACAGGACCCTAGCCATTACATGGAAAAATTGTCAAGAAAATCTCCATTTTTGCAGAGTCCAAAATGACAAACAAAATTTAAAATCTCAGCTACGTGATTTTTAATGTGTATTGGGTTCAAAGACCGGAAACACATCTTGTGATCCTCAAGTGTTTGGTGAAGCCTTCCTTACTCACAAATGCTTTGAGTAGAATGTGGTTGTGCTGGATAGAGTGAGAGGCTGGACATTTTCTCTCCTGTATTTTCATGAAGGTAAGCAGACTCATGGCATGCAAGCAAAAATGACTCTTAAAATACAAGACTTTTTATACTTAAATGGGAAAAATGTTTTAGAGAGAGCTTAGACACCTTTGTCTTTGGATATCAATGACTAGCCAATGGGGATTTGGGTCTTCAATTTCAGTGGCCAGCCCAGAGAAATATATGTATACATGAGGCCAATGTGTCTTGGACTCTGTACATTTTTCTGCTCAGCCACCTTCATCATGGCGATTTTTTCCTTATAAAATCAAAATAACCACTTCACTTTCAGACACTACATTTACAGTCCAAGTGGAAAGAAGAGAAAGTAAAAGTTGTGGCCCACTTGACTCCTTTTTGGCCAAAACCAATACCATTTGCTGAAGCCGCACTCAGTGAACAGCTTGGGCATCACTGCCTAGAGCTCATCCACATGGCTGTGTGTAGCTGGGGAGGTGGACACTTAGCTGGGCACATAGATGCTCCAAACAAAATTAAGATTCTGTCGTTAAAGAGAAGGGGCGCAGTGACAACACTTTGAGGCTGCGGAGCTCTCCAGGGTACTGGGGACATCATTCCACCTTATAAAAACAATTCTTAAAGTCTGAAAGTCCAGAGAACTGGGAGTTTGTCATTCTGTCCTCAATTTTAACAACGCTCTACGTGTTCCCCCTATTCATACCATAGAGTTAATTAATGCAAACGGTAGTTTCCTGGAATAGACTCATTAGGTAAATCCCAAATGGATCTCAGGCTGCCAGTTAGGAATAAAAAGATGTAGGCTTGTGTACAGAGACTGCATTAATTAGAACCCATCTGGTTTCATGAAAAGACTCCAAAATCTTTACAAGCCAAAAGGATGTGTTTTATCTGCTGTGACAATAGCAGCACCTAAGGCTCTCTGTCAACTGGTTTGGTAATTAGTATGCCAGGGCGTCTACAGCTTACTTTTCTGCTGGCCGCCCCCCCCTCCCCAAAGTTCTCCATGTCTAGCATATTTCGAGAAATCATTAAAGTCCACAGCATCATGACTGCAGAGACCCATTATTTCTTTTTTTTTCTCTCTTTTAAAGAGACAATATTTCCCCTTTCAGATTTTGTTAGTATTGACCAAAATATGGTCTTAGGAAATGAAATCTGCTTTGCAGATGCATTAGATCTATCTTGTTTTTTCCTGACAGAGTTCACATGGTATGTGGGGGGCATTCAGCAGACAGCACTGAACTGACAATGAGAAGGAATGAGGTGGTATTCTCTGATCTGTTGAGAGACCTTCAGGAAGGAACTTGACTATTCTGGCTTCCAACTTCTCATCTGCAAAGCCAGGAGTTTGGGCTAGATGATTCTCAGAATACTCTATGCTATGTAGATCATTTGATAGAGGTTCCTTTTATTAGAGGATAAAGAGTTGATTCCCCAATGCTTCCAGGTACTGTCATTCACAAAGAAGACTGAGAAGGGAGTGCAATTTGGGCAAAGACTAAAAAACAAAAGAAATGTAAAAATGTTAGTTTATGTCTAGACAATACTGAGTACCCACCTTGGTGGGAACTAATGAGAGGCACTCATAGGTAGGTTTAGCTATTAGATCACCCCAATTATTTGTAAATGTATATAAATAATTAAATATCCCCAATCAGAGACAAAAAAGTACAGTATGTACAAAAATGCATGATGTACATTTATGTATAAAAAATACTGGTAGCATTCCTTGTGGTCACCCTAATGAGGTGGCCGGGAGAATAGGACTTCTGTATATGAAATATAATATACAGCAATATATGGTAATAGTACTATGTGTCACCCTGATGATTGTGATGCCAGGACCGAAGCATCTTTTTTGTTTGGGTGGCAGGAAAAGAGTGATGGGGTAGAAATGAATAAGTCTGAAATGGAAATGATAACAAATGATCAATACAAGGGGACTATGCTTAGTCATGTAAATTAATTAAAAGTGATCTCTGTCCTTTTACTCATGCTAAAGAAGTAAACTTTATATCTATTAGAGTTCCATTTATTCCATAAATAAGTCACAAAAGAATACAATAAATGCTGTTAATAATTTACAGAGTTGGGGCTACTGGGATGGCTCAGTCAGTTAAGCATTCAACTCTTGATTTTGGCTCAGGTCATGATCTCAGGGTTGTTAGATCCAGCCTGGCATTGGGCTCTGCGCTCAGCAGGGAGTCTGCTTATCCCTCTCTCTGCTCCTTCCCCCACTCATGCACTCTCTCTCAAATAAAATCTGAAAAAAATAATTTAAGAAGCTGAAGAAAATAGAAGTTAATAAGGAAATAGAACTTCAGTATGCTAACTCCTATATTGAAGTTTTACTATTTTGTCTCCTCTTGTCCCCTGAAATGTGTATTTTCTAAAACCAGGTATTTTCATTATCCCCTCCAAGACCCTAATAATCTTTATATAGTGACTATTATAATTAGTATGATTAATATTGACCAACAATTTAGTTACTTAAGGAAGATTTTTTTAAATTTATATTCACTCTGCTATTTCTCTGGAAGAATACTGCTTTGATCTTCAGGTTCCAAAAGAGATTAAAAACCTCATAGCATCCACCTAATTCTTGGGAAACTTTTATGATAGAAAAACAAATAGACCCAGCCACTCCTTCTCACATGGTAATGCAGTTCAGATGGGTTAATTGATAAAAAGTGTCTACTCATGCATAATGCAGGATAATTATTCATAAATAAAGAGCAATTTTGGAAGAGACATGCCAGAAATCATGACTAGAATACTTAGTAAAGTTTTGGTTTAAGACTGGGTGGAAGAAATTTGCTAATACATTCTACAAATACTTATTAGACATCATCTGCATCACTCTGCTAGATTCTACTGATAAAATATAAATAGGACCATCCCTCATTGCAAATATCCAAATATAATGGAGAAAAGCAACCAACAAAAACTGTTATTGAAATGACATATTGTGATACATTAATCCAAGATTCTGAAAGCAGACTATAGCGGTGGCCACACCAGACTGATAAAGTCAGGCATACTCTGGAATGCAAGAAAGACAGTGAATCTCCTCAGAGATTGCCAAAAGTCAATTTGGCAAACAAAGGAGGTAAGATGATCCTAAAGACCCCAGGTTAAAACAGAAGTTACTGTAATGAAACTGGGTCTCTGAAATTCCAATTTGGCACCAAAGAAATATTTAAGTCAGCATGTTCTTTATCAAAAGGAAAGGAAATTAATCTAGGATGTCCACTTAGAAAATTTATATGCCTGAATGTCAGTAATAGCAATTAATTGGAAATAATATATATGATGACTGAGAAAGGAAGGGCCAGAGAACCTTCAAAGTCACTTAAAGAGGGATTGTCTTTGTTGAAATTTGGTCAACTGTAGTTTGAACTGATTGAAACTCAAAGGAACATTAAAAAACCCTTGAGGTTTACAGGACAAGAGATGGGGTTGAGGGTAGCATTAATGGCTTATAGTATTAGTAGCTTATGGCTACTTTGAAAAATGGATCCTGAAAACTCTGTCCAGAAAGTGACAGAAATTTAGGTAATTTCCATATTCAGAGCCCAAGAACATCACTGAATTAGGTTCAGACTAATTAAACTCAGGCTTTCTGCCCTACCTGGGTGGCTTCTCTCACATCAACCTTCCAAGAATATGATCTCATTTTCCCCACTGTGTTGCATTGATTGGTTTGCATGAACACTCGATGACTTTCTTCTCTGCTAACGACCATAAGCTTCTCAAAGTCAGAGAACCACTCTCTTTTTTGTACATCATTGTCTCTTCAGATCCGGCATGACACTAAGCAAAGTTTGAGTTGCAAGAGTGAACGGTGAGTGAATATATTAATTTACAAGAAGATAATCTGAGCAGGACCTTCATGATGGAAAGTGTACAACTCGACTTCTGCTTCCTGTCTGGTCTCACCTCCCAGGCAGAGCATCTGGAACGGACTGCCCCCTTCTCAACCAGTGGCAGCACTCCTCCTCTTTGGAAGGGCCTTGGCAAGTCTCTTTCCCAGAAAACATATTTTCCTTTGACTCCCAGCTTAAGAGTCACTGGAGGGGCATAGGCTATGTCTCCAGGCACACTACATTTGAATTGTGCCACTGCCAAAGAAAGTTTGTCATTGTGAGGTCACAGGAAGGCAATGTATATTAAAAAAGAGAGAGAGAGAGAGACCAATTTCAGGCATGTAGAAACATATCCTTTTAATATTCTTTGGGAACTACTGCTTTCACAATACTCAATTTATACTATATTATGCAACATAAATAAAATATATTTCTTTGTAGCTCAAATCTATGGTACTATAATTATTTACTTTTATTTCTCATGAGAACATGAATGATCATACCTACATTTCTAACTCTCAGGAGAAGTGTCTAGTACAGATCCTATAAATAAATGTCTATTTAATGTATGAACAGATGACTGAAAGACAAAGTGGTCAAATAAATATTTTCTGAAACACAAAAATGAGACAGTTTTACAGGGGCATAATTAAATCACTTTATTGCTGAACTTTGTTATACATATATGAAATGTACATATATAATTATACATGTATATTCTAATGCTTTATATATTTGCCATAAATATTTTGTTATTGTTGCTGGTCGAAAGTCACACTAATAAGCACTCTTGATTTTTACCAAAAGCCTGATAAGCAGTATAGGAAAATTGTCATGATGCTAGGCAAAATCCATATGTACAGCATTACTTGCATTTGTTAATTAAAGTTTTGTATTTTGATTTAAGTTAAGATTCATTTCAGAAGCAATCTGTCAGATTATTCAAGTTGGAAGACAGTACAAACAGTCACTTTATTCTGAGATGCTTTAAAAGAATGTGGGTGGGAGAGAAGAGAGATTCTTCTTCAAGAACAAAATTGAAAAGTTGAGTTTCCTGTTGCCAGTAACTATATTCTTACATAAGTTTCTCTATGTCTTTGCTATGAAGAAGGGTACAGGAAAGGACGGAAAGGATGACAGTTACCTAGAAGATCTCTAGAGTTAAAAAGGAAAAATAAGACCACTCCTTTATTTATACCAAATACTGTAGGTTGGGAGAATATAGTAGATACAGAAGCCAGTCGAACCCTAACCCTTGGAGGTGGGAAACAAATACCCAGCTTTCAGTATCAAAACCAGTTGCTGATGAGTAACTTAGGCGTGTTCTTGTTAAAAATGCCAAAAGAAGGTGGATTTCAGGAGGCCAACAGGTACTGGGCAAAGCAGTGAAACTAAGTGTTGATCCTAGCATGAAGACATTTCAGACAAAGTAGAAGAGGGGGGGGCGCGGTGCTGCTCTAAATCTGGAGCTGTCTTTGGAGTTTTTTTACATGTTATTATGCAATTTGCATGACAACTTTACAAGGTAGATACCTTAGTTCAATTTTTTTACATATCCTGGCACTAAGATGCACAGAGGGCAGGTAACTATGAAACTTATAAAGGTCACAGATATATTCACTGGAAAGCTTGAATTCAGTGTGTTTGATGCCAAAGTACTTTTTTTTAATTTCCATAATTTTAATTAAACATTTTGAATAAGGAATTCTGGACCTTGAAAGTCATACTTAGAGTGGGGTGTTACTTTCTGAAACATACTTTACAGGAGAAATTTTATAGAGAAGTGAGGCGGATTGCATTACTGTTGCCAATGATTTGCTCCCCTTTTCTTTGTCAGACATTTTGCACTCTTCCCCACAGATCTGGGTCTGACCATTGTTACAGGTTTGGCCAGTGGAATGCAGCGAATATGAAATAAACCAAGACCAAGCAGAAATTTCAGAAATATCACTTGAATGTCTTCCAAAGATCTTGTTTTTTCCTCCCCAATGAGAATCACATGTCCTCAGTGTAAGCTTCTCCTCCAGACCAGCTCTGGAATGAGAAATATGGGGAGCAGAGCTGCAGAAGCCACTGCCTCTGACATTGTAAGGAGAGTGAGATATAAATGTTGGTTTGTATGGTTCACGGATCATATCTTACTACTGCCAAAATGACTATTATAGAAGAAAAATGTCTTGGTGCTGGAAGCTACAAGGTCCCTTGATGTGAAGAAAGAAAGCAAGAGAGAGGAAGGAAGGAAGGAAGGAAGGAAGGAAGGAAGGAAGGAAGGAAGGAAGGAAGGAAGGAAGGAGGAAGGAAGGGAGGGAGGGAGGAAGGAAGGAAAAAAGAAAAGAAAGTATTTAAAAATATTTTATCTAAGTCATTTATGTTTTCATTCACCAAATATACATTGATAACCTGCTATGTTCCTGGAATTATATTGAGTATTGTAGATAGGGAGGTAATTGAAACAAACAACACAGAGCTGCTGCTCTCCATGGAGTTTCCCATCTAGAGGGATGACTGTTTCCTTCACTAATTGTTGGCCCTTTGGTGTAATGCTTATCTCATTGGGGAGGTGGGTTGAAGAACACAAGTGAGCACCACCCAACAGGGATATAGGAACATAGGTACTGAGAACTGACTGCAGACCAGTGACAGATGGTGTTTCAGCTGAAATGAAGGTCAAACAACAAGGGACAGTGGATATTTAGAAGCTGTAAAATCCAGTAATCAAGACAGAAGTCTCACAAGAACACAAGAATACAAGAATGTATTTTTTTCTGACACAATTCTTTTATTAAGTTTATACATTAAAACTTGGCATGATGTTGTTGAACACATGTAAAGGCAAACACCGCCAAGTAAGTCTCCTCTTGGACATTTGTGCAACATCACCATTTATGATGATTCCAAGAGGTTCAACATTTCAAGTGAGAGAGGCAGAAGCCAGGTGTTTTTGTCGTCACCGTAAATGACATTCTGAATTGGGAATTGTCTCGATACATTCTCTGTGATGCTGTGGGGAAGGTTCATGACACATTCACCATACTATAGACCTAGCTCTTTTTCATGCTATTTTGGAAATATTATACTCAATAAATCATGTTTTGCATTCAAAAATCAGTATTCACTTGCGTCTAACAAAATGTTGTCTATAGTCTGGTTTAGTCATAGATAGACAGCATGGTGTATCACTGTTTTGATTGGATTATTAAGAGTCAAATAATATATCTGTGTACACAAACAATGCATTTAATATTAATTCTATTCAATAATAAATTGGCAGCAGTATTATGGATAAAGATTCTTTTATCTCTCAGAGACATAGACAGAATAAGTAACATCTGTAACTGAGAGAAGGCTGTTAATCTTTATTTAGTGGGTACTGATAAATGGGGCTGAATCTCATAACGAACATTTAATAGCAGGTTTTGTTTCCAAAAGGCTTCCTCTGCATTAATCTTTATGACAGCATCAGTGACAGTGCCATCATTTTGTTTTAGGTTTGTATATCCTGCACACATGAAGCTGCTCTTTTTCCCCACCAAATATAGTTTAATGTGCTGTCCCTTGGTATGTAGTAAGACCTTATATTTATGATCTATGATTTAAAAATCCAGGCTTTTAAAAACATTTGCTTACCTGAACATGTCATTTTCATATGCTTGTGCTACATTACCTATCACAAAAAATATATGTAATTTCTTATAAACTCAGTGGGCTCAAACTCTGTACAGACTCAACAAATGGTAGCCATATTGATAATAAAAAGTAAAGTACATTTTCTAGAGTACAGATTTTTAAAAATATAGTCAGTATATAATATACCAATATCATTATTAACACATTAAATCCTTAGTCTCATTTCTAGACATTGAGAAGAAAACTGTTCCTATTTTTGCTTGAATAATGTCAGAATCCTCTTGCCTATGGGTGTGCAATCCACTTGACATCAAAGCCAACACATGCCATTCCTGTTTCTTGTCCTCCTACTGGCATTACTCCACCAGTCAAAGCAGTTAGGGTAAATATTCACTGTATCATTTCCACAGGCTTATTTGCCCATGTTAATTCTCTGATGCCTTCTATCATACCCCCCACCCACCCCCACCCACAGTCAATTTGGTAGAATGAAGTGAATTTATTGCAATATACATAATTTTTAAAATTTCAAGTGTGTTCCACCCAGTGGCCAAGAATCACTGCACCTTTACTGGCAATGACACAACTTAGATTAGACCACAGGACAAATCTTCCACCTGTATCCATCAGGGTTCAGTCAGGAAAATAGAATTTCCATAGAAATTATAAGAATGAGGAATTTAGTGTGGGAGTTGGGGATCCCACCAATGTGAGAGGAGATGACTAGTGAAAGCCTGGAAGAGCAGCCACTGCACCGCAGGAACTGGAGAGAAGCCAAAGCTCATGGGGATTGTTGGAGCCTCTACATCTGGTCACCATGATGGAGAACTGGGAGCTCACAGATGTGGCTGAGAAACTGCTACATCTGCCCACTGCGGCCTCCTAAGAAGAATGACTTCCACTCCATCTTCCCCTCCAAATCCTTTATGAGTTCCTCTCATTGACAAACTCCAACTCAGAGCTAGAGAGGGAAGGGATACTTTCAAACCTAGTTTGCAATCCTAGTAGACAGTGTTGGTGGTGCTTCATTAACAACAGACAATCCAACATAATTCCTATAAAGAGAAACCAAATAAATAACTACTGATGCGGAGAAAAATAGTTTTCATAGAGATAAGGATGCATATATATTGGTTTTTTGTTTTGTTTTGTTTTGCTTTTACCCTCCAAATGGTTTTAAATTCTTTCTTTGGCATTGGTCATTGAACATCACTAAGCATCAATCCTCTCAAAAGAAAAAACACAGGGCTAGTTATACTCCCCCAAAAAAATCTGGTTCCAAAGGTTGAATTTGGAAAGTGCATATCAAGCATTAGCCCATATCTGGGGCTCAGTATATGAAGTCAGTACTTTGGTAGCAAATGAGTGTGTCAGTAGGAAGCTTACATGAGAACCTGGGAGCCCCTCCATTCATTGGCTGTTAACTGGATAAATTGGTTGACTTCTTTTAAGATTCAGTTTACTTACCTATAAAATGAAGAATGTAATAATATCTTCCTTCAGAATGACAGTCAGGATACAATTAAACAAAACCATGTGTATCCAAGAATCTTCTTTAGTTAACCTTATCTTACTCGTAGCAACTTGTCATGTTCATGATGAATGCTTATTCTAAGTCATGAGAAAGCTAAGTGTCTATTGTTGAAAACCAGACCCTCTTAACAGATGTGTGTGTTGCTTGCCTTTGCTGTGACTGAGCTCCAGCTTCTGGAGCAGGTATTCTAACCTGCCCAGCACCGTCAGGTAAAGAGTGCTCCATGGAAAGCAATGGCATAGAGTCCGGTTCTAAATAGGGTTTTGTTGTGATTGCATTGCTGTTTTATAATAAGCACAATTTCCAAAATGTTTTCTTGGATAGTTCTTAGATATATCCTTTCAGAACTTGACAAGAAGATTGAGCTGTCTATTTACAAAGAATTGCACCAAAAGTGTAATGGTATCTGAAAAAAATACAAGCATATCAATTCCATTATACTTGGTAAACCTTGAGAATACAAATCTCTAATCTTTTCTTCCCAAGTCCACCAGGAATAGTTGAAAGATTCCCTTGATTAAATAGTAAGAATAACAGAAAAAAAATGAAATGGTATACTCCAAATAATCCACAGCTGTTTCAAGCCTTGCTGTGCCTTGTATACCTTCTTTTTAAAAAATCTTGCTTCTTACATATTTTTCTGCTCTTCACATTTATTCATGTTCTATACTCCCTTCACAAACTCACCCAAATTTGAATCATAATTCTATACGGATAATTTCTCTAGTGTAAATCACTTTAATATACACCTCTCCACTTGTTCATATGGATTGTCTCAGAGTGTTGGCATTCAATTTGACCCATGATAATTTCTTTTATTATGGAAAATTTTTCATTCAATCAAAAAGTATTTATTGTGCATCTAGGATATTTCAGGAAGGTGCTATATTCTGGGGATACAAAAACGAAAAGGATTTTCCTTCCTCAACAAGCTAGTACACTAGTAGGAAAGAAAGATATCAAAATATACAACTTAGTTATTGTATAACAAAATTAATTAGGTAAACCCCTGCTTCCAGGAGGACAGAGTTAGATCATACAGTATTTATCTTATCTCTACATCAAGCCATTGAATAATGAATGACATATGAAAAGAAAATTACTTTGAAGGCAATTCGACAAAGAGGTAATAATTCCAGGAATTTTACAAGGTACAAATGAAGGATAGGATTTGTCAGTGATAAGCACTTGTGCGAGATTCGACTGGAGGAGATAAGAGGGAGGCCATTATTCTCCAAAGGCACTTGCAGCCAGATGCATGTTTGATACTCACATATGTGCAGGCGTGTTCTTCACAACTACCCTCCCCACTTGCCTTCTGTAGCCTCACATAGTTTTGTGGCATTTTTCAGAGAATCTTAAGAATTGTAGAATCTTCCAGGCATCATCAAGCTAAGAGCTTTAATGTAGCTTCTCTGACCTTTACTCTTCAGGTTTCCCAAAGGTTATTTAAGCCCTTAATCCCTACATATGTTTTAATCCCTTGAATACATACAGTGGCTTTGGTTTTCCTGACTGCACTGACAGACATGCCACACTTGATTCATCTCTCAGCTGCACCATTGCATTTCCTTCCCCTTACTCCTTTCCAGACTATTTTCAACACAGCAGACAGAGCAGAGCTGGAAAAGCAGAGCCATGTTGTGCCACTGCTCTGCCAAAGCCCTCCAGTGGCTTCCCATTTTAAAACAAATACAGAACAAAATCCGTATTTTCCAGCATTACTTGATGACCTTTACCTGATCTTACTCCAAGGCTACTCCCTTCATCGCTTCCTGCCATCTCTCTCCTGCTCTGTCCCCACTCATGTCTTCTCAACCACACCCAGCACACTCCTGCCAGAAAACTCTTCCCTCAGATATTGACAAGTCTCACTACTTTACTCCATTAAGATTGTGGTCAGACATCACATTCTCAGAGACGCTGCCCAGGTCTTTTCCATACGAAATGCCAATTTGGTATCTCAACACTCTTGTTCCCTAACAGCCTTATTAATTTCATTTTTGTCAAGGCACATTCACAACATGCCATATCATTTTTATTGTTTTCACATTTTTGTTATTTTATGTTTCCTTCACCTAGATTATGTGACACAAAAGGAGTATTTTTTCCGTTTTGTGACTAAAACAGCTCTGTGCACCTAGTATGGATTCAATAAATATTTATTGAACAAGCTGCTGTTGCTTGTGATGTGTTTATTGAATAAGTTAACAGTGCTCATGATAACCACTTACACAAGCCAAAGGTAGCATACAGCTTTGGCACTGAAATTCTTGGAATTCTCAAAGAATTTAACTGTAGGAAACTCCTTGAGGAAGCAAAAAGTAGATTTCAAATCAGACTTACAAGAATCACATATTTCATACAGAATCAAAATTCACCAGTAATTCAAAGAATTCAGGTAATTATGAGCTAAATGGAATGCATATGGAAACATGACTGTACAAACCGAACTCACTAGGACCCTTGACAGCATAGCATGGTAGGCGAACCCCAACACAGTTTACATACAGGGACTCTCTCTCTAAGTGGTGTCTGCAGAGCATCACTTACACAAAGATACTTTAGTTATGAAACATTGTCATTTATTACTGATAGAGTCACATGCTGACTCTTGACAGTTTTTGGCAGATCTTGAACCATACATAAATCCATAAATTCTAAATGCATGTACTGTAAGCAACCAAAGGAGACCACGCCAAAATCATTTCATAGATAAAGATTCTCCATTATTTTTCTCAGGATCCCTACGGGAATGCCTAAAGCATGCCTTCAAGGAGAAATGACTATATTATTTATAACCCCTGAGCCTTGTCTTTTCTGTCTCTGTACTTGCGAGGTTAGGAAGAGTGGATTTAAAACAGTGACTAAGGGCAGCCCCAGTGGCACAGCGGTTTAGCGCCGCCTGCAGCCAGGGGTGTGATCCTGGAGACCCAGGATCCAGTCTCATATCAGGCTCCCTGCATGGAGCCTGCTTCTCCCTCTGTGTCTCTGCCTCTCTCTCTCTCTCTTTGAATAAATAAATAAATAAATCTTAAAAAATAGTAAAATAAAACAGTGACTAATTCATTAAAATTAATAGATGGGAAATCAATAAGAAACAATTTGATTCATGGTTAAGACTATAGATTCCGTGGGCACCTGGGTGGCTCAGTCGGTTAAGCATCCACCTTCAGCTCAGGTCATGATCCCAGGGTCCTGGGATCAAGTCTCATGTCAGTCTCCCTACTCAGCAGGGGGTCTGCTTCACCTTCTGGCTCTGCTCCCTGCCCCCTGCTTGTATTTTTTTCTCTCTCTCTCAAATAAGTAAAATCTTAAAAAAAAAAAAAAAAAAAAAAAAGACTATAGATTCTATATCCAGACTTCCAAAGTTTAAATCCCGACCTTATTAGTTACAGAATCTTAGGAATGATATTTAACTTCTTTGGACCTTATTTTTCTCATCTGTAAAACAAAGCTAATAATAACAATCTTGTAAGGCTGTTGTGAGGATTACCTGTGTAAATACCTGTAAAATACTTCAAACTGTAATACTTTAAACTTTTTAAACCTGTTTTGCTGGTTCTCATTCCATTGAGATAAACCTGTTCTTTCTGTGCCTTCAGAAATGGCTACATTTGCTAGATTTATGAGGGAAAACATGTGAGTGTTCTGGGCAAAGTCTGGGTTGAAGTAGTGTCAAGAATACTTTTTGTATGAAATGAGTTTATCATAACTAGCTATGGTTTCATCTGATTAAGCCAGAAAAATGGATCTTTTCCCCCTGTATAATCACAAACTGCAGAAAATCACAATTTAAATAGACCACAGACTGAGTCAAAATTAGTTCACCTATGAGCCACATTTCGTTGTCTCCTTGTTCCCTTGACATAAAAGTTTGATGGTGGTTGACTTAGATGAAAATTCTTACCACGAGGTGATTAGATTTGAAGCCTTTCCTTGTGAAAAATCGAACTTATAACATTTAACATTTAAAGCTCTGTGGCTGGTTAGTTAGAATTTAAGTTATTAGCCCCTTCAAAATGCTCTGAAATTTCTCACAGACCAGAGCAGGACCTCTAGGCTCTCCTGAAGGCATCTATAGGCCAAAACTGCCCAACCATTTTGACAAAAACTTTATTCCTGAAGAATAAAGTAAAATTTAAAGATCCACAAAAATTGATTATGGTGCACATAAATGAATTAAGAATTTGCCTGGAGCTGGCTAGGTCAGAAATATGAATTAGAAAGAGGATCCATGATGATTTTCATTTCAATGTCATGTCACTACAAATATAAACCTCTTCCCCCTTATAAGTCCCAACAAGATTTGAGAAATGCCCAACCCATGAAAGGGAACACTTGTTCATTATAAATATATGCATTATAGTCACGTAAATTTTAACAGTTCATTCTCTAGAACTAATATTTCAGAAATAATTTTGTCAGTGTATGAAATTTAACTAGGCAAAGTGTCACAAGGTAAGCAAAAGAATCTCAGGTAAGAATTTTAAAACGCTCTTAGCAAGGACAAGAATGTCAGTTAAAATCCATCATAATCCTCTAGCCAGAAAAACAGAAAACATATCAGATACATTGAGAGGGACTGTGATACAGGGAATCTATTGTGTAGGGTTGAAAGGCCACGAAAACAAAGAAGGAATAAGGAGGTAACACAAGGATCCTAAGTGATGTGAAGGCTGACCAGGCCTCAGACTCAAAAACCAATAGGAGACTGAGGTTTTCAGAATCTAGAATCTAGAAGGTATCCTGAGGAGGCAGGGCTCAGCAGTGCGGTCTGAAGAGGGCATGCTTTTGCTGGTGCAGATACCTCTGAGGGATGCTAGGGGGCGTGGTCTCCAAGTGCCTCAAGGAGATGGAGGCTGCTGTTGAATCCAAGCAATGATGCTTGGATGACACTGATGGAAACAGGAAGCAAAAAGCAAGTAAGTCCCTGAGGTCTTCAGCCGACTCCATCCTTCTCTACTGCCCTCTTAGGAGATCTGGCGGGGACCCTCTGGCAAAGGAAAGGACCAAAGTGCAAAGTCCCAGGCCTGGTGATTCAGAGCCATCAATTGGAAGGTGAGATAGTTTATCTCAGCCACAGGCCCCGTCCTGAAATAAATAGTACTTATTTACAAGAGACTAAAGGATAAGCATCTGGTCAGAAAAGACTTACATACTTTATAAAAATGATAGATAAGTGTTGGTTATAGAAAGGGAGTAGAGAGCATTTTCTCCCAACTGCATTAACAATTTATAAAATACTTTATTAGCAATTAATGACTTAATCATTTTTAACATATAAAGACTGTCTTTTCAGAAAGTTGGACAAGTTTATTGTAAGAAAACGTGTTCATGGGTTACATCTGAACAATGCTGATCTACTTGGAAAAGCTGCGTTTTAAAGAGTGATATTTTTTAAAAGACACTTCCATTCACAGAGTTGGCATATGTGAGAAATTAAAAAATATGAATGGCCCATGGTTCCCAAGTATACTGAATCGATATGTACTTCAAGCAATCCTATTTAAATGTTATTCTAAGTTTTTGTACCTTAAGACTTACCTTTGTTGTTGTTGTTTGTATTTTGTCTCTGCTTGTTTGGAAAACACAACCTGCTAATTAATAATTTTTTAAAAAGCTGGCATGCCAGCAATACCAGTTATAAAATAGCATTGCTTCAGGCATACTTGAGAATATGACTTAGTTCTATAACTTCTAGAAGGAAGGGCTACATAAATAGAGGCCAGGGTGACAAGTTGGGACAGTGCTTCTGTGACAAAGAAATTTAATTATTTCTTAAATGAAATTGTTCTACTCATTTGCTCATTTAACCGACACACACTGTGCACTTAACAATTATTTTTGAAAGATACCCAGATTGGTCTTATATTTTCTTATATTCTATGGTCTTATATTCTAAAAATCAGAAATTTTCAATTTCATATTATTAATACTAGATCTGTATTGGCTTCTCTTCCAGCATCCTCCTCACTGAGGTCAGATGGTTATAGGCAGTGTCTGACTCTTGTCACCTAACTAATCACTCCATTCCTGCCATTTGGTCCCATCCTTCATAATCCCTCACTCACTGATATCAGTTGATTAGCACCTCTGAAAGGTGAGATCTTTTCCTGAGTTTTCTAAACCTTTGCTAATCACAAATATGGAGCACTCCTGTTTAGTTAGCAGTGACTGATTCACAGATTTATGAAAGTGCTTTAGACTAGAGACATTTTTCCAATTTAGAGTACAAATTACGGTAAAACACAGTGGAAAATCTTCAGCCCCCAGGTTGGTTATCACTGATTTCGTGTCATTGTTGGATACCATTATCTCCAAATCTTTCAGCAACTTTTTCATTAGTGATAGGCTCTCCCTTTCACAGATAAAGCCTTCAAAGCTCAGAGGATTCAAACAGCTTTTTTATTTTTTTAAGAGCACATAAGTAGTATGAAGTGAACCTGAAGTTTGAATTTGAATTCTTCCTGTTGAGCGCACCTGGGTGGTGCCAGGTGCAGATGTTTAAGCATCTGCCTTCGGCTCAGGTCATGACCCCAGGGTCCTGGGATTGAGTGCCACATCGGACTCCCTGCAGAGCCTGCTTCTCCCTCTCCCTCTGCAGCAACCCCTGCTTGTGCTCTCTCTGTCAGATAGATAAATAAAATCTTTCAAAAATAAAAAAATGAATTTTTCCTGTCGAAAAAGGATGCATTATTTTTTAGTACATTATACCACATTTTATAAGTGTGGCTCAGAAACTGTAATTGTCTATGTAACTGTCTATATGCTTGCTTATCCACTATTTATATCATGCAAATTTATATTGAACAATTGTCTAGGATTGAAAACAGGATTTTCTTTCAAGCGTTGGTATTTCTGTGTATATTGATGACTAGGGCTTTTGGAGTCACCTAGGGCCTCTAGAGTTCAGTAAGATAATGCACTAAAATAAGCATCAGAGAAAACGTCATTTTAGTGAATAACAATCAGTGAGTTCTGAAAGTGAGTCATTTCACTGTGAATACAAGAAGACTGGAAATCATTCTTCATTACTGCTCCTTTATAGATGATGTGCTTGTTTCATGCCGATTATAAATGAAGTTTACACATGACTTAAACACTACGTATTCATAAGGATATAAAAATATCTTCCAATACAGTCATTTTATCCTTCAATGATACAGGGTGAAGAGAAGTTGCTATAATATATATTTTTACAGATGAGGAAACACAGAACTATGGAGTTACTATGAATACAAACTGACTTCTTTCAGCAAAACATGCTGTGTTGACTACCAGAGAGTCATATGCACATAGGTAAGTGAGGATCGCTGGCTGATTTGGGCATTAATCAGACTAGGTTTGGTGCCAGATTTATCACTCCCTATTGTGCAGTCTTAGAAAAGTTAATAGAAAACTCTCTTTAATATCTTTGTAAATAAATGGAATAACAACCACAACTGTAACAATGAGTATTGTTATTACTAGTGTTTGAACTTGGTAAGATGATCAATGGAATACTTGACTGTAAAACACACCAAATGGTGTGCAGCACATAGGGCTCAATGGGTTGGTTAGTCAAACATAATCTTAAGAGTTAAAAAAAATACAGCAGAAGATAAACAGAAAAGCAAGACAGATGTTTCTGGATATAACAGTTATTTTTTCTTAGTGTTTTGTTTTGTATTGTTTTAATTTCCTTTACTCATTCCTATCTCAATGGAGAAAACATACTGCCATCAGAAGATTCGACTTAAAGTATAATTCATAAAGCATATCACATTAAGAAACATTAAAATACTGTCCTTATAATAAAATATGAATGCCTTGAGATGAAACTACATGCACTCAGAAATCATGATGCAAATGCCAACCTACTCTTCCAACTATATTTACTATTTCTCCTTTTGTCTAACTCCTACTCTTCAGCTAAGTCAAAAAAATACATGGCCTCCCAACTACTCCCTGCTCCAATTTCTCTAGGTGAAAATCTCTCCTTGCTCCAGTATTTGATGATCTCCAACCTTCAAGACCTGCTCAAAAGGACAACTATTCATTAAGCCTTTCTTGATTCCTGAGAAGATATATGTATCCTATATTTATGCTACTGACTTCTTTATTATAAAACATCATCTGGAGGTACTTGTGTAGTGCAGTCAGCTAAGAAGCTGACTTTTGGTTTCAGCTCAGGTCATGACCTTGGGGTTGTGGAAATGAACCCCTCACTGGGCTCTACGCTCAGCTCAGAGTCTGCTTGAGATTCTCTCTCTCTTTCCTTCTGCCTCTCACCCTGCTCATACACATGCTCTCTCTCAGGTAAATAAATAAAATCTTTTAAAAAATCATTTGCATTGTATTCTCTTGACAACTGAATATATTTTATCTTCCATACAAGATTATGAAGGCGAGAACCATTTAGCTTTTTAACATGAAAAACTTGGCAAATAACTTTGGTCTTCATTTTTTGGATCTAGCTCCTCTAAACACCTTTCATCCTCTGAAGCTCCATAATCCTATTCCCCAAGATTGCTGCCTTTTTTTTTTAACCATCCCCAAAGCATTTAGGAAGAATCCCAGTATATAGATTGTACAGGATCAAAATGACTGGCTATGTTGATATTAAACTTAACTGGTGAGAAAGTGATGAGAAAGTACAAATTTCATAATGTTACGTAATAGAAATGTCTTCTTTTAAGCAATGTATACATTGTGTTTTCTGTTCACTGTTACATTTTGCATCTACATCTGGACCATTAGGAGAGTAAAAAGATAACTTTTCAAAGAATCGATCAATGTAAAATGGCATGCCTCAGACTTTGGAGAGATGGTAGAAAGTTGAGGACAAACAAGAATATTCTGACTGCACATTTCTAGGAATATAAAGCAGTGTTTTCACTACATAATCGTGCTAGTGCAGAAATAAACAATTTTCTGGAAACCAACCCTATACCCTTGTAATGACATAAGTCTGAAGTAGGTAGAGTTTATTATTCTTACTCTGAGGAGTTAAAGTCATATTAAGAGGGCATTTACTTCTTTAATAATGCAGAAAGAAGTACAGAACCAGAGGCCTTACCTACACAAAAAAATGATGATGTATTAAGAGTGCCTGACATTGGTCACTCATGTTTGGTATTTCTATGACACCACTGGATTTATTTGAGTGACATTAGTCAGTTAAAGAAATTTGTAGTACAGTTTAAGCAACTCATTAACAAATTAACTAATCAAGATAAATCTGTTAACAAAGGGCCTCAGATTTGTGGAACAAAATTATTTATAAAACCATATTTCTGGCTATTTTTCTGATATATTTTACTTTACTACTTTTTTCCAAACTTTAAGAGAGGAATGGGAAATTTTAATGAAATATGATAAGAGATTTATCATAAATTCAAGGCTTCATTCTTCTATTCTTCATATGTAACAATTTGTTGGCTGGCCCCCCATGCCATGAGTGTAACAGATAGACACAAGCAAAGGGAAGAAAGAACGCAGAAGTAGACATGATATTGAAACTGACTCGCTTCAGTGAAGTTAGAAAAACCTGAAACTTGCTTTTCAAATCATATACATTTAGGATTCAGAGAATTTTAGAGATTTTATTTATTTAACCTCCCTCTAGAGTTGGAATCTGACAGGACTCATTTTCATCATTGAAATATACAAACTTCATAATAAGATAAAATGCTATTATTTTACCACCAAAACATCAATAAATTATTTGCCATTACTTTAATTAAGGTAACAGGAACCAGTATCATATTTTGTCATTTATTATGATATTCTGAGGTCAAGGAAAATCCATTCATGGGATTTTTTTTTAAAAGCTATCAAATTTGAGGAAAACTCAAATTCCTAAGGGAGGAAAAACATAGAAAAAGTTGATGCAACAGCTTATGTGAATATTCATTCAGTTTTTGTCAAAGTCCTAACTTTATTAAACACCAGGAATAACAGTTTATGGAGTCAGACCCACTGAAATATTTTTAGTGGAAAAAAAATGATGCAAAACAGAAAAGTCAACATTTCCAGTGTGGATTGTTCTCCTTCAAAAGTCCAAAGACATTTATCTACAGTTACGTTTATAGCCACATTTTAATTATCTGACCAAATGAAAGTGATTTATGGAAAACCAACATCACAGTATGTCTACTTTGCAATATGATGCATAGCAATTGCATGTATATAAAATCAGGTACAAAAAATTTTGTTTCCAAATCAGCACACCAACCTTGAATTAGGCAACTGAAATGCACTTGGACAAAAGTAAGAGGCTGAATGCAGGTTTTCACAGGTGTTGCATAGACTCATGATATGTCTCCCAGTTTTTGAAAGTGAATTCAAAAATAAAGAAATAAAAGGAAAACAGCTATTTTCAAATTAACTAACATAGTGTGTAATTATGTTTTTGGAGAACATTTTGTGGAATCAATAAAGCACTTGTGTAAGTCATATTTGAATTCACTTTATCAAAAAATATAATTATTTATTAAAATAAGTTGATTTGAAACATCTTGAACATCTTGAAACATCTCATTCCTTACCTACGATGTGTCTTCCCATTTGAATGTAAATGAAAAGTTGATATTCAGGTGATAGGGTCTGATGTACCAGTAAATAGGAGTTTTTAATATATGGACACATTTCAGTACTGGCTTTTAAAGAGCTTCTTCCAGGGGCCTCCGAGGTATAGTGGAATCCCACACTTTCAAGGTCCTGCATCTAGAGATCTTGAGGGCTAATGTAAGCCATGAGGTCTCTGCCCTGACATCACACTACCTTTCTTTGTGATTCGTCAATGACTGATATTAAATATTTTTAGTATGACCACTGAGGAGACCTAGTCGTCATTTGAAATATTTGTGCTCTCCCCTGGAGCTGTTGTGTATTAAATATACATAAGAAATCCATTTTTATCATTTTGCTTAGTGTGTTTGGATTTTGTTGTTTCATTAGCGGATTTCTAGTGCAAATATCTTTTAAGCAGTGAACCAGCAGATCAGAAGCATCTGCATATTTAGAACTGCCTGTGCACAGCTATAGGGCAAGTGAATGGCAAGTGGTTCACCTCATTTATTTTCCTTTTTTTTCTGTTATAGATAAGTCTTGACATGAATATCATACTTTTTTGAGATTATTCACTCAAATTGTTAAGGGTCCTATGAAGATTTCTACATAGGGAAAGTAAAATATGGCTAATCACTTCAAAAATAATCTGTGGATGCATTACATTTGAATTAAAGGGCATAAAAATTGGCATGCAATTAAATAAATCAGTCAAGTCAAATACTAAAGGCTAAATTATGGCATGAGCAATGTGTATAAAATATGTAGCAAAACAATAGAAATAATCTTTCTTTATCATGTTCAATATATTTTTTTCTATTCATCAGTTTATCACATTCATGGAAGTGATTATTTATGAATATCGACTTTTTTTCAAGGTAGATTATTCAGAATTGCTATGATAGTTCTTTAATGTTTCTATCATAAAATTTTATTTTCTTTCCCATTTGTTTTTCTAGCATATATGAAGTTGAATTCCTAACAGAGATGTATGTAAGTAATTCATCTATGGATTCGTAAAGCCTGCTTGAGTCACAAAGTTTTAACTGTGATAGACCGGAGTACTTTATTATTTGAAGGACAGACTTCTGTAGAATTCAGCAGTTTTGGAGATGTTGGTAAGCAGATTTATAGTAATTCTGACTTTTAAAATTTATTTTCTAAGAATACACATTGAATATTTAAAAAGTATCCATTTATTAAATCAAACTTTCGAGAGTGTGTATATGATTCAATGGCAATCAAATGTAGTATATGATTTTACTTTATTTATATTAAACACATCATGATTAGTAAGCTTTCAGGTATTATATGTGCACCTGAGTATGAGAACAACCCAGAATGGTATAATTTGGGTCATAAAAGGGCCTGTGATTTTAAAGCATTTAAAAAGATTTTCCTATTCTAAAAGGAGAACATATTCCATAAAATTTGAGAGATCAAATTTAGAGAAGTAAGCCTCAATACTAAAAGACATCCTAGAGCCTAACAGGTAGAAAGAGTTGATATAAAGTGTGCACTTATGTAAGTCAGTTTTTATCACTCTAATAGAAGAAAACATTTTTCTTAACTCAAGTTAGGAAATATTATACATTTTTATATATCTTTATATAAAAAGTTACAAGTAGCAAGCATATGACACAAAGAAATGGAAGCGTAACAGCAGTTTTCGAGAATGCATGCTTTTTACAATGTGTCTAATAAAAAGGATATTTTTCCAACTCAAATATCGAGTATTGACATGCAGGGTATTTTCTCAAACTCTCAATTCAGTCATATTGCTAAGTGCTTAATCAAAAAACATTTCTATTGATGGGTATGAATGGTAAAATACCTGATTTCAAAAACTCTTTCTGAAACTTAGTATCTTCCTTTGATAGAAAACAAAAAAGGAAATTGGGAGGGGGGAACATTTGGGAAAGAACCCCCAAAAATGAGATGTTTCTTATTGCAATCTTGTTATTTTTACTCATGACTTTTGGCTGCATTTAATCATAATACAACAACAGATGTTTATAGTCCATAAAACTCTAGCTGGTGCTTCCATGGTCCATATTTTCACTTCTTAACTGTAGCATGTTCAAAATCCCTCAGGAACGCACTATTTTCAAGCAGTCTATCTAATGAAAACAACGTACATGTAACACAAAGTTCATCCAAAATCGTGTTGTTCACATATCACACAACGTACAATTATATAACAAGGACATGAAACAACATAGAAACAAAGTGAAACTAACAGTAAAAATAAAAGTTGGGATAGTCTTAATCAGGAACTAATTTCTTCTTCAAGTTTCCAGTAAATCTCAAAATGTATTTAAAAACTAAGGAGCACTTGGTGGCCAGCAACCAAATTACGAAATGAACATATCATTGTGCAGCGGGGATGTCTTGCCGAAGGAATAACAAATGTCTGGAATTCTTAAGTTTGGATAAAGGCAGTGGAATGAATTTAGAAATATGTCCACTTTTCACAATTCACTATAGAATTTTCGTTTCACAGTCCCCATGTTTGTATAAATAGTTCTTCTCTGAAAATAAAACACAGTTAAAACATTTTCTCCCAATGAAAAATGCATACAAATACACCAATTTATTAAGGTAAGATAGAGCATGGAAATGCATTCCCCTAATTCAAGAATAGTTGATAGGCTTGAAGTGTTTTGAAGAGTTTAGCTGTCAAGCAAATTTAATTGGAGACAAATTAGTCTAATATAGATATAGATTATCAAGTGCTAAAAATAAAAGCTCTTACGGTATTTGATCACAAAATAGATGTACACATAGACAACTAGTATTTATGGAACATTTTACATTGTTAAGCATTCAAATTTGATATCAGAATTTGGCATAACATGCTGCATATAATCTTGATGAAATAAGCTACATATTCATGCAAAAATAAGAGTGCACAGATTGCATAAGTACCACCAAATACTTAGTATATGAGTCTGATTAGAATATTGCCAAATTAAATAAGAAAATTACCAGCTTTATATGTTGACTTCAGTTATATTGAGACAATATTCCATTGTTTTTGTTTTGAAAAACTTGCATTTCTTCTGATATTTTTGAAACAAGTTTACTAGTTTTTCTCGATTTTAACCTTAAATCATGTAAAAATTAACTTGCTAATTTAACATCCTCTTTTACTAACATTGTAGTACAATGCCTGATGGTAAGAATATGAACATTTACTTTAAAGATATGTATACTAAAAATCATCACTCCATCAGCATTGAATCCAGTATATTTCTGGTTATGAAATATTATGAAACACTTATCTCAAGAAATAATGAATAAATAGCACATTCTCTAAAAAATCTACAAGACAGTTGCAACAAAACAAAACAAAACAGAATACAACAAGGTGGGAGAAAGAACCAAGGGCATTCGCTTACCTTGAATTTTCTTTTTAGACCCTAGTTGTGTTGTATTCAGATTCATGTTTGCTTAGAGACCCAATGAGGCAGAACCTGGAATGTTATGGCTATTTCATTCAACAAAGTAATATTTGCACAAAAAATAAATATGCATACAAGTATTTACTTAAAAGCATTCCTAAAAATTCATGAAACTAAGGAAATAGATTTGTTCCATCAGCATGCAAAAATATTAAATCAACTAAAAATATTTTAGGTTTTGAGGATGCATAATGAATTGAGAAAGTATGTCCATATATAAAACAAACTAAATGCTAGTAAACATGCAAAACAGAACATATGGATTTGGGGATCTAAAATCGATTTTTTTCTAAACTAAATTTTCTTCCCCCAAAATTTTTACCGATTTTAGGGCTAATAATACAATACAGATAATATTATCTTTATATTAAAAAGAAAATGAATCAATTTTTTCTATTTTTTCTACATTTAAATATAAATGTTTAGTATTTTAGCATACCATACTATCATATGCAATTTGTAATATAAGTATTATGTGATATGTGGAAAACAGGATTTCAGTATTTTCACTTTCGTAAAAAAATATAATACATTATATTGCAAAATATGTTATTTTTACATTAAAATTATTCAACAAGATGGCTTAACCATCTTGGTAAGGCAGTTATTTTCAACTATCATTTCATATCTGAAAGTATATTATTGATGAGAGCAAAATTCATGACTATGTGGAAGGAAGCAAATTAGCAATACAAATTTATAATATAAATTAAAGCCATAATTTTCATAGAAATAAATATCATGTGTGTGTAGAAATAAATGATCTTTGGCATGTGTGTGTGCTCACACACCCACACACACACCTAGGTACACAAACAGGGTTTAGGAAGGATATGGATAGCACTGGAACGGAAAAAAGTGGGGAAAAACTTGAGACACTATGATTTAAATCATTAATAAAAAGAGAAACTGAAATATGAAGCTCAAATAGAACACAATTATTCTGGAGGCATTTCAGTCCTCAGGTTATAGGTGTCATCAAAAAATCTATTGATACTGACCGCTGGACGGCTTTGTCGTGTCGGGACAGCCTGTGACTTGTCGTTGGCACCTCCTCGATCTCATCGATGTCACAGGCATCTGCGGCATCTTGCGAGTAGTTGTGTTTCATGACGAGGATGTTTCTTCTGTTCATGGGCGGGATGAGGGGTTTGACGGGCTGCGGGGGCATCTCTGTCAGTACAGAAGCATCTCTCGTGCTGAGGTTACTGCGGCTGCCTTTCGTACTGGACACTTGGGACCCACAGTGATGGTCGTGAACGCACTTAGAAGAGGACCTCCGCAGTTTATGATAGTTCTCAAAGTCATCGGCCACATCTGCAAAGTCAGCGGTAGCTCCTGTCCCTCTGAGAGTACATAACTCATAATGAGGAGGTTCAAACACCTCCTGGAAAACTGTCTGGTCAAAGTCTGATTTCCTTTGGACATATTTTTTACGAGGCTGTTTGATCTGCACAATGACAGAAATGATAATAAGGATGATCACAATGCAGGAAGTCACGCCAATGACAGTCCCACTGGTGTTGGTGAGCTGGTCCAGCAGGCTGGCTTTCCTCTTCTCTACAGGTCGAGGGGAGTGAAAACAACAAACAAAACAAGAAACAATCCACCACGCATTAATATGGTAGTCAAAGCACCTACAAAGAAGTACACTGAGCACAGAATTTTTACAGGCTTATAGTTACATGAAAAAATATTTAAAATGAAACAAGAAGAAGCTTCCCTTTCCACAAGGGCCCCATCTTCTAGCCTTAGAGACAGACCTCCCGTTGCCCAGCATCCCTACTTTAAACATACATTTGGAGAAGATCTTACAAGACCTGTTAGCATGACATTTGGGAATCAAGTAGTTACGTTAAAAACAATAAATCATTTTTCTTCTCATAGGTATAAGGAAACATCTCAAACTCTACGAGTGGGAACATGACCCTACCTATATTGTTCTGAGTTTATTCCAGACATAAATAACTGAACTCAAAGTAACACCAATTTCTGAGACCAAAAGGTAATTAAATTTCATGACAGATACTTCTGGAATGGTGGCATGAGTCTGTCTGTGGGCCTTTTCCCCAGTGAAACAACCACAACTGGGAAAAATGATTAAAAATATATATAGTTTCTGGAGATTGTCCTAATGGAAACAGCAAATGCAAGTACATTTATTCAAGAAAATTTATGGAATTTCATTAAGAACAGTGAGAGTCTGTCCTTTAAACCTGTTCCCCCACCCCCACTCCAACTGGCCATGATGGAAGCTTACTTAGGGACTTAGGGAGGTTTCAGGCAACAGCATAGTGCTTCCTCTCCCTAATACTCCCCACCTACAGCTACAGTATCTCCCCGAGAGGAGCAAGCCACAAGCATTTCTCCCCAACCCCTGAATCCATAGTGCAGGTAGGTACTCTATTCTAGGCAGGAGAGGCTGAGTTATCAAGGGCTCTATTTCTCCTCCCAGCCCCATTGGTAGGATGGAAGCTCTACACTGGGTGCAACAGGCTGAGGATGTGTGTCTCTGGTCATACTCCCCCAAGCTCACTCATAGAATCTATCTGCCTAGAGAGAGAGGCAATCTGAGAAGCCCAAAGGTCACCATCCTCACCAGTACTCTATTCATGAAGTAGGGGTGTTCCTCTGAGAGAAGTTGGTCACTGTTCCTGCCTCCTTTCAACACCCTGAGCAGTAATGCAGAAGTTCTACCCAGGAAGAGAGGCAGGCCACAAGAGCAGAGAGCACTCTAGCTTTCCCCAAGGAAAGTTTTTTTTTTTTTTTTTTTTTTTTTTTGAAATAGTGTGGTAAAGTTCAAGCGTAGAAATCTAAAACAAAGTCAAACAAAACAAAAACCCAGACATTCTTCTGGTAATCGATTAAAAGCAGACTGGCAAGCTCCTTGGTAGCAACAAACCAGACCCAAGAACAAGTAGAAGCTTAACATAAAATACCAGGAAAATATCAGGTATTAAAAAAAAAAGAAGAAGAAGCCTCCTAGTTTAGAACAAATCATAAAGGCTGGACTCAAAGACTAACCCCCAGTGGAATTGAATTTAATTGGATCAAACCTTGGAATAATTTATACTCCTGGGAACTGTCCAAAATCACAGAACACTCATTCAGCAATTAGTGGAGACTAATAGCTGGGTATGATACCGACAAAGACAGATAAACAGAACAGAGAAAGGATGGTCAGAGAGCGCCTTACTGAACCATGATTATCTGAGACTATGGTATGTGCATCTATGGCATGATCTCCCTACAGCAACATCAGGCACAGACGTCAATGAAGCAGATCAGCCCTGTCTATCCCTATAAACACATAAACAAGAAAACGATAGGAGCATCAAGCCCTAGGGAGAGAGGAATCAATATCCAGAATTGCTACAATACATTATCTAACATGAAGTTTCCAAAAAAAATATCACAAAGCATGTAAAAACAACAACAACAACAACAAGAGAATGCAATCCACACACAGGGGAGAGGAAAGCCTGCAGAGGGCCAGATCAGATTTAGATAAGGATTTCAAAGCAACTGTGATAAATATGTTCAAGGAACTAAAGGGAGCAATGATTAAAGAAGTAAAGAAAAAGAAGAGGATAAGACTTCCTCACATGCGGAACAGCAATGAAGAAATAGAAATTACGAAGCAGAAAAAAGTGAAAAATCTAGAGTTGGACAACATAGTTACTGAAACAAAAACTTCACTTGAGTGACTCAGCAGTACATTTCATCTGGAAGAGGAAAGTATCAGCAAACTTGCAAAGAGATGAGGGAACATTATGCAATTGAAAGGAGATTAAGAAAAAAAGATGCAGAAAAATGAACAGAGCCTCAGGAAAATGAGGGAAACCATCAACAGCACCAACTTAATGGATGAGTAGAAAGAGTGAAAGTAAAAGGAAAAGATTCAATAAATAAATCAATAAAAGGAGAAAACTTCCCAAATTTGAGGAACAAATTCACATTCAAGAATTTCAACAAATTCCAAATTAAGATAAATGAAATGATAAGCACACTCTGACATAGAAGATTAAAAATGTTGCAAAAAACAAAAAATCTTGAAAGCAACAAGGGAAAAACAACTCCTCACCTAGAAAGGAACCCAATCAGATTAACAGCTGATATATCATTAGAAATTTTGGAGGCCAGAAGACAGAGGCATGACATATTCAAAATGCTGCCGGCAAAACAAAAAACAAAAAACAAAACTCATTGATCAAAAACCTAATATCCAGTATGACTAACTTTCAAAAATGGGGCTGAAATAGACTTTTCCAGATAAACAAAAATAAAGGTAATTTAATGCTGAAAGAAATGCCTTAAAAGAAATATTAAAGGAAATTCTTGGTATTGAAAGTAAGTGACTTCAGACAGTAATTCAAACCCAAATGAAAAAATTAAATGGACAGTAAATTAAAGAGGCAAATAAATATTGCCAATAAAGGCAATTATATACATAATTACAAAGGACTGTATAGTTGTATATAACTTCTGCATTCTTCTCTTAACTTTTTAAAAAGAATAATGTCATATGTATAAAATTGTATTGTTGGGCCTATAACTTAAAGAAATATTATATATTTGGAATTAACATTATAAGTGAGGTAGGTAGGAGCAAAACTGTCCCGGAATAAGGAAGTGACATCAGATGGTAATGTGAATCCACAGAAATAAAGGAAGAAAATCAGAAATGGTAAAGAAGAAGGGTTATATAATGAACTATATGAGTATACACTTGCTATAAAATTATGTAAAGTAATAATTACAGCAATGTATTCTTTGATTTATAACAACTATAAAAATAATGTGTATGAAAGTAATAGGTAAGAAGAAAGAACAGAGCTATATTAAATAATGTCACTGAGATTAAATTAGAATAAAACTAAAATACATTTTGAGAAGTTAGGCTGTACGTTGTAAGCCCTAAAATAATCACTAAGAAAATAACTCAAAAAATACATTAAAAAGGAATTGAAATGTTACAGAAGAATGTATTCACTCAGTGCAGAAGAGACCAATAAAGGAAGAAAAGAGGGACAAAAATACATGGGACATAGAGGGGGGAAAGAAGTAAAGTGGCAGATATAAATCCAACTATACATCAATACCAGCATTAAATATGAGTGGATTAAACACTCCAATGAAAAGGCAAATATTTCCAGAATGAATCCAAAAAGAAGACCCAACTATACACTGTCTATAGAAGATATACTTTATATCCAAAGATACAGGTGGACTGAAAACAAAAGGATGGAAAAAGATTGGGCATACAAACTTCATTTATAAGAAAGCAGAATGGATGTGCTAGTATTAGGCAAAATACTTTAAAGCAAAAAGTTATCAAAAATAAGAAGATAGTTTTATAATGATCAATAAGAGGGCCAATCAGGAAAATACAACAATTTTAAACATATATGAACCTAGCAATTAAGCTCAAAAATACAGAAATTGAAAATTTTTCAGAAGTGAAGCAGAAAATTCAACCATAATGTTGGAGACTTCAATAGGTACTTTGAGAAATAGATAAAACAAGGTAGAAAATGGAAACAGAAATAGAAGACTTGAATAATGCTGTAAACCTACATCTCTAGAACAATCCACCTAACAATGGCAACATACACTCTTTTCAAGGACACATGGGACATTTTTTAGGACACACCATTTGTTGGTTGATGGAACTAACTCCAATAAATTATAGGCATACCTCATTTTATTGCACTTCACCTTGTTGCACTCCACAAATATTGTGGTTTTTTTTTTTAATTGAAGTTTTGTGACATTGAGCAAGTCTACCAGCACCCTTTTTCCAACAGCATTTGCTCACTTTGTGTCTCTGTGTCACATTTTGATAATTCTTACAATATTCCAAACTTTTTCATCATTATTGTATTTGTTATGGTGACCTGTGATCAGAGATTTTGCTGACAGGGTTCATGATGGTTAGCACTTTTTAGCAATAAGTATTTTCTTAATTAAACTATATAGTACATTGCTTCTATAGACATACTGCTATCACACCCTTAACAGACTGCAGTATAGTATAAACAACTTTTATATCCATTAGGAAACCAAAACATTCATTTGACTTGACTTATTGCAATAATTCCTTTATTGTGATGGTCTGGAACTGAACCTACATTGTCTCTGAGATGAGCCTGTCACAATTAATAGAAATGGTAAAAGTGTGTTTCCCTCTCAAAAGAGAATGAACTAGAAAACAAAATACCGGTCTTGCCATCTAGAGAAGATAAACATGGAAGCTCATAATGCATATCCATTCATATTCTCGTCACTCCTCTCTCATGTCAAATAGTCCTTATATATGTGGGAACAAATCCCATTGGGCAAATAAAGCTTATGACTATCAATCATTTACAGTACCCATTTAAGATTCTACTACACAAATTAATTTCCCATCCATTCAGAAGTAGTTCCTTGAATAATCACCTACACCTCCCCCACCATCAAGGCAATTGAGGCTGCATATGCCTTTCTCCTTGACTGTGAACCATGGCTGCTGTGTCAATGCTTCTCTGCTTTTATCCACAGAAAACATGTTAATAGATAATACTGGTCTTTATGCATGAAAGAGTTTATTGCCTGTTCCTTTCTGCTTGTAAATCAGTTAATATTGAATCTGAATAAAAGAATATGCCTGGCATTTTCACCTTAACTAAAACATACAACATTCATAACTGAGCCAAGGATTGCTATCTACGTAAACAAACCTTTGTGTCCAGGCTAGGAAAGGGAGCAGGGGCATCAGAAGCTGTTTTCACTGGAAAGGAAGAAAAGTATTTTGATACCAAAACTGAAGTCAAGTTAATTGGCTGGAAGTACCTGAAAGCACAAATGTTCCTTCAATGTGCTTCTAGGGCATGCGCATGTTGTCCAGTGAAGATAGACTGGGATAAATGAGAGCGGCTGGCACAGAGGAAGGGCTATGTTTTTCCCACCAGGTCTGATGGGAAAAACACACGGCACTAAAAGCTTCGCTTCCTCTCCACGGCTCGGCAGGCTCTACTCAGATGTCTTTAATGAGCATTCAAGTGCTAAAGGTTCTCTACTGTGCATTAATGAATGAGCAAACTTCTGGTAAAAGCAAAGAAAAACGTGTACAAATGAATTATAAAATATACAAGAGGCTCAAAAAAGCCCATATACAAGTCCAATTGTAAGTCTGTCTGATACATCTCCACGTTGTAATAAACTCCTTCCCACTCTATAGGCAGAGGATTTTTGCAAATGTTAAGGTCTGATCATTACCTTTACAATGATTTTCATCCCAAGGATACACACAGTTCTGGAGTCCATTGCAGACCAGCGTATTGTTGATGCACATGTTACTATGGCAGAAGAATGTATTGCCTTCACAGGGAGCTAAAAAAATAAGAAGAAAATAAAAACAAAGAAAAAAGTTAGAACTGATCTTCAGTAGGAAATCACTCATATCACAAATCTAAAAACAAAAAGATTAGAATGATAATTTGCCATCAAATTGAGATAAATGATGCGACATTCCATTCTCAGAAGTGTTGCCATGGTGGTAATTATTTCTTGTGTTGCTAACAGAGCTGGCACTTCTCTAGATGTGCTCAGTTTGTAAAACTGGCACAGGAGGGTTTCCATCATAAAAATGAAGTACATTATCTATATGGGTTCTTTTTTATTTTTTTTGACTCAGTGCATTCATTTAACAAAAATTTAATGCCTGCTACACACATAACTCTATGATTTACACTGAAATTCTATCTGTACAAATTTAGTTGTTCAGTGCAAAAAGTCTTAATTACGGGTGCCTGAGTGGCTGAGCATCTGCCTTTGGCTCAGAGCATGATCCTGGGGTCCGGGGATCAAGTCTCGAATCAGGCTCCCTACAGGGAGCCTGCTTCCCCCTCTGCCTATGTCTCTGCCTCTGTGTGTCATCAGTGAATAAATAATTTTTTAAAAAACTTTTTTAAAAAGTCTTAATTAGCACTGAAATAATTTTGTAGAGCACAGGCTTACAAAATACTAATGAAAAATATATATTAAACAAATCCTTACAACATTATTGAAGCATAGGAACAGAACAAAGAATGTCATGGAAATTCAGGACAAGGGAAAATCCTGAACAACATAAGGGAAGTATATATTATCATCAACATTACACATATATATGGGGATGAAATTAGCCTACTTTGCATGTATTTCACACATTCTAGTAACTTTAGGTACAGTGGTCCATGATTTCCAGATCATAGTGTACATTCAGGGTGCTGGGAGGTAAAGTAAGAACCTACAGAATGAATCCAATACATAGATATGAGAAATGATGACGAGTTTAATATAGCAAATTATAACATTAGATAGGACTTCAGTATTAGGAAAATCTGTTTCTTTCATTATCAGAGTAACAGGATATTTAGAATAATCTAAATCCATGTGGTAATACCACATTAGGGATTATAGTTTATGAACCATGCTTTAAAGCTAACTTTTGTTTTAACCTTCATAATGATCCCACTTGTCATAAAATGTAATATTAGTGTTTCACTTTTTTTCTCAATAATAGTTCTAAAACCCTTTTAAGGATAGCACTCTAGAAGAAACATATTAGATACAAAACACATAATTTGGTCAATCGATCAGTGAAGATTAATGATCAGTACTATCTAAATGCCCATCAAGTTGTAATGACTTTTTCACTTTCAAGACTATATATCACGAGTATTTTAGAAAGTTACCTTCTTTAAATGTATTTGCTATATTAACCAAAGTGTCAGGCAAATAATTTGCACAAGGCAACTTAGTATATTTTAACACTCCTAGAGAAATCCTAACTACAATAACAAAAACAAAAACAAAAACACTTGAGTCTTGAAAATAAAAAATATGGCAAAGATACAGTAGCCCAAGCAAAAATGATTCCTTCTGACTCTCCATAACCTTCCCTGCCACCCCCTTCACAGGAAAACAATTTCTTCTTCCCATGGCTTTGTTTGACTTTAGGTCCCTGACTAAAGATTAAAATCTTTAAGATGTGGTAGTCACTTTGAGAACAAACATAGAGTAGAAAATACTCAGTAGTCATTTTGAAAAGAAAGTATCATGCTTAACATGGGCTTGTGACTTGTTAAGCATCATATAAGCCTTTTATAATGTAAAATTTAATGATCTGATACATGATTGCAAAAATCTGCTCTTTAGTAAGGAACTAAATTTAAATTTCTGTAGTCAACCATAATGGCTTTTGCAGAACTGATATGGTCTGTTAAGCAGATAATGAATGTTGTCAAAATGTGTACACAGAACAAGAAGTTCTCTACAAATGGAGTGGCTGCAAAATGTCTTAGTAAAGAAAAAAGAAAAAAACTGTAAAAAGTACATATGCACTAATAAATTGGTGGTTCTGAAAATACAGTTATCCATCAAGTAAAAAATACCTTTAAGAGAGCATTATTTATTGCCTTTCCAGAATGAGTTGGAAAAATTGCTACAATTACTATTAAGTAGGATGGTTAGTTTTAACAATTTTAAGTATATAAATAAAAATGACATTGCATTCTGTAATGGAATGGAATACAATAGAATACTGGTAAGAGCACTGGAACTTGAATTCTCAATTCTCCAAATGGGATTTTATTTCTAGTTCTGCTGCTTTGTGGTTGTGAACATGTTTCCTAAACTACAAATCAGTGTGTCAGTGTCAGTGATCATTACGTATTGGTGGTTTGACTGGTAACAGAACAGGTAATCCAGGACTGTCAACAAATCACATTCCTGACACGCTTCTTCACATCAGATGAGGAGGCAAATGTGCCAGGTAACTGCAATCATCTCACTTTTTAAAATTATTATTATTCCAAGTATTATCTTTTTCTTCTTACTTTTGCCAGAATTTACAGAATTGCTATGCAAACAACAAACAAAAATGAACAAGCAAATATTGCAATGGCTCAGAAACAAATATCTAACAATTTATATTGGGTTTTGAATGTTCTTGCTATTGTATGTCTGAGTATTTCTCTCATATCAATGCAGACAGGCAAATGGTTCATTAAAGATTCTTATTTCTGTCTCCTGCTGAAAAGATGAAATGGCACCCTCCTGCCTCCCAGAGCAAGCTACATTCTTATTGTACTTTCAAGGATGTCTGGACCCACTCTACATACTGACATTATTCCCCATGACCCTCAGCACATGCCTGAAATCTGTGGCTCAGGGCAAACACTCTTTCCCCTCTCTCTTCCTGCAATATCCATTCTTCACTCTACTATCCAAATCATATCAGCATGGTATTATCTGTACAGTGTTGAAATATTATTCCAAGCTACCAGGAAAATTATTTTTCTTATATCCTATTATACTCATAATTTTAAAAAGAGCTTAACACTTAACATATGCTTATCATCTTTCCCCATGTGTTCCTCAAGGAAAAGGGTATGCCTCCTAAAAATGTTCATTTTTCATCTCTTATATGGTTTAACATTTCTAGGCTTATGGTGAATATTCGACAGATATTTTTAATTGATTAATGTTCCTGAGCAAAATGTTAACTCTGGGGGTGCCTAGATGGGTCAGTCAGTTAAGCATCTGACTCTTGATGTGGGCTCAGGTCATGATCTCAGGATCATGGGATTGAGCCCTGTGTTGAGCTCCATGCTCAGCGTGGAGTCTGCTTGTCCCTCTCCCTCTGCTCCTCCTCCTGCTCACTCACTCACTCAATCTCAAATAAAATCTTAAAAAAAGAAAAAAAAGAACAGATGAACTCTGGTCAGGGTGCATGCATACCTGAATATCCCAGAAAGCAAGAGACTCTAACAGGTGTGTTTATTAATGGAGATCTAACCTTCAGTGCTATGGTCTTCAGGTATAATCCAATTTGTGATATTCTCAGAAACTATACCTCACCATCATTTCCTCAGCAATCTTACAATGGCAGAGAAGGACACATTCTACCAGTTTGTGGAGGACTTGTTCTACTTAGAAATTCAATATACATTGTTAAAAGCTCTTGCCTCTTAAAAATCAGCTTCTTCATTTCCTAAAATTACGTGGATGGAATTCAAGTAAGGGTAAGATTTACTCATAATAACATGGTGGCCAAGGAAGCTATACTCACAGTTCAGAGTACTTCACACTCTAGTTCCCAATATCAAAAGTCTACTTATTTCCAGAAGGAGGTTTTCTGTTATTATCAAAATAGCAAAAAAAATAGCTTCATATTGGCTTTTAAAAAGCTAACTATATAGAAGAAACTATTTTCATGGCTTTTTGCCTCTGAACTCATTTTTTTTTTTTTGAGAGAAAGAGAATGAACGAGACAAAGGAATCTCAAGCAGACTCCCCACTGAGCAAGGAGCCCGATGTGGGGCTCGATCTCACAACCCTGAGATCATGACCCTGAGCCAAAATCAAGTCAGATGCTTAACTGACTGAGCCACCCAGACGGCCCATTGCTGAACTATTATAAAGTGTACTGAAATATCCGGAGTGCAGCTATTGCGATCTTGCTTTGGTGGGAGAGCTGACAATGTTAAGTATTTCTTTTTAAGAAAAAGACAGAAACTGAATGTAGTAAAATAATCTACTCAGCCAAAAGAAGGTCATGTGTACAAACACTGCATTGCTCTTGATTTAAATCATTCGGGTAACAAAGAAAATGGATATTCTAACATCACATAATGGGTCTTACCTCACCGTTCCCACCTCCCTCCTCCACCAATACATACCCTTTCGGGCAAAGCATTATATTTTTGGGTTATGTGAAAGACTGCATATTAGAATGAAGCTTCATGTGTGTTTCTCCAGACACTTCATCCCGGGACGGCAGAGTCCTGACAACACTCCTGGGGGCAGAGCTGCATCTCGGCTGCAAGGATTGATAATCCCTAAGGAGAGACGGCTCCTTCCATGAACACTTACTCAGTTATCACATCTGTAAAATGGGGATAAGGATCATACTTACCTAAGTGATTTCATAATGCCAACAGCTTAGGAGAGTACCAGCCTGTGGATGCAAGCATTACAGCTGTAACCACAAACTGTTCCAGAAGGCAAGCATTGCTCAGGGGCCATGGATTCAAAATGTCTGGGACTGAAACCTGGATCCATGATGTCCAGATTGTGTGAACTTGAGCCAACATTCCTTAAAATGCCCCAGCTTCCATTACACGTGTGTAAGGCGGGGGCTCATCTTGACTACCACATACGGTTGTGGGAATTAAATGTCATCAGTCTTTAAAAATTGTAACCGATATTGTCCAATGGTATAGGATAGATGCACATTAGCTGGTTTTGAATTATGATAATAATTACCAAAAATTAAATCAATAAATGAAATGTACAACATTAAGCAGATAGAGGATACAAAAGTGATGTGAATTAATATTAAATTCCCTGATTTGTAAACTGAGGAAAGTCATTCACAGATCTCTCGTCAGCACTAAATGAGAACGCAGACCTGAAATTCATACATTATAGCATGCAATAAACGGTGTCTAAAATGATGAGTTATACACATAGGTGTCTACTCTCTTGTGTAACAACAAAGCACTGATGTTTTTAGCTAGTACAACCTTGTAAGAGAAATAATGCAATTAAGTGGGTTTCAGCACATAGATATATAAGCTGTTATATCTCAGGGTAATATTTTAAATGTCTATCAGTTCATGGGAACCAACCAGTCGGAGCAGACGGATGCTGACCGTTACGCCACACCAGGGCGCTCCACCACAGCCAGGTCTATAGCCACTTTAAGAAATTGTAAAATAAAATTATGTATCACGAGACATCTTTTTCTCAAAAATGTCTGGGGAATATTTATCTTAGTAGCGTCTCTCGCATATCTTTCTCCAAGCTGTTATTTCCTACAACACCCATCATTCATCTCATAAAAATCCAATCACAAGTGCTAAGCAGACAACTCCCTTCTAGGAGTCAAAAAGTGGTTTTAAGTTATTTCTAAAAAAAAAAAAAAATCTAATATTACACAAAGTAGCACCATGATAGATAATACAAATAATTAACTTCGCAACTTGCAGAAATTCAGGTGTTTATCCCTCTTCCACCTTGAAAGTAATTATATGAATTTAGCAATATATTTAAATGTGAAAACAGTCACTAATATACCAGAGACTTGAATCTCTGAGTTCTTTGATTCCATATTTATGTATAAAAAGAAAAAAAAATAAGTCTGCAACTACTCTCCCTTCTTTATAGGCAACTACAATAAATACACCTAGGATACATTCAGGACTTTACTGAAACTGAAACTTCCTAAGTTATTTTAATATCTTGGGGAGAAATTTATTTGCTATACCCATGCCTTGTGTAAAATACTACTGAAGTTCAATTCTAAAAAAGAAACAAAATAGATATGCGTGTTAAATACAATGCAAAATGTGGATTTTAATAAGTGCTTGAATTACTTTACAGGAGGAAGTTTTAGGTGTATAAGATAGCTATGATATTCCTTGATTCATAAGATAACAAGACCATCAAGATAATGTGCATTTTCTAACCCTAAATTGAAATGGGAGGTATTTAGGTCTTGGAAAGCCAAGATAGGCAAGTGCGTAGAATAGATCTTGATGTTTTGGCTCCAATATGAAATCCAGGAGTGTTTTTTCTGAAGTGCTTGGTGATCCTATAAACTAATGCTTGGATGAAAATGACAACATTGTCCTCCAACTGTAGTAATAAAATTTTCAGAACAGAGAAACACAACACACAGATCTAGTATCTGTATCAATTTTGACAGTGTTGATGAGAACTTAAAATCCAATTTTAAAATTTCAATTTTAAATATCTTAAGTGAACATTTATCCAAATATTCCATGATAAATTCTTTGGAAACATAAAATTTAATGCAACATTTTGCTCTAGTGAGGAAGGAATGTATTGTGAATTAGTAAGACTGAGAAGCATGGTGCACTTCCATACATCAGCTTTTGGTGGACCCTTCCTTGTTCACAGAAGTCTGGCACCACGAAATCTGTTTAGCTTTGTTTAATCCAGATGTTCCGATTGTATCAGTTTACCACTTGATAGACAAACAGGAACAGAAGCAAAAGCAAACCCTTGAGAAGTGTTGCCCCAGTGTTCAAAACTTATAGGGAGAGAAGTCTTATTTCTGAAGGGAATAGAAAACAGCATGGGGAATTACTAAGGTATAAAATTGGATTACAAATGAGGATACAGAGTGTTTTAGATTATAAAGCCTCACATACAAATATACATATGGAAGATTTTACTGGAAATACTAAGCCAAAATGTGGGCAATGGCTATTTCTGGGATATCCACAAGTTATATTTAGCTTTTATTGAGAAACGTTCCATATGAACATACACACATAAAAATATGTATATACATATTTGGGTATAACACACAGTGAGACGTATATATACATAATATATATAACATATATATTATATATACACACATATATAATATATATAACATATCATATATACATATATACACAACACATATTTTGTAATTGGGAAACATCTTCTAACTTTTCATGAAAAAGACAAATAGTATTTTTTAAAGTCTGTTTTCTCTTTCATATTTTAGCCAGTAAAATAATAGTTTTCACATAACACTTATACCTTACTATATTTGAAAATAACTAGTGAACTTAGTCTTTCTCTGAATTCACGTTCTTTGGGATTGCTTTGAAATCCTCACTTGTTTCCACACTCACCACTAGGTGGCAAGCGTGCACCGTATTTCCTGAAATAGCATTTCACTCTGTTGGGATGTTTAAATCCTACATGGCATCTGAGACAACACCTAGACCTATATGTTGCGGATTTTTAAGAAATAAAAACTTCAGTAGAAGACAACCAAAGTAATTTGGGGCATTAGGTAAGGGAGGACAAGAGAAAGAACTGCAGTCATAGCTCTCAACATAAAGTTTTATTTGAAATTTTAAAAAAGAATCATAAACCATATTTGCTGTAACATTAAAGGTCTAATCATGAATGTTTCATCATTTTTCAGCATTGTGCCACATGTTCATAAATATCGTTCTGCTCTTGTAATTAAAATTTTTAAATTTGTAATAACTTTTTTTAATGCTAAAATCACTAATGCTCCTTCTATATTAGGGTTATTTCTCCCCAATGGCTTTTTTAAAAAAAATTTATTATTTTTTTCTTTTTTAGTTGTTTTTAAATTTGAGTACAGTTATTATACTGTATTATATTAGCTTCAAGTGTACAATATAGTGATTCAGCAATTCTATAACATTACTCAGTGCTCATCCTGGTAACTGTACTCCTCATCCCCATCACCTTTTTCACCCATCCCCCGACCCACTTTCCCTCTAGAAACCATCCATTTGTTCTTTGTAGTTAAGAGCTGTTTTTTTGGTTTGTCTTTTTTCTTTATTCGTTTGTTTTGTTTCTTAAATTCCACAAATGAGTGAAATCATACAGTATTTGTCTTTCTCTGACTAACTTACTTCCCTTAGCATAATACTCTCTAGATCCATTCATGTGGTTACAAATGGTAAGATCTCATTCTTTTAATGACTGAGTAATAATCCATCGTATAACTGCCACATCTTCTTTATGCATTCATCCACCAACGGACACTTGGGCTGATTCCATAATTTGGCTATTGTGAATCATGCTTCAGTAAACGTAAGGTTGCATATATCTTTTCAAATTAGTGTTTTCATCCAACTTCATTCTTTTTAAATAGAGAAATTCACTGAATCCTACTCTCAGGAAATATTAAAACAAAACAGAAATTTAAAACTGGCAGATTTATCTGGAAACATTGATATTTCAAATATTTGTACTTTATGGTAAATAAAGTTATCAATAGTAGGTTATTTCAAATTCAAAGAACATGGTACTTCACCAAGAAAATTTGGAAACAGAAGTGACTCTTGATCCTATTTTCCTTTTAATGATTATATCATCTAAATAACAGCTCAGATACTCCCTCCACATCTTTAAATCCAAATCTCGTTCTCTCCAAGCACATCCTCCTACTTCGTGCCTGCTTCAGATTCTTCTAACTTCTTTGATGTGAAGTTTGTCAAAAGTCCGCCCACTTTGCGCTGGCCTCTGTGGTGTCGACACACACACGCACACACACTCACACACACTCATACCCCAGCCATGGGGTCTTCTATTTCTGCTCATCATTATTCCTCATTAGTCCTCCAATCTGAAGTTGGGAGGGAAATGGTCACAGAAATGTGTGGAGCTGTGGGAGGATGAGGATGTAGCTTGGGGGACACTTGCTTCTGCTTTTGAATTCAACTTTTATCAGCCCTGAAGACATTAATTTATTAAAACTTTCTGATACTCAAGATGCTCTAGAGCCTATCATCTTCTTTGCCTGAGAGATGGAAATAAAGCTTAAATTTATTATAAATATGTAAATGTGATACATATCTGCATTATATATTTAAGCAATGAATTAATACTAAATAGCAAGATCTAGCATACTTGGAAACACAATTACTTTTATTTAAAATCAATAAAGATTTTAATTGATTTAGATGACAGAGAGAACTTTCCCTCTGCTTCTCAGAACCCTGTAGTCAAGTCTCCTGGCCATTATCAGAGGTCCTTTCTCTTCTTTCTCCACAGCCTTCCCCTAGGGGATCCCAGCAGATTCAAAGCTTCTGACACTCTATTTTCTCCTGGGCTCACCCTTATAGCTCTGAATTCCATCTGAGGTCCAGATTTATGCCCTTCCATCAAATTCCTGCAAAATATCTCCACTAGGGATTCTAAGTATCACATCAAATGGAACATGGCTGGATGGGCTTACGGAAAACAGCTGTCATCTTAATCCTTTTTACCCCTTCCAAATCCCATTCTTCCCCTCACACACCTTCCTGACATTAATAAGGAGCAGGACCCATACCCTCAGCTATTAAGGCTGAAGGGTTGGGGTCATTCTTGAGGCCTTTCTCCCATAACACTCACATCCAAATGGCCTTTAGTTGTGTCAGATCTATCATCTATCTCTCTCTCTCTCTCTCTATCTATCTATCATCTAGCTATCATCTAGCTATCTACTAACTTCTTATTGTGGTCTCCACTGGTACAAGTGGCTCATGGCCATCTGCCACCAACTGTTGTTCTTTTTTTTTTTAATTATTTATTTATTTATGATAGTCACACACACAGAGAGAGAGAGAGAGAGAGAGAGAGAGGCAGAAACATAGGCAGAGGGAGAAGCAGGCTCCATGCACCAGGAGCCCGACGTGGGATTCGATCCCGGGTCTCCAGGATCGCGCCCCGGACCAAAGGCAGGCACTAAACCGCTGCGCCACCCAGGGATCTCCCAACTGTTCTTCTATAGCAGGTCCATGGACACAGCAGCCAGAGGAGACTTTCATTAACAGTGTAAATCAGGAGCACCTAGGTGGCTCAGTAGTTGAACATTTGCCTCTGGCTCAGGTCGTGATCCCGGGGTCCTGGGATCATGTCCCACATTAGGCTCCCCAGAGGGAGCCTGCTTCTCCCTCTACCTATATCTCTGCCTCTCTCTGTGTGTCTCTCATGAATAAATAAATAAAATCTTTTTAAAAATAAGAATAAGAAATAAAAGTATAAATCAGACTATGGTTCACCCCAGTTTCAACTCCAAAACTTTACTTTAAAAGTTAGATTAAATTCAAACTCCTCAATACCCCTTCTGCTCATTCAAAATCTTGACCCAGCTGCCTCTTGAACTCCAGTGTCACCCACCATAACCACGGGGCACTGAGATCCACACTCTTCTTCACCATATTACCTATGCTGTTGTTTTTCCATAATACTTATTAGGACTTGAGTTTATCTTCTTTAATTAACTTCTCTGTACATCTTTTCCCTCCTCTTATAAAAATGCAAAGCAAGGGAGTTATCTTGTGCACTGCTTTCTCACTTGCACTTTGAATAACACATGCCATTTTGGAGATGCTAAATAAATACTTGTTGACTGACAGGTATCAGAACAAAAAAATTTTCAACAGTAAAATGGATGTGAAGTGCCAAATTTCCATTAAATTCTGAAAATGATTTAATTTCTAACAAAGAGCTAAACTTTTCTTAATGAACTTAAGGGAAGAAAATAAAACATCAGCGGTATCAATTTGACTTAAGTATCTGAGTAAGAATCCAACATGCACATGAGAAAATGCTCTGCATCACTTGCTATCAGGGAAATACAAATCAAAACCACAATGAGATACCACCTCACACCAGTGAGAATGGGGAAAATTAACAAGGCAGGAAACAACAAATGTTGGAGAGGATGTGGAGAAAAGGGAACCCTCATACACTGTTGGTGGGAATGTGAACTGGTGCAGCCACTCTGGAAAACTGTGTGGAGGTTCCTCAAACAGTTAAAAATATACCTGCCCTACGACCCAGCAATTGCACTGCTGGGGATTTACCCCAAAGATACAGATGCAGTGAAACGCCGGGACACCTGCACCCCGATGTTTATAGCAGCAATGGCCACGATAGCCAAACTGTGGAAGGAACCTCGGTGTCCAACGAAAGATGAATGGATAAAGAAGATGTGGTTTATGTATACAATGGAATATTACTCAGCTATTAGAAATGACAAATACCCACCATTTGCTTCAACGTGGATGGAACTGGAGGGTATTATGCTGAGTGAAGTAAGTCAGTCGGAGAAGGACAAACATTATATGTTCTCATTCATTTGGGGAATATAAATAATAGTGAAAGGGAATATAAGGGAAGGGGGAAGAAATGTGTGGGAAATATCAGAAAGGGAGACAGAACGTAAAGACTGCTAACTCTGGGAAACGAACTAGGGGTGTTGGAAGGGGAGGAGGGCGGGGGGTGGGAGTGAATGGGTGACGGGCACTGGGGGTTATTCTGTATGTTAGTAAATTGAACACCAATAAAAAAACAAAACAAAACAAAAAAAAACAAACAAAAAAAAACCAAAAACTTCAAAAACTGCATTCAAAAGTCTATAGCTTGCTGCTAAGTATAATTTTAAGTCATGGCATTCTAAATTACAAACACATAAAATGAAAAAAAATATATATTTGGCCTCAGAATTGTCTCCAAAACAAACGTTTTGTTTTTCCCTAAAATAAATGGAAAAATTTCCCCTGCCACCATACTTTAAACTTAAAAGGGCCCTCAAGCTATGCAATTAGAGAAAATGACATTTTATTTGAAAAATGTTGACCAGATTTCAGGCCAGAAATAGATTTATGCCTCTTCTCTTCATCTCCTTTATCATCTTCATATATTTTTTGAAAGATCAATATCTGCCTTTAAAACTCTATGTTCCAATGTGACTTAGTTATCTGTCAAAATATCCAGTATTATTAAGATACATTTTAATCTCTTTTTTTAAAATACAAGAAAATCTATTCACAAATTTCAATTTAATCCCACTCACATTTATTAGATTCCCCCAATCTTTCTGCTAGAATCGTACATTGCTATGGCTCCAAAAAGACATTACATTAAGAAAAGAAAAGCATCTTCATGAGGAAATTATATTCGATAGATAGAGGTCATTTCTTTCCTCACATAGGACATGAACCCCATCATGACTTATCCATTCTGTTTGATTCCAAGAATGAGCATACATTTTTATACTATAATTATATCTGCTTTGGATCAGCTACATGATGATTTCTTCACTACCTGCATTTACACAAAGCTATAATGACCATAAGGAATATATTATATTTCTTTGGAGGAATCTGTATTCTGATTATTATTAGTACTTGGACGTGTGTCTCAGGCTTTGTTTTCATGACTGCTGTACACATGCCTGCAACAGTTGGTTAGACCTGCTGTTCTGTTAAAGTTACTATAATTGGTTTCATTGTTGAACATGCCAAGTCCCTAAAGTGGGAACTGAGGTAAATAAAGATTAGAGTGGAGAAAACATGGACCATCATAACCTTAAGTTTGTGATTCTCTTAGTTCAAAGGCTAACAATTCAGAATAATAGTTTCCTGTTTCCATCCAACAACTATATACAGTCTGTTTTCAGTGGTAGACACAAACTACTGCAGCTGTAAAGCCAGCATCAAAGGGATCAATATATGCTATCCCCGAGGATCCTACCAAAAATTACAAGGAACTTACTGTCTTTATTCTTGTCCACAGGATTCTTGGCAGACTGACAACTTAACTAGAGACCACGTTGATCTAAAAAGTTCAATGGAAATTTTGTGAAGTTTTCTAAGTAATTCAACAAATAAACATAGAAACCAACATTATTTAAATATTTTGGTCTAAAAAAACTCAAGGAAATTGATTTTAAATTTTAATTATTCCACCAACCTGTATATCTATATGCATACTTTTAAAAAAACATAATTGGAGTTAAATGACAGTCAACAATAAATGTCCATTAATAATTAAATTAAAATATTAAAATATTTCTGATGGCTGTTTTTTTCCTGCTACAATTGGACTCAACCACATGCTTAAAAAGAAGGGAGGGTGTGGGTCCCTGGCAGATGATACAATTTTATATTATTATCCTTTGCTCAAAATTCTCATTAAATTTGCAAGTAAGAAACTACTGTGAAGATTTCCTTGGGTTGTTATTCCATTAACAAACACATGAGTAGCCACCATTTGCTCTGAACACATATTTAAAACTTACAGTTGTTCTATAATGTCTCCTTCATTTTCTAGAAAAGAAATTGAGGCTTAAAGTCAAGGTGTTACAGGTAAGAAAGGAGCAGAATGGACTGACTGGTACCAAATGGGTATTCTTACATACATTCGCATCCTATTTCAATTTTTTTTAACAACAAAACACTTGTTTTTTCAGATTTGTAATTCTGTTTTGAAAAATGTCTAACATTAATTTTAGAATTCTAAACACGTATATACTTGCCAAAATTACAGGTTTCTGATGCATCCCCTTTTTGTATTTTTTCTATAGTAATAAAAATATTTAATTTTTAAATTATATAGAAGACTATTATATTCATTATATAGAAGACTATTTACTCAGTAGTAGGGCATGAATGGGACATGTGTGTAGATAGACCATTACCATTCGGTGCTGTGTACCTTTGGTCTTCAAGTCAAATACCTTTTTCCCCCCATAATTTCAGATGAAGAGTATGTCACTTCAATGAAAATAAATCAAATAAACACAAAATAAGAGCATCAGATCTACTGTGGCAAACTGAATAATGGCTCCCAAAGAAGCCCACATCTTCATCCCCAGAATTTGTGAATGCTGCTTTTTATGCAAAGGAGATTTTGCAGATGTGAGTAAGAACTTCAAAATGTGGAGATTATTCTGGATTTCTGATGAAATCACAAGTATCTTTACAGAGGGAGGGAGGAGCTCCAAGGGGCAGAATGTGATATAACAAGCAAGTGAAGAGATATGAGAGGTTACCTTGCTGGCTTTGAAGGAGGAGCTATATAACCCACAAAGGGAGGAACACAGCTCTAGAAGCTGGGACAGGTGAGGGAATGCACTCTCCACTATGGCCTCCCAATAGAGTGGCTTTGTTGACACCATGGTTTCAGCCCACTGAAATCTATTTCGAATAATAGATTTATATTGTTTTAAGCACTAAATCTGTGGTAATCTGTTACAGTAGCACTAGGAATGAAGCCAATATGCCTATTTATACCAAGTAGCTCATTTCTGAGGGTAATCAGAACACGATCCACCAGCCCCTGTAGATGTAGGTATGACCACACAATACCGCAACGGGGGCAGAAAAGGCCAGAAATAGGAAATGTGAAGAATGAGATCTCTGATGTAGGAGGGTGATGGTTTTCAACCAGGACACCCTGCAACTCCTGAGTCACGATTTGTGAAATGGGTCAAGAGTAACATTTTCTAACTACTTACATCATTTAAAATAATAGCAGAAATTCAATGATTTAATCACATCACCCAGCAGAGGAAGGACTGATGTGACCTCTAGTTCTCCAAGGACATTACAAAAATGCAGGTTCAATCATCAGCATCTGTCATGCTATATAAAAGCCATCAAGTGAGAAGATCTTGGAGGTAAAAAGTGCAGAAATTCTAGTGGAGACCTTGGTAATTATGTAGCCTAAAAGAACAGGTCATTAGATAGTGACCTGTCCTCACCTATTGGCATAATTACCACCCCCCAAAAAACTCTTGATCAGTTATCATTTCCTGACATTGTACATGGGTCTTGATTTTCTCAACACAGAAAATAACATATGTATGGGGCACCTGGGTGGCTCAGTTGGTTAAGTTTCTGACTCTTGATCTCAAGTCTTGATCTCAGGGTTGTGAGTTTAAGCCCCACATTGGGCTCCACGCTGGGCATGGAGTCTACTTAAAATATATTTATTTATATATCATACATACCTATAAAACATATAAAATTATATATAATTATATATAATATACAATATATTATATATACACATACAAAACATATATACTCGTTTTCTTAGATTTAATAAATCCCTTCAGAAAGTCATATCAAAGTCTTATCAAAGTTATATTATTGCTTTAAAAAATGTTTACCAAAAAAACTGCTCATTGTAGAAAAATCATAAAACCTTGAGAATCCAAAAAACTCATCACCTAAAAATCATCACTATTATGTCACTATTAATACACATGTATTACATATATAATAAATACTTTATATTAAATATTTATCACACATGTTTACAAAAGTATACTTGCACATGGTTTGTTTGCTACTTGCTTTTAAAATTTTATTTTTTCATATACTCAATGTTAGTATCAGTCTAATACATCATTTTAAGGGTGAAAAGAATATATGCATGTTCCAAGAACCAGTTAACCAAGCCACTCAAGCAAGTTTCATTTTTTAAATGATACTAATCTTATCACTAATATACACATTCCTAGGTATACTCTTTAGATCAGTAGGAGAGACTTTATTTTTATTTTTTAAACCTGCTTTAGAATGCTGACACATACTGCTAAGTTACCCTTCAGAAAACTTCCCCTTTCCTACCAGCATACATATATTCTCATTTTACTACACTATCTCAAAACTGGGTAATTATCGCTATTTTTCAAAACAATTTGATAGATGAAAATGAGGTCTTTTTCCTTTTGGAATTTATATCCTTTTGTTCTTTAATACAGAAAGGTGTGTGTTTCCTGTACCAACAGGCCATTTGTTTCTCATGGATTTATTTCTCACTTTATTTGCCCCATTTTTATCTGGTATGTTTATATAACTTTCTCTAATCGTCTTATAGCATCTTTATTCCTTTTAGGTTAAGAATATTTACCCCACTGCCTGCTGTTTATGTTGCCAATCATTCAATTAAGCTTTTCCTTTTTAAATTTTAATTATGTTTTTATAATAATACATCTTAAATTTTGGATATTTATATATGTGATATGTTCTCTTATCCGTACAGGGTTTTATGTCTGCTTGAGAAAGACGTGCCAAAATAGGACACATATACAGCAGTCTTCCAGCCTATTTCATATATTACTGAAATTTCAATCTATGCCATCTGGTATTTATGCAGCTGTAGGACAGATATAAGTAAATATTTCCTATATTATGAAGTAGTCTTAAAACTTTTTAAAGCACACCAACTCAAAACTGAGGCATGGAGATCTCTATCAATAAAAACATCGCTTTAGATTTTTGTCTGTGTCATAATTGGCAACACTGCTTCCTGTAACAAACAGCATGTTTTCTCCTTGCATGAAATACATGTAAATACAATGTCTTTCCATCTCACCATTTACTCCAAACTTGTGAATGTGTTTTCCCTTGCTTTTTCTAGAGAAGAGATTAAATATTATTGCTGTGAGTTGATCGTCATCAATATTTCCTGGTGTATAATCTCAGAGTGTGAGTGAACTTGGTGCATTTTACATTCATAATCAAATATCTCTATACTTTCTCTCCCTTAGAATTCACCAGCTTTAGTTTACTGATGTCCTATGACAAGTGCACTTGCATACTGCAAAACTGGGAACATGCACTGTTGAGGATGGAATGTAAATTATGTACACAAGAGGCAGATAGCATGCCAAAATATGCTTCAAACAAGAAACGATAATAAAACTGAATGGTGAAATAAGAATTGATCACTGTGGCAGAAGAGCAAAAATCCTACTAATAACAAATGCTAGAGAAAGAGCAAAAATCTCCTATGAGAAAAGAATCCAGTGTCTCAGTGGATAATTTGCTGAAATAAAGGACAAAGTGGTGAAGCTGTGGAGCAAAGTACCAAACATAAATGAACATTTTCTGAAGTGAGTCACATACTGGAATTTAGTTTGAGTGAGTGTGGCAGCACCGTAAGAGGAGCAACCATCCACTCACCTCAGCGCCTGGCTGCTCACATGCTTGTGGAAGGAACAAAAGAACAAATGAAGGCATATGAATAAATCATCAAAATGAAAACTCTGATGACTAGGTATATGACATAGGAGTGGTTACTCAACCTTTAGGGTCAAGCTGATGTTGGAGGGATTATTTTTTTATATATTTCCTGCAATGCTATCTTGCCACAGCTCCTCAACTACTGAATCTAGAAACAGCAATAAACAGTTAATAAAAAATGTTAGTTACTATATGCAAGTAACTTATGTAGATAGACATCTGGATAATCAATTGCATTCAAAAGCACACCTCATTACAAAAAGAATGTGTTTTGGTTTTCTACTGTTGAGTAACAAATTACTACAACCTTACTGGCTTAAAACAACACCCACTTATATCTCACAGTTCTATGAGTCAGAAGTCTGTGTTGGGGGTTCTCTCCTTAGGGTCTCACAAGGCCAACATCAAGGAGGCAACTGGACTGGGGTTCATCTGGAGCATGGGGTCCCCTTCGAGCTCATTCTGGTTGTTGGCAGAACTCGGTCTCTTGGATTATGGGGCTGTCAACCCCCTGGCTGTCAACCGGGTGACATTCTCAGCTCACAAAGCCCACCCACACGCTGTGCCACATGGCCTTCCCTACAATAGGGCAGTGTGCTTACAGCCACAGGATATTTGCTACAGCTTAGAATGCCTCTGACGTCTCCCATCCCTGACCTTTCCGCCTTCTTTCAAAAAAGCTTATTACCAATATTTGCTGTGTATAGTCAGACCCACTAGGATAGTCTTCCTTTGGTTAATTTAGAATCAACTGATTTGGGGATGGTAACTATTATGCAAAATCCCCTTTGCCACAAAACGTAACAACAATCATGGAGTGACATTCTGTGATATTCAGATTCTTCCTGCACTCCAGGGGAGGGGTGTTTGCAAGGCCTGTACATCAAGAGATAGATAATACTGGGGTCATCACAAAACTCTGCCTGTCACAGCCCACCAGCTGGCTGACACCCCCACTCCCACGCTTCACTTCCTTCATGGATGCAAAATAGCATCTCTCTTTCTGAAGTCTCCCACGAGTGTCACTGCAATGCAGCACCTGCTCAAGGTCCCAAAGCTCACATCTGAACCATGTAAATGTGGTGCAGAAGAGGCTCCTGGGTGCAGTCCTTGAACTGCAGCCCTGGGGCCCATTTCCCCTCCACCTGTCGACCCAAGGAACCAAAGAGACAAGCCACCTGCCCCAATACCCCAAAACACAATGGTGGGAGAGGCGCAGCATAATGGCCATAGAGATTCCGGTTGGGAGAATGGAGAGTAAATAGCAATAGTTTTGAAGTCCAGCAGAGTAAATGTTGGATTTCTCTGGACTATGTTTCTAGTTTGAGGAAAAACCCTCTGTCAGGGTGGGCTTCACCTTGACATTCTTGGTGCTGCTCTAGGAGTCTTTCTTCCCTTCTTTGAAAGGTGACATATGTTTGAAGTTGGGCAGTTCTATCTGATAGCTCCCACTACAAGAATTTTGGGCTTCTGGTGACATCTTCTCATTAGTATTCTGACCCTTCCAGTCCACATTTCAGGTATTCGTTACAGCAACAGCTCCCTTTCAGTACCAAAATCCGCAGTGCTTTTCTACTGCTGTGGAACAACCACCAGAAGTTTAGGATCTTAAAACAACACCCATTTTATAAGCACACAAAGCCAGAAGTCCGAGCACTGGGTCCTCTGACAGGGTCTCCTAAGGTGCAAACAAGGTGTTTGCTGGGGCTGTGGACTGCACCTTGGCCAGGGTTCTCTTCCTAACTTGCTCAGGTTGGTGGCATAATTTACTTCTTTGCAGTCGTGTGACTGAAGTTCCCATTTTCTTGCGAGCTGTCAGCCAGATGCTCTGGGCTCCCCAAGGCTGCCCCTCTCACAGGCAAGCAGTACACAACACACCTGTCTGCATTCTTCCTGCAGGGCAGCAGTTCCTCTGGCTCACGCTTCCCCTTATTTCAGAGAGCTCACCTGATTACTCACATCCACCCAAGAAAATCTCCCTCTTGATGAACTCAAAGCCAATTGATTAAGGGCCATCTGCATGTTGCAAAATCACTTTTGCCACAGAATGTAGTTTATTTTTTTTTTAATTTTTTAAAAAGATTTTATTTATTTATTCATGAGAGGCACACACAGAGAGAGGCAGAGACACAGGCAGAGAAGCAAGCTCCGTGCAGGGAGCCTGATGTGGGACTTGATCCCAGGACCCCGGGATCACTCCCTGGGCCGAAGGCAGACGCTCAACCCCTGAGTCACCCAGGTGTCCCCAGAATGCAGTTTAATCATGGAACCGCTATCCCAAGGGATTCACAGGTTCTGCCTACCTCAAGGGAAAAGGGATGTGAGGTGGGAATCTTTTGGTTCATCTCAAAATTCTGCCTTCAACTCCATTTTCCTTTGAATTTGGGTGCAATTGTATGTATGTCTTCATTGTAAACAAATCTATAGTTTATACCTGACACAGTGTTTGCCACAAATAAAAAAGTAAGTAAATTATCTCATTTTAGCAAATTATTATAAACAGCATGCTACAATCTTAAAATGGACAGTTTGTTTTTTACCTCTCTGTATTTGTCTGTTTTTAACAGAAATATGCTACTCATTAATCAAGTCTTAAGTGACTGAGATTTTATGATGCAAAACTTCTAAATGAAAGCAGAAGAGTAGCTGAAAGCAGAATTTCCGAAGTCAAAACTAGATATTACTTACATTATTCATCCATTCTAGTTATTGCAAATTTATGTTACACAGAAAAAGCTGAAAAAGTTTGGCAGGCAGCTCAATTTGAACACATTTCACTAACATTTCCATTATGTCTATTTATGCAGTTCCATCATGATTGGTTATGAATTTTCATATATAAGTATGCTCAATATTGAAATTATACTAACAATAATCACATTTCTAAAAAATTGAGTGATTTTTTTTATAGTAAAATCAATGACTTATAAAAAGTGATGCAGGGGCACCTGGGTGGTGCAGTCAGCTAAGTATCCAACTGTTAATCTGGGCTCAGGTCATGATCTCAGGGTCATAGGATCAAGCCCCACATCCAGCACCATGCTTAGCGGGGAGTCTGCTTGAGTCTCTCTTTCCCTTCTCCCTCTACACATTCTTTCACTTTTCTGTAATTTATTCAAATATAAATGTAAAAATATGATGATTTGAAAATATGTTTCTATTTCCATCCATTAGTGTCCAGAGTAGTATGTTCCAGAGCAGAAGTCCCTTGTTTAATTTTACATGAATCTAATCTTCTAGGTCATATGAAAGTGGTGTACTGTATGATTTTAGCATGTTTGTATAAGATGTAGACATAAGATGCAGCAGACAGGACAGAAAGATCAAAATTCAGTTTTTAAAGCACATAAACCACTGCTGACATATTTGAGCTACATGAGTGACATGTAAGTGCTACCTATTGTTATCACCATCTTTATCATCATCATCTTTAGACAATAGAAGCTCTGTCCATTCCTTATAAGTGACAAAGCTATCAACAAGAGAACGTATGAGCTCAGGGGCCAGGTCTTAAATCCTTGCCACAGTAGTGTTCAATCTCTAAGCATGGAGTTGAGGGTGTGCAGGGAAATCCAGTTAACTTCCTGCATCTTTTCTTATTCTGTTTCAATTCACACAATGTTTGGGATTGAAATAGATGGTCTCTAAACTCTTCTGTAATATCTAAAAATATAAAAAAATATAAAGCAGAATCAGGGGATCCCTGGGTTGCTCAGTGGTTTAGCGCCTGCCTTCAGCCCAGGGCTTGATCCTGGAGTCCTGGGATCGAGTCCCACATCAGGCTCCCTGCATGGAACCTACTTTCCCTCTGCCTTTGTCTCTGCCTCTCTCTTCTCTCTCTCTCTCTGTCTCTCATGAATAAATACATAAAATAATTTAAAAATGTTTTTTTTAAAGAATCAGACCTATAAATACAACAAATGAACTGATGGGGAGGTGGGTTGGGAGGCTGGGCAAAATGGGCAAAGAGGGTGGGAGGTACAAGTTCCCAGTTAGGGAATAAGTCACAGGAACAAGAGGCACACCATAAGGACTACAGTCAGTGATACTGTAACAGGGATGTAATGGGGTAGATAGTAGCTACACTTGTGGTGAACATAGCATCATATATAAACTTGTCAAATCACTAAGCTTCATTACCTGAAACTAATGTAACATTGGGTATCAACTATATCAAAAAAAGACATCATATGGTCCCAACACAAGACCTTTTGACAGATTTTGGAATACTGTTGAGTATGCTATAGGCACCTCTCAACACTGTGCTGGAGATACTACCCAATAAATGTCCACAACCAAGAAAAGTATCAAGGAACCAAGAAACATGAAGGTGGTTTCTTATTATTTGAGTAAGACAAAGCTGTCATTGATTTCACACTTCTAATCTTTACTCTGTGTCTGTGGGTGTGTATGGAGTAAGATTAGAGAGATATACTTTAAATATGAATATTATATGTATTATATAATTATTTATAAGATAGTATATTATATATAAACTATATATATATGCATATAATATATATTATATAAGTTCTATACCTGTCATCATCAAAAAAACAAAAATGTAACTCAAAATACTCTCTTAGCCACCAGCATCAAATAAAACAATCCCATTTGGGGAACTTGAAACTCCCTAAATACAATTCCTTTGTATCCTCATTTAGAGCCCTTAAAATGACCCAAACCACTCATTTTCTGAGTGGCAGCACTGACTGAAGTTCACTTCTTGTTGTTTTGAAATTTTCATCTCCTATCTGGAATACTTTGATTTTAATCAAGAAAGACTTATTAGTCCATAGTGAACCCTTCATCACAGAATGACTTTGATTTTAGGCATATACAGTAGAATTCCACCCAGTGTTAGCCCCCCAAAAAGAAAAAAAAAAGCAGAATATCAAAAAGCTACATGGCAACATGACACAGAGGATAAATTTGTTCTAATTGAAGCTTATTGTAAAATTTATGAGATGATCACAGAAAATGCTATTGTAATACTCTTCACTGAAATGAGAGTGATAATCCATCCACTGCACAGGAACATAAAAGAATGGGTACTTTCCTCCTACAGAAGAAGAATGTCATGTTTTTTTTCTGAATTCAACATTGAAAAGTCCACCCACATGATGGAAGACCTGCAGACCATTTACGTACATGCATGAAAACTCTATCTTTTAGCCCATATAGAAGTATTTCTAATGGCATTTACACAGTATGATATAATTCACCATTTCTTGAATCAGCAGAATTTTAAAGATTTATATAACTCAGTCACTGCTAGAATTTAATTGAACCTTTGAGGTTTATCAGTCCTTTCCCTACAATACACAGACATTCCCCTCCACCATCCATGCCATGTGCTGATCTGTTTTCAGAGAGATCACCCTTTATGCACAGCCTATATCCTCTATGGGAATCCACTCAGTTTTGGAATATCCCAGTTCCTATGAGCTAGACATGCTTTTCCTAAATTTCACTCAGATGTTTCCCTACAATTTAACAAATCTCACCTTTCAGACATTAATCCATATCACCAACATAAGTCTAAGGCAATTATCACATTTTGAACAACAACAAAATCTCTAAGACAAACACTTCTCCTTTGGGCTCGTCTCATGTTTCTAGCTGCTTTTACATCCTGGTTAACCTCTTCCAAATGATTACTCGCCTCCTTGTTCATAAAACTCAAAAAAGAACAGATTATGTAATCTGCTGTTTGACCAGTGCAGCTTTCCCACGAGACTATCTTCTTTGAGTGATTTCACTTTCTTTAATATAAGCCGAGACTGCTAAGGTTCTTTTTAAATAATTGACAAAAATAAAAAGCATTAGCTCATACTGTGTTTGAATGGAATAAAACTTTAGAAAGTTCTAGGCATCAGGGTTCTTCTACACTACTGTTGTTTTGGTTGATATTTGAAACATAAATATATAATTTCATTTTATCCTTATTACATTTTATGGTACAGTTTTGGCAAAAATTGAAGATTTTTGTGGTATTTGTAAAACCTTGATAACATACAGGTTAGCCCTTCTATATGTGTATTATTTTAATCAGGAATTCTCAACATATTATCACCCAAGACTGAGAAGAATATTAAGTATCTTTCACCTCTCACCAAAGGCAAAAGCTATTGGCTACTGTGGAGTGATCAGCAGTGAGGACATGAAATGTGCTATCTTGTAGCTTGAATTTCTTCCTACCCTAGTCAAGAAAATGACTAATTTTTTTTTTTTTTGGCCCAATACCTTGCTGAAATAAAGATGTACTACCTTTAACATTTTGATCAACTGCTGAAATGAGGGCATGATAGCAACATGCTGTTTAAATCTGCAATAACACTGGGAGAGATAATGCACTCCATGATGGTATCAAGTTGTCGAAAGACTGAGTGACATTTGGTACTTCTGGCGTCCTAGAATTCTCCAACTGGGTAATTAGAGAGGAATTTCAAGCCAAAACTATTCACTATATAAAAGAATTGTCCAGTATATTTAATATTTGTGAGTTGGAAAAAAATAGCACATGCTGTGCCTATCACCAAGAAATCTTGAGGATTTCAAAAACATTTTGTTTTTTCTATTTAAAAAATACAGTTTCAAAATACAAGATGCTGATTTCTTAAAGCTGAATTTTTCAGGATTTTTTTTTCATTTGTATAACATTATTAAACATGAGCTATTCAGGGTTTCTAAAGAACATTCCAAATATATCTATTAATATGACTCATTATTTGTTAGAACATAATTTCCTAAAATTGCTGTGCTTTGCACATAACTCTGGATATCACCCATTGTGCCATTTTAAATATTTTCTGAAACTTTTTCTATTTACTCTCTTCTCAAGCAATTCCCTCTCTTTGCCTACTTTAATTGGAACTCGACTGTCTCAGACCTATTTGCAATAAAGGGGACTGCAAGAGAAGCTTACTAAAGAGAGCCTGACCAAATATTTTTGTGCAGGTTTTTAAGATTGAAAGTCAAACTTCATCAGAGTCTGTTTGAAGTCCCATTCACTTCATAAGAGCTAAGCAAAAGACAAGACAAATCATCATTTCCCAGTTGAACAGTGAACTGTCTTAAGGCAAGGCGATGATGCCTGCACCGAAACAGGTAATCAAAATGTCATGTGTAACTCTCCTGTCACTGGGTCAAAATGAAGGAAGGGGAATCTCAGTGATTATAAGGACTTGTGAGACACACCCCAGTGTGCTCACACTGCAGGGACAAACACCATTAGCAGTTGATGGGCCTTGCAGCCTATGACCTAGGTGAAGGACAAACAATAAAGTGCAGAGAATCTTACGTTCTTGAAAGGATGTAAAGAGCATCTGAAACCGGCTGTTCCGACTGCCCTCATCGGCCCACATGCGGATGACCCCAAGACCCGTGCGGAGCATGACGTCATTGGCCACAGTGCTACAGAACTTGGCTTTCAGGTCCCCCACTGAGCTGCTGCCGTCATACACAGCCACAAAGTTCCTTTTGCATTCGTTTGAATTCTGCATCTCATAGTCCAAGAAGCGTAAGTAAATCTGGAAGATAACAACAAAGATGCAGTCATTTCCTCAAAGCAGAACAGGATTTCTCTTTAGTCTCACAAGGTAGTCCTGATGGCAATCAATCTTATGATTTTTTCCCCTGTGGAGAGGAGGAGGTAAAGCTGTACAACCAAGATCAAACTGTGTTTAGTAATTTTTTTCAGATGTTATTTTCCTTTCTTCATGCACATAAATGTATGGCAATAAATAAGGTATATTACTATTAAAGGAAAACAGAAATGGTATCAGAACATGGTCTCTAATTTCACTTTGTTTAAATCATTTCACACAACTACAGTTTCATTTTTGAAGGAGAGGAAAGAAGAAAGAAAGAAAGAAGAAAGAAAGAAAGAAAGAAAGAAAGAAAGAAAGAAAGAAAGAAGAAAGAAAGAAAGAAAGAAAGAAAGAAAGAGAGAGAGAAAGAAAGAAAGAGAGAAAGGGAAAGAGCTAATCTGTGACTGTTCTCACCACAATATAGAGTCAAGCCATTTAGTTAAGTCCACATAAATAAAAATTATATTAACATTTAATGAGTAAAAATTTCCTATGCAACATACTACATAGATTATTTTTAAATACTCCCAACTACTCTATAAATTCAGATGGTGAAACAGAGACTCGGGTGGCAGAAACTGGATGCCAGACAAGGTGTCTCTAACTCCCTAGGCTATGACCCTTCCACAATATAAGACTGCTGCAGACATGTTGTTTTATGATCAACAGATTTTATTGGACTCTGTTCCAATGTGCATTACAAAACCACAAGCAATTCAGCCAAAGATAGGTTTGAAAAAAAGTCATCTGTCCATTCACCCACTGGTTCAACATTATCTACACTGTGGCCTCTGACTTTGTCCCAGACACTATTCAAGGCACCAAGGACACACCAGTGCCCAAAGGAATGAGGCTCAGTGTTGAAAGTGTGTGTCTATTAATCCATGACACACAGACCAATGTCATACCAACAGAAGGGACATAAAGAAAAAAAAATCTGTGCACTATGAGAGGGATTTCTGGAATGGTTCTAAAACGAAGAAGGCATCCTTCAAAAATATCTAAGTATTTTATGTTTTTGAACACGAAAGGCTACAGGCTATTTTCTCTCATACACCCCTCCATTAATGTAACACGGGCGTAAACTGGAGACATGTGTTCAACTAACAATCCATCTCTTTCATCTCTATACTCATTTTTGTTTATTTATTCATAAACTATGAATCCCATAAAACAAACATTTCTCAGGTTCCAGATGTCTGCCTTACATTTAAAAGCTTCTGTATTTCAAATTATAAGAAATTTCTCTTGCACCCTCAATGATCTTACTGAATTGGGCAGTAATCCTTGTTAATCTGACCTTCAAAATGGTTGTTTACATCTCTGCTGAAGGGTCTATGACATTTCAACCGTCTCCCAACTGGCCTGGATATGTCTAAGGTTCTAACTTTCCACTACACTCCCAAAGCCCAGCCCCGTCAAAGTTATATTTCTAAGAAACAGATTTAACAATCACACTACAATCTTCAACTGGCTTCCAAATGGTTATAATAATAATTTTTTAAAAAGTTTAAAAATCATGAACTGGCAAATTTTTGTTCTTAGGTCTGAACATTTCACCCTTATTTTACAAAATGCCATCCTTTCTGCACAGGACATTAGTTATATGTGAGTAACCATTCCTTATTCTCTGCCTACTGAGTTCTTCCTGGTTTTTCAAAGTCCAATTCAATTGTCACAAGCCCAGCGCAAAATATTCACTGCTCCTACTCCCCAACCATAGCAGAATTTTCTCTGCATCTTCTATGCTAAAATATTATTTTGAACGTATTTTAAGCTTTAGTTACTGGTTCTATGAAATTTTTACTAACACCATGTGTTCCTAAAACACTGGTGTAGTGAAGTACACCTTTTTGAATTTCAAGTGTTAAACCATGTGTTGTATATGTGAGGCACTCCATCAGAGTTTGTAAGAGGACATACCTGTGAATGACTGATTGGTGAATTCTAGTTTGTTATTGATTTCATTTGTTAGCTCCCTATCAATTATTGATCAGGGCCCTATACGGCAGACTGTTGTAAGTGCTATAAATAATAATTACATAGACTAATTGGCATCTTATTATTTGCAGTAGGAAAAATCAACTGCAAAACTCCCCCAAACAAGGTCTTTCTAACATAACTCTGAAACATCAGGGAACCACAAAACAGTCTGCTGCGGATTTTGTAAGAGAAAACTGACTAAAAGTGTGTGTCCCAAGTCAGGAAATACTCATATAACCTTGAGGAAGGAGGACAACAGAGAAATATGAAAAAATGGGCAAAAATTAAGAAACAGTGGAAAGCCCTTGAGTTTCATTATGCTTTGCTTGGTGAGGTTTTCGTATATAGGCAATATGTAACATTGCAGCTGGAGCTACTCGAAAATTTCCAAACACTTCGATGCTAACTTTAACTGCCATGACTACAGACATAAAACATATGCCCTAAGAAAGTATGCCTATTCCTCACTTTCAGGTTATGTTTTATTTTATCAGAGGTTCAACTATTACTCACGTAATCCATCTGGGATTCTCTCTTCCCAACCAAATATTATGTTCCTGAAAACTATCCGGGAAATCCCAGAATGTCTCCTTTACGAAGGCAGATTTGAAAATTTCAAACCTTCCAAGTTTTCACCAACTACTTTGCTTTTCAAATTATCACATGGATTTATAAAAAGGGGATTGGGTCTTTCCAATGACCTTTGCCAGGAAGCTGAAGCAAAGGAGACCAAGCAGCTCACTCAAGGGATGTAAGCAATCAATGTGAGAGACTTAAATAGGATTAAGATACCTAACTCTTGTTCTAAAGCTATTTTCATCACCCCATCCTGGCTGAAAATAAACAGACTGGAACCTCTATAAAAATAAAAATACTTACAAAGTCTAGGTATGCTTATTAGGCAATGTTAAATGCAACAAAAATCAAGTATGCATTTATAGTCTCAAATACAATACAATCAATCCAACAGTTTATTAGCCCTCAAAAGAATATGCAACCACAATTGTAAATATACAAAACTCCTAGTAGGAGAAAATAGTGAGTAGGGTACATAAAAAGGTCCTTTGGAATCTAATGTAAAGTAACCCCTCCCTCCAGTGTCCTTTTAAAGCTCTAAAAAACCAAACACTCTGCCCACAGAAAGTAAAACAAGTAATCATTTGACTAATTAAAGAAAGAAAGATATCCGAGAGCCTAATGTTTCCAGGTTGAGTGAGTCAGTGGCCCAACATGCGTGAAACATATTCAAAGTAGCCTCACATTGCCTGTAGAAGCCCAGCTTAAAATGCTAATTATTTATCTGCATCCTATTACTGGCAATAACTTAAGACATTGCGCTAACACATGATTTCACTCAAATCTCTCAACAACAGACATGTGTTATAACCATTTTATCACGAAAAAGCCAAGATTGGAAAAAACTAAGTAACTTTTTCAAAGTGATCCAAGCCCTCAGGTTAATAAATAAGTCTTGAACTCCCATCTGCCTGGTAGGTAGTTTGCCCCTTCATACGCCCTGTGCAGACTCGTGTAATTTTTTCTTTTTAATTCTCACAGACTTATGTTCCAGAAAGAAAGTTATAATCTTAAGGAAAACCAACTGCAACAAAATAAATAAAGAAGCAAGCAAAGCCAAACTGTTTCGATTTTCCTACAGGGGCCAGGAAACATGTTGACAATCAAGATAAAAATGAGATTCACAGAAAATAAATGTGTCCCTCTGAAATAAATGACTGTCTCAAATTTTCTTAAGTTTGTTTTATAGAAGAGCACTGCTATAGTTAGAAAGTAAATTTGCATATTTAGCGCGTGGTTTCTCATTTGACAGCTCAAGAGAGCGTCCCCATTTTCCATACGAGAGGACTAATTGATGTTCTTACAATGAAGTTCAATGACCGAGGTCTAAGCACCTTCTCTATTTAAAGGCCATTCTTGGTAGACAGGATACTATTTATAGAGAAAGTGAACAATTAGTCACTAGATTTTATGTATTCACTTCTGAAGCATTCCATTATTTTTTTTTCACTTTTTAAAATCATTTAAGACAAGAAATAAAATATGCCAGTGGATATTAGCTTTACTGGGTGCAGAGCGGTTGATGCAAAAGCCAACTATCCTTAGCGAGAAGAATGATCAAGCTTCCCTACACTAGCTTTAGGATACATCATATGAAAGCCTTCCTTATATTGGGATTGAAATGATATCCGGCCAGCTTAAAGCATGTGCCATAAGATCACCACAGGGGAGAATGTCACATGACATGGGTTTTATTTAAGGCAGAAAACCACAGAAAGCTCTTTAGTCTCTCTGCTGAGAAAAAGGGAAAATGATAAACAGAATCATATATAACTCCAGTAAAATAGTCAGATTACAATCTCCTCTCAGTGAATCATTTTGATGCATTCTTCTTTCTAATCAATCACAAAGAGTTTGAGCTGACAAAATGATTTATTGAACAGGACCAGAGGAGCTTCAGAACACATAAGCAATTTCTGGCAGTATCTGTCTTCCAAATCGCACTAATAGAGCAGAATCCCTTTGGTGTACTTAACGCAAGTAAATTGAGCTAACAATTTACCAAGTAATATATTTACAAACAAACGTTTAATACCAACCTTTCAACCTGGTCCCTCCCCTCATGTCACAATGATATGCAGCAAACAGACATTGTTTGGGGCAATTATTTAAGATTTGCCAGAACAGTTTTCGCCATGAAAATACAAATTAAATGCACAACAGCCCAAGAAACGCTGTCCATGGTTCCAACACTACTCTCCACTTTGATAAATAAAACCACAGTCTAAAAGTGTATAGGACAGGACTTGTGTGCTTGCTGTTTTACCTATGACTGGACATGCCAGGCCTTTAGCCATGATATCCCATGAATTTGGACGGTAACAGCACCCTCTTTATTCGGAGGAGAAAACCAGAACATCATACTCTTTTCTGAAATGTCGTAATGACACACCTTACAAGAAATCCCGATGAGCATACTAAAATGATTTTCTGGCCTACATCAGTGAGGATCAAAATATTTCAAGTCCATCTCCAAAATCTGATCATAAAAACTGAGATTTCAGTTAGATACAAAGTGGAATCACGACATGTTCACTGGTGATTATCTGCTAAAAGTTTCATTTGGTTTACCCAATTTTTATTTTCATTTAGGAGATAATAAAGGCCAACTCAGTCTTTCGAACCCTAAAATTTACCATTGTAAGTGAGTTCAGTTACTACCCTTCATCTGTTGTGTTAGTTTTCTCCTTGCCTCATAACAAGTTCCCAGAAATAGAGCAGCTTTAAACAAGACCCATTTAGTATCTCTGAGTTCTGCAGGATACAAGTAACTGTGGGCTTGACTGTGTTCTCTGCTAAGGGTGTATGAGGCTGAAAACCAACCTGCTTGCATTCTAGGACCAAGGTTCCTGTTTTCTTGATGACCATTTCCCAGGGATCACTTCGATCTCCTAGAAAACATTCTTACTTCCTCTGACTTCCTCTTTTGCCTACAGCCAGAAAAAAGCCAGCTTTGGGAACACCTGGGTGGCTCAGTGGTTGAGCATCTGCCTTTGGCTCCGGTCATGATCCTGGGGTCCTGGGATGAAGTCCCACAACAGGCTCCCCGCAAGGAGCCTGCTTCTCCCTCTGCCTATGTCTCTGCCTCTTTCTCTGTCTCATGAATGAATAAATTAAATCTTAGGGAGGAAGGAAGGAAGGAAGGAAGGAAGGAAGGAAGGAAGGAAGGAAGGAAGGAAGGAAGGAAGGAAGGAGGAAGGGAGGAAGGAAAGAAGGAAAGAGAGAAAGAAAGAGAAAGAAAAAGAAAGTCCTTTTAGAAGACTCATGTGATTAGATTAGGCTCACCTGGATAAACGTTTTTAATTAACCCAGAGCCAACTGATTGGTAATCTTAATTGCATCAGCAAAATCCCTTTTGCCAGGTAATTTAACATAATCAGTTATGTGATATTTTATATTCACAGTCCCACTGATTGGGCTGGAAATCTTGGGTGTCATCTTTAAGATTCCACCTACAATTAAGTTCATTATACAATTTACTTTAAAACAACTTCACTATAAGATATTGATCTATGATATTTGTCAAGTTTTCCTCTTTATTTAAAATGCTAATTTGATTCAAAACATTTTGAATCAAGTAACAACACATTAAAAATTAATGTGAAGTTTTAAATGATGGGCAATTACTAAAAGATAGAAATTTATTGTTCCAACACCTTAATCATGAAGTTAATCATCTTCATTTGTGCACTCTTAGAAGTCTTTGACTTATCCCTTTTCCTATCTTAACAAATTTGACAATATCCTTAAATAGTGTGTTTTTGTGACATCACACTGGACTGGGGAATCGGGAGAGAGAAATCTTGCCTTAGCTCTGTGCTAACAAACCAAATATTTGTGCAATCATTTAGCATAGACTCATCAAGGTTTGGTCATGAGAGGAGTTTAATATTATCTATGCCGAAGAATTACCTGACTTTTAAATTATTGTGCAAAATCTCTGCCAAACTTCATTTGCATTCTTCCTATGGACTCTAATTTGATTTTTGGGGAGTTTCATTATTAAAACAAAGACCAAACACTTCTTCATATTGAATCAAAAGCTTTATTTTCCCAGTTTCAAGCATTCAAATAGATCGTAGTACTTGAAACCATGAAGATTAATCCTTATCCTCCTGTTCCTCTGTCATATGACAGTCCTTTAAGTGTCTGAAGATTGCTATGCTACCATGTTCATTTTTCTAGATATACATCAGTTTTTTATTCCATGAGTTTTAACTGAATGACAGATACTTCACTTGGTATTAGGTAAACTGGGACTTATTTATTGGAATTCCATGAATAGTTACCATGATTTGATCATCCAACATTCTTTTCTGTTGGTTCTCTTCTGTACCAGATCCAGGAAAAGACATCACAACACCCTTCCTCTAGAGTCTATGCAAAGGTATCTCTATATTCTATTATTAACTCATCTAAGACTTCATTATTCTGTCTCAGCTTATTGATCTGTTAAATGAGCTAACCAGTATCAGATTTCCAACGTTCTTTCTGGCTCTAGTATGCCAAATTCTAAAAACTCTGTACTAATTACATTCTAATTAAAGGTGATTAACTGTTTTACTATTTTCTACTTGTCAAGTCCGAGAAGCAATATATATACTTGATATAAATTTTAGTAGAACCAAAAAAAAAAGTTTAATAGAACCCCAGTAAACTATTGAGCACCTGCATTGTGCAAGATGTTTCAATCCCCAGTTATCATTCAAATATTCGCCATGAGCCACTTCAAGTTTAACTTGTGCTTTGATAGTCTATTCTCATAAGTTGCTAGGAACTCCACAAAAATAGAAAGCCCACATAGACAGTCATATCCAGTTCTTGCTTTTCTCCACAGTTATTCAAAGCCACTTCCTATCCTCTAACCTTTAATTTAACGGAGAAAGCCTGTCACAATAGAGTCATCTTTGTCTAGCTCTGCAGGCGGCTTCCCCTTTGGGTCACAGAATGCCAAATTCTCTAACAGACAGGTACACTGGGTATTGTTGCTCTGGAATTGTACAAAAGACAGCCTATTTACAGCTGGGAAAAAAAAAAACGATGTGTGTTTACACTCCCATAAAAACCCTCTCTTCACCACTGTAGTGATAAAGATGCTACTTACAACAATGAGGTGGGGATCAAATGACTCCAGCTAGAAACATTTTTTTAATCTTTCATTCATAGAGTTTAAGAAAAATGACTAGCACTTGCATGTGAACCCACAGATTACGTAAGAGAGCATAATAAACTGCAATCTAGCTCCTTTATAATCCAGGGAGTGGGTTGGCTTTTATGTCACGAACAGCCTTTGATTTTTTAAAAAAAGGAATACTGTGTATTTCTTGTTAATACAATAAAAGTTTTCAAAGATTTGCAAAGATGCAAAGAGTTCTGCCAGTGGCAAAGCTGCAAGATGGAGAATGGCTCTGAATCTCTGTAGCTGGAAGTCTGGAGAAAGTATGCCACACTGCAAACTGTATGCAGACCCCAGAGACATCTCCATGGGAAAATCAAGTGATGAAAGGCAACCTGTTTCCTGAAATACAAACATCCTCAAAGATGACTCTATTTCACCCCATCTTGAATATTCATCCACCAAATTATCCTCTACTGATCTTGATTATTTCTTTTGCCTATCTACCGTCATAAGCTAGCCTCAACCATGGGGATCATTGCCACATCTCCCTCCTGAGTCTTCTGCTTGTGGTGTGCGCTCCTCTGTCCCTACTTTGCAGGGAAGAACTATTTTTCTGGAATGCAAAACTAATCACATCATTTTCTTGCTTCAACTCCTCCATATATCACTAATGCGATCACAATGAATCCAGGTTCTTTAGCCACCTACAGAGCTCTTTGGCTAAAAGACTCACCATCCACCTCCAAACTTTATTTGCCTCCATGCTTTTATTTGGTCACATTCAATTACTTAATTCCTAAAAAAGCTCACTGTCTTCTGATTTGATGACCCAGATGCTACTCCTTCTACCTAGAGAGCCCTTCCCTAGTCTACCTAACACAATGTTGTTTCTCATTAAGATTCAGTGGACATCCTGGCTGAATTTGATTCCACATTTGTCTTACTTTCGCAGGTGTATGCAGACTTCTCCCTCTCTCTACTACACCTTATGAACATCTTAATGTTCATGTCTCATTCCTTGGATTATTTTGTTACATATTTGTCTAAGACTTAAACTGGAAACATGAAGACAAGGGATAACATGCTTTCTTCATCTCTCCAACATGTTTGAGGATTTACAGAGCCACTAAGTCTACTAATTAAATAATAAACTCTTTCTTTTTTTTTTTAATTTTATTTATTTATTTATGATATTCACACAGAGAGAGAGAGAGAGAGAGGCAGAGACATAGGCAGAGGGAGAAGCAGGCTCCATGCACTGGGAGCCCGACGTGGGATTCGATCCCGGGTCTCCAGGATCGCGCCCTGGGCCAAAGGCAGGCGCTAAACCGCTGCGCCACCCAGGGATCCCAATAATAAACTCTTTCAATCTCAAAAATAGTCAACAACAAACCTAATTAATCAATACTGCTTGATTGAAACTGTATAGCTGAGGAATGACAATAAGGGGAGAGGGATAAGCAAATGAGCAAGACTCCCCACCTATGACAGTGACTGACACAAAATCATCCCCAGTATTTCTTAAAATATCAATAAGAGGATAAATATGGTTGTTCTAAAGAACTAGTTCCAAAGTAGTGGCCTGAGTCTGAATCTGACCCGTAATATATTTAGTTTAATAAGGTAAATTTACAATTTCAAAAATTTATTGCCAGCATTTAAACATCAAGGTGATCAACATAAAATCTAGACCCCTAGATGAGAAGATTGGGAGACTTGGTCATTTTAGACCAGTACTTTTTCATAACAATAATTTTTAAAAAAAAAAACTTAATAGGCAGTGAAGTCCTGCTGGCTTCTTTGCATGGGCCAAGCTCTCCTAGGTCCTGTTCACCACTGTCCCCCAGTCTTATCACAAGATATTTTATATGCCAGAGATACATGATTTTGCAAGACCTGGACAATTTCTTCCAAAGATACAATATAGTTTGAAAACTGAGCAAACTACAGATTCTGACAGTGAGGGCATACGTGTAATTATACTTAGACCCATGGCTTACACATAGCACTTTGATCCATTTTCCAGAAAGAGGGAGTCACAGTAGGGTCTCTCGTCCAGGTGATCAAGTGATATCTTCCAAACACCTTCTCCATATTATTTATGACATCAAAACTTCCTTTGATGAGGCAAGACAAATTGCATTTCAAACCCAAATAAAGTAAAAGCTTCTGATTGCACTCTGAAACCCACTAAGCATGTTCAGTCTGTTCAAAGCAGTGCATGCTCCAGACAGTTCCCAAGCTGACTGTCAAATCTGTTTTCACCTTAAGACTGACCTTGGATCGTGGAGGTGCCCGGATGTACCACTTGCAATCCACGGCCTCGCTCGCAGAGGCTTTGCCTTCCTTCATAATTTGTATAGATTCCACGATTCCTTCAGGACCGCCCATCTCAAACTCACATGCTACATAACGAAATGCCAAACAAACATACAAAAATGGAGCTTGAATAATAAACCAAAAGTATATTCCAGAGCAGAAAACAAAGACCTCTGAACATTATGGAGTATTTTACCAACCTGGTAACGGTTTCAAAACTCCAAGGTCCTTAAAGTCAGGATCTTAAAAATTGAGAAAAAGATAATTAGTCTTATTCTGCATTTATTACTTAAAATGATGGTGAGTACAATACCATTAAATTATTCAGGAACCTGCCAAAAAATATATTAAGAGAAATTAAGTGGATAAATAAAAAACTGATAATGGTAAGACTGAAATGTTAATTTATAAAAAAGAATTATTACCATAGGGTTTTTATCAATACAAAGGAAGCCATTTTTAAAAACCTTCCAATGCCACTCTTCATCTAGTCATCAAATGTAGATATTAACTCCTTATCTCTAAATCCTTAATCGGACACTAAATGTTTTTGTAAAATGTATCCACAGGTAATTCAAGCTTTGTGTAAACTTCTGTCTATGACATATATCATCATTTGATCTGATTTAATGGATTCTGTAGATTGATGAAACACAATTTTCTTTACTGAACTCCCGGAAGTACAACTTTAGGCTGTGAAACTGAGGGCTTCTCTCCCCAGGCAGGATGTACTATCCTGTTTCCATCAGATCTTCTTCCCTAATGTATTATTCCATGCTGGCTTCCAAAGTATTCCCCAGTATTCACTGTGCCCTCTCAACGCCAAGTCCTGCCCTTGGCTTCCCTCTCACCTGCCCCAGGTCCGGGCAGGTGTCCTTCTCTGCTCATGTACTTGGGGGAAGTTTGACTTATCATGAGCCTCAGAAGCATCCTAATTATTATAAGCCAAAAATGGTGGGCTTGTTTCCATTTCCTGAAGTTGATTTTGAGTTAGGTATGCAACCAGTGGAATGTTAACAGTGAGCCGGCTGGAAGACTTCTGAGGAAGTTTTCTTCAATAAAAAAAGAGAAACAAAGACTATATAGTTTTCTGGCTCACACTATGGTCTGGTTTGTATGGGTGTCTTTGGGATCCAGCACAGTGGTCAGCTTATGATGTTGACAGGAGCTAACGTGAGGAGATGCTAATTCTCAAGGCTGAGCAGAATAGAAACCTAGAGAAGGTGAATCCCTATGGACCTCACACAGCATTGTATTCTACTCTGTAGTCACACTTCTTTCTCCCTTTTGCTTTTTGAAACAATGTACATCCTTATAATTTCAGGTATTTTGAATTGGATTTTCTTTTACTTATAAATAAAGGGGATTAATGGCTCTGATTTCTCTTGGAGACACCTGGCACCCAATTTAAAAAGATGACTGTGAAATTTAATTTCTTTTTACTACTAAAGTATTGGCTGTACATTAAAAATCTTATAAAGCTAGAAATATGTTGAGAGACACTGATAAACAAGAGTCTAGGGCTGAAATATGAAAGGGTAGCACTCTCAGGAGACCATTATTTCTGGATATCAAGACTGTGTGTGCATAGCTATCTGTGTGTATCCAAGTGCACTTCTTTGTACGGCTGTGTGCTTGGAAACACAAAGCCTGTGGCTGCAGACTGACTGTATCACTGTATTTATTTTCATTACATGTTTTTTTCGAATTTTGTTGAACAGTAATGTGTACTGATACACTGAAATTAAAAGGCCTGGACCAGCCAGGCCCAGTTTAGTTGGGTCAACTATTTAGATGCACTTTATTATAGAACACAATTATAATGTGGTGATACATTTGGGAATCAAGATGCAAATATCCTTGTATAATTATTTTGAAAATAGTCCTTTTACCTTTTGGAAGAAGGAAGGAAGGGAGGTAGGCAGGATGAAAGGAAAGAGGGAAGGAAAGAAAAAGAAAAAGAGAGAAGGAAAGAGGGAAAGAGGGAGATAGAACACCTGTACACAATTTCCATAAAGACGCAGAAATGAGGACAAAATAGTTAATTTGGATCAGGATACCCCCAAGTAGATTTTTTGCCTTCATCTAAGTTAATGTATATTTGGTTATTCTTTTAGAAAAAGTGCATAAAGATATTTTTTAAATTATTTATTTGAGAGGGAAAGAGAACGAGTGTGTGCACAAACATGAAGGTGTAGAGGGAGAGGCAGAGGGAGAGAGCATCTCAAGCAGACATGGTGAGCATGGAGCCTGACATGTGCCTCAATCTCATGACCCTGCGATCACTATCTGAGCTGAAATCAACACTCAGACGCTTAACCCACTGAACCACCCAGGTATCCCTCAAAAAAATGTATATTTAATACTTAACATGTACAATAAAAGGACTATGTTTTGTACAGAATTACTCAAATTGGTTGTCACCATTAAGCAGTTATATTAGTAGTGAAGAGACCTAATATTTTCCCTACTTTATAGCAAGCTTGCCCACTTCAGTTATCCAGATTCTTTATTATTCAGTATATCCTTTTAACTATTTTGCATAATGTTTAATAATAGTTCTTGGTGATTAGGGACACTTGGGTGGCTCAGTGGTTGAGCATCTGCCTTCAGCTCAGGTTGTGATCCTGGGATCCTGGGATCTAGTCCTGCATCAGGCTCCCTATGCCTATGTCTCTGCCTCTCTCTGTGTCTCTCATGAATAAATAAATAACATCTTTAAATAATAATAATAATAATAATAATAATCCTTAGTGATTAGAATGTTTCAAGCCTTGCATGGCTGATCCTTCGATTCTTGTGAAAATGTAGTTGGTATTCCATTTTCTGGTTTGAAGGGTAACATTTGTCATTTTTGCAACTCATGCTAGTCAATGCTGAGAGAAATGCCAATTCTGGGAATTGAAAATTTATTTTTGTCTTTGTATTAATGGTGAGAGTGCTCATGGTTAAGAAAAGGGGGAGGGGGAGGGAGAAAAAAACTTTAGGAAACAATTGTTTCTGTACTTCCATTTGAATTCGCCACCAGGAATATCATAGTCACAATAATCAGTGGACCCTATGATTTGCAAAATAGGCAGAAAAAAAAGCAACACAATAACTTGTTAAAGCAGCCTATACCGAATTTAAGAACACTAAGATTGGTTTTTCTGTTCGGGGGCAATAATAAGAATTACTACGCAGGAGAATGGCGATGCCAGACTTAGGAAGTCACCTCCTGCTCTAGACTCCCCAAAACTGTTCTCCACTAGCACTTCGAATAAACTGTTAAAAATAGAAATCAAATTGTAATATTCACCTGGCTTTTCATTGCCTGTAGAATAAAACTACAGCTCTTTTTAAGAGACTGTCATTCTGTGTGTGTTCTTGTCCCTGTGTGTTCTGTGTTCTGCCCCCCGCCCAATGAATCACAGGCTCTCGACTTCACGGTCTCCTCTGAAACACGCCCCCCCTCCCTGTTTCTCCAGATGTGAGGCTGCCCACCCCCACCCCCAGCACCCAGGACATCTGTACCGTCTTCCCCACATGTCTTTGCACAGCTGGATCTCCTTCTTCAGCTCCTGATGGGGGCACTGTCTTCTCCAAAAGGCCCTTCTGGATGAGCCTCTCCGAAGTAGCACTACCTCTCACTCCCTCTTCTCCTGTCATGGTTTCTTTTATCAAAATTCACTTACTGTTTTACTATCTATTTACTTTCTTATTGGCCATTGAGTCCCACCAGACTTTAAGGAAGCACACTCTACAGGGGACTTTGGTCTGTTGCTCCTCTCTCTCCAGGGCCTAGCATCCCACTGGAATATACAGTGGGTACATCATAGGTATTATTGAATTTAGCATATTTCTCTAGCTACAAAAAATACAATAACCAAGAATTAACTTCAGTTACATTAAATTACAGAGATTTTAGATTTTTTGTGTGTTCCCAAAAGGTCAAACTATGTTCATGATACCACTAAAATGCTCTTTTCACATTCTCAGTTTCTCAGGAATGTATTGCAGAGTTTCCAGATCCTACATGATATTTGATGACACTATCACTATTGTGGTTACTAAAATATTGGCTTCTGTTTTCAAGAATATTCTAAGGTGGTGGATTTAGGGTATAAATGATGTACCTTTTCACAGATTAATCCAGCCTTTTCTCAACAATGTTATTGGACATTTATTGGCTCACTTCAATTTTCCCTGCTATAATCTCTGTAACCACACTTTTGTCCAAGACACTGCTACTATGAAATCTAGAATTATGTCTTGAACTTACAGGGAAGCACAACTAGAATTTAGGACATTTTCTGTCTTATTTTATAATTACATATACATATATAAAATATTTTACTTTTTTCTAATTTTAAAAATTCTACCTAAATGTATATTATGAAATTCAATTTCCTCTGAAATAATAGAAATATATCTGTAATATTTCTTCCTGTGCAGGGGAGGCATTTGTCGGAGATGAAGGAGACTCAAAGGCTCACTTTCTCCATCACCCTTACACGGTCTAGGTCTAAATCTGGAGAAAAGGATAACACTAATATTCCAAGGAGGTCTCTTACTCATCATGAAAAGGAGAAATTTACTCCAAATACAACAGAAAGGCTGTATGTAAAAAATGAAAATATGAAAAAAGCAATCATTCCAAAAAAAAAAAAGCAATCATTCCTTCAGTTTTATAGATGTTAATACTTTGTTTTCTTGTGATTTAGGCAAACAAATATTTTCTAGTGATTTCACTGTGATGGATCGATTGCAAAGATATTTTAAGATAAATAATTGTTTAAAAAAGTATTGGATATTTCAAATGTAGACATAATTAGCTCCTTAGAAGCTAAAATCTCTTACTATACTTTTGAAACTAAAAATGCTAAAGTCACTGAGGCATCTTATGAAACAAGTTATTATCCTGCTTTGGCTGGAGAAGCACACACAAGAGATGACAGCCTAACAAAACAACGAACTAATGCACGGCTGCCATTCAAGAGTATCTACCGGATGAATAGTCAGGAAAAAAAAGGGCGGCGGGGGGGGGGGGGGGGGATTCTGCTGCTTTTCAACCATATAGTAACTTGCTTACTTGCTGATTTAAAGTTCTAGCTTTAAACAAGAAGAAGGAGTTAATATCTTGTCTACAGAATTTTACTTTTCTATAACAGATGTACAGAGATGATTGAATTTGCTTCTTTTGCTTGAGTTCATCCAGTGTCAGCATGAACCAATCACCAAAGACCTTTTTCTAAGTAAAATGCTCAGCAACAAATGTGAGCAATGCTGAAATACTCAAATTTTTGGAGAACTTTTGAATGTTATGAGTTATGCTGGAACATCTGTGTTGACATTTGCATTGACGGTGCAAAAGCAACGGTAAATAAACTACTGATGCCTTAGCACGATTCAAGACAATGGCACCAGACCATGGCCATCGGTATTCATTGTATAATTCATCCCCATGCATTTGTGAGGATAAAGAACTATTTTATTTTAAAAAGTCTCCTGGATGAAAAATTGCTGCTTTTTTAAAATCTAAAATTTTGAGTACATGTCTTTTCTGCAGAATGAACACTGTGAATCTGTTGACTTTAAAGAAAACAACTGACAATATTTGCTGCCAATGATAAAATTCAAGCTTCAAGTAAAGAAAACCATATCCATCCCTGTGTATCTGACAGCTATTCAATATTTAGAGCATTTTTAAATGTGATTGTTGATTAAATGAACCAGGATGATTTTTGATGTTCAACGATGAAATGGGTCAACATGGAAGATCGCCTAACAGTGATCCAAGAACTGTCAAAGAGTAATGCATAACATTAAAAAGTCATGCATGGGTAAAAAAAGCCATAGGTAGATGTTAATGAGCAGAAGAGAAAAACTTCACTGATAAAATTTCACATTCCTCACTGCAACTAATTTTTAAGAAACTATGACTTTGGGACGCCTGGGTGGCTCAGCAGTTGAGCGTCTGCCCTGGACTCCCTCCTGGAGACCCAGGATCGAGTCCCATATTGGGCTCCCCACACAAAGGCTGGTTCTCCCTCTGCCTATGTCTCTGCCTCTCTCTCTCTCTCTCTCTCTGTGTGTGTCTCTCATGAATAAATAAATAGAATCTTTAAAAAAAAACACTTTTTTAGGTTTGAGGTAGTATCCATCTGAAAAGGCTATGGAAAATACTCTTCCCTTTTTCAACTATGTATCTCTATGAGGCAGAATTTTCTTCATTTACTTCATAAAAATACATTGTAACACATTTAATGAAGAAGATGTGAGAATCTAGTTATCTTCTAATAAGCCAAACATTGAATAGATTTCTAAAAATGTAAAAGAGTGTGATTCTTCTATTCCTTTAATATTTATAAATTAATATTTTAATATCAATCATGCCTTTAAAATATGTTTTTAGGTTAACACATAATTAATTTATTAGTATAATTTTTCTATTTATTAACAACTACTTAAAATGTTGCTGGCTTGAATGTCTAATACAATAAGTATTGATTAATATAGCCATATAAGCGAAGCACTTTGAGGTCTTCAATATTTCCTAAGGCAGGACAAAATATTGCAGAATTTCCACCTTAGCCAGCCCCACCTTTGTATCATAGATAAATATCTTCTTCCAACAAAATTCAAAGTTGCAGTTTATTAATTCAGGACTGTGCAGTGCATTAGTTTCATTTTCAAAAATTTTCACAATGCTAGGCATACTGTTAATTGACTTTTAGTAAATTAATGTTTATCTGATCAGACAATAACTGAATCAAATCGGAGGCATCTTCGTTTTACAAATGAACAAAATGGAGGCTCAATTACTTTAGAAAAATGCGACTTGTTTTGACCTAAAACCTAAACAGCTTTATAGCTAACTTAAAACATTGAACTGATCATTAAATATATCTGAAACTTATTTTCAATCAAAACTGTTGTTGGTCTAGGCTTTTTACAGCTCACATATGCCATTATATCACAAAACACAGTGGTATTCCTTGAACAACAGTTGATAGGAAAACATAATTGCCTGACCTGGCCATGTAACCATAACTACAAAACCCTCTGATTATAAAACTCAACCTCAATACATGGATATGTTTGCAAGGCACAGCTCAACTACCCGTCAGGCTAGTCTTAAAGAATGTTAATATCTCCCTCAAACTTCCACAATCTCACACATCCTGAATCATGCTATTAGCTACATAATGTCTTCACCTCTCTTGTCCATTTATTTTGGAAAGTCCTGTAATATCTGTGGGCATATTTTTATTCAGTTAGCTCTTGCATGGAAACTAACTGCCATTCCCATGGCCACGTCGCTGTCTCCATTCTTCTCTCCTCACCTGTAATCCACCTCAACGTTGGCTCCCTGCTTCCTACTAAGATTGAAAACCACTGATCAGTTAACTGAACTTAAGAGGCCATTTTAAAAAATAATTGCAACAAATCCTGACAGCATAGTACTGAAATAGCTTGCATCATCATATTATCTGATTTATTCACTCTTGTCTAGAAGCAACATTGCTCTAACATAAAATTCATAGTATAATATTTTAAACCTTTTTAGGGGAACTGTTATCTATAAGCATAAGATTGGCAATTACAGCTTCACATAGAGTTTCTCTTTCTCAGGGTTTTAAATTTGGCATCGAGTTTACATATCATGACTTCTGGTTTCACATAAAATTGACTCATATATGGATTTTAGAAATCAAAACTTAAAGAATTTGAAGGAAGTTGGCAAACCCTTTAAAATATTATTGATATTTGCATGGCTTGTACAGATGTTCCGTTCCCTTGTTTTATTTATTTGGCTGTAATATAAAAAGTTTTCTCAAGATGCTCATATTCACATGTTTAAATAAACTGAAGAAGCATAATTCTTTCTTATAAAACATATGCAAACAATCTGGATTTTGCTTGTGCTCACATTAAACAGGCTTTTACAGTGTTTGTTTTTGATAGACAGTCACAAGACAATGGTATTATTCTATAGAGAAAATAGGCATTTACCATTCAGAATAAAGAGAAAATTTGTGGAAAGAAAGGAAGAAAAAATCATCAGAAGACCAAGAGTGTTAAAGACAATTTTTAAAAAGCCTAGATAGTCCGAGACACCTAGGTGGCTCAGTGGTTGCGCCTCTGTCTTCAGTTCAGGGCGTGATCCCAGGGTCCGGGATCAAGTTCCACATTGGGCTCCTTGCAGGGAGCCTCACTTCTCCCTCTGCCTGTGTCTCTGCCTCTCTCTCTCTCTCTCTCTCTCTCTCTGTATCTCTCATGAATAAATAAATAAAATCTTTTTTTAATAAAGTCTACATAGTCCAAAGTTGGATTTTAGTGTTTACATATTGAATGCAAAGAAAACCAGGGAAGTTCTTAATTGATTATTAGCAACTCCCTGCCTCCTGCACACTTCTCTCAGAAGCCCTTATTCATTCATCCAGTGAAACACATCCTAAATAATAGGAATCCTCAGATAAACAAGTCCATCTTTTGAACCATCTTTTTTTCATAGATCTGGTTTAGTAAGACATTTCTTGCTGGCACAGCTGGAATGCCAACCCTGTCAACGAATGGACACTTCCAATGCTCTCTTCTTCCCCTCAACAACTTCACATACACTGCTTTCCCAACATCCAGCAATGTTTACCTATATACACAAGGGAAACATGCTTCCAGTTATAGAATGAATAAGTCACAGGAATAAAAGGCACTGCATTGGGGATAGAGTGAATGAGATCGTAATAACATTGTGTGGTGACAGAGGGTAGCAACACTGAAGGTAAGCATAGCATAGTGTGTACAGAAGTTGAGTCCAATAGTGTACCCATAAAACTAATGTAGCTTTGTGTGTCAACTACACTCAAATAAAAGAATTTTTTTTGAAGTGTTATTTCATAGAAATCAGGGAGAGGCAAAACTGACCATAAAAAGTTTCATCGATCGGGATCCCTGGGTGGCGCAGCGGTTTGGCGCCTGCCTTTGGCCCAGGGCGCGATCCTGGAGACCCGGGATCGAATCCCACGTCGGGCTCCTGGTGCATGGAGCCTGCTTCTCCCTCTGCCTATGTCTCTGCCTCTCTCTCTCTCTCTCTCTCTCTGTGTGTGACTATCATAAATAAATAAAAATTAAAAAAAAAAGTTTCATCGATCAAAGAAAGACAATTATCATATGACCTCTCTCATATGTGGAATTTAAGAAACAAAACAGAGGATCATGGGGGAAGGGAGGGAAAAATTAAACAAGATAAAATTAGAGAGGGAGACAAACCATAAGAGACTCTTAATCCCAGGAAACAAACTGAGGGTTGCTGGAGGAGAAGGGAGTGAGGGGTTGGGGTTAACTAGGTGATGGACATTAAAGAGGGTATGTGATATGCTGAGCACTGGGTATTTTATAAGATTGCTGAATCACTGACCCTTACCTCTGAAACTAATAATACATTATATGTTAATTAACTTAATTTAAACTTTAAAAACTCTTAAAAAAATAGAATAGAGCAAATATCATGGCATGTAGTATGGGGCTTGCATCTGAGGTTTCATACCTAGAAGAGAGAGAGAATGACATCATGAGGGTGAAATGAGAGTCTGGACCTCAGCCAGCAAGTGTGGCACTCAGCTACATAGGTGCTCCCCACACTGACATGCCAATTGAAAGTGGGGCTGGCACCTCAAGTTGTGTGTATGTGTACATGCATGTGTGTGTGCATGCGCACACGTGTGCGAGAGCATGCTCGGGGTTGGCATTATTCTCACATCAACTTCTTTTTACTCCACTGTGTCACTGTTGCTAAACAAACTGTCATTGAAAATGCAAAACAGATACAAGAAAAAGTTATGTTTTCCTAATTTTATTTAAAAATATAAGTGCAAATATCACAAGGAAGCTTTGTACCTTACAGCTAACTAACTATACTATGGACATAATAAAGCTGTACAAGCCACGCAAATGTAGCTTCAAGACAACATCTTTCATGCTTCCAGTGGATTTGATGAGCCTTAGCCGGTTCTAAATAGAGCTGGAATGGCCCCTAATTGGAGATTGTGGGGGCGTCCTCTGTTGGTGCCCTTGGCAAGGACACTAGAGTTTTTATGCCAGGCACTAGCAGTGCACATGGGGAAGTGGAGCCATGATGGGATTGGAAAAAATGAGCAAATGCAAAATGCCAAGTTTTGTTCCTACCAGTAGGCTGTTGTGGATGCATATGTGATGCATCTCTTGATAAATCCTGGAAATGCACATGGAATAATCTGAAGAGGATGCATTTCTGCCCACCTGGATGAAGAGTTGAAGTTACCATGTCTGTCTTTAAAAGTGTGTCCTTACTTTAACTCACAACTCTCATCTTCTTGGACTAAGGTCAGAATCATTGAACTCTAGCCATCCTTCCAATCCACAAAATCCAGCCACATGCTTTTTATAAAAGCCATGTATGTGCAATGCATACTGATGTGAATGATTGAGATTAAAAGGACACAAAATGATATTCCCGTCAAGCAATTAAAAAAATGAAAAAAAAAGCCCTCTGAAACAGTATTATGCTAAATAAAATGGCCCTAAAAGCAAAATCAAAATATACATCAAAAAGGAGGTCAAATATTAATTTCATAAAGAAGAATTCACCAGAAAGATTTAATGATGCTAAACCTGTGTTATATAGCAACAATTATTGACAGAATTCTACCTTCTAAGGTATTAATCGCCTCCTTTCTAAAAAAATTAGGATTAAAAATACCAACTGGGCTTGGTACCAAGCAGAGAACTTATGAAAATAAGTTAGATAATGGAGAGGATTAAGATTTCTTAAAATATAAAGCGCTATATAAACTATCCCATCCATATTTAGATGGGAATTTTAGCTCCTGGATACAAAATATCTAAAATATTGTTTTAAAAATATACCTAAAATATTTTCGTTGCTCTAAAACCATTATTTACAAACCAAACCGCATTGTTGTAACCTCACTATCTATTCTGCATATTGCACTTATTTCCTTTTTTAAAAAAAGATTTTATTTATTTATTTATTTATTTATTTATTTATTCATGAGAGACACACACACACACACACACAGAGAGACACAGACACACACAGGGAGAAGCAGGCTCCATGCAGGGAGACATGGGACTCGATCCCAGGACTCCAGGATCATGCCCTGGGCTGAAGGCAGCAGTAAACCGCTGAGCCACCTGGGCTACCCTGCACTTATTTCTATTAGCATCTAATGTTGGAATTAAAGAGGATTTCATCTCACTTCCTCAAATGCCTGAGATCAACTGGAGAATACCTGCAGAAAACTCATAACATACTTCCTACTGCATATTTACAAATATCCAAATAAGGATAGATATACGGTGAATGCCCAGACATCAACTTTCCTTTAACATATGACAACATATACAAAGTATAAAAAGCTCCTTTATGTCAATTTAGCTCAAAATTTATACCTTAATTTTAGAGAATGGTGAAATTGAGCTTATCTGAATATGTATGAAGGCCATTTAAAAAAAACTTTGTGCCTCATGTCACAGCTGGCGATTTCAGAGGGCTTCTCCTAGATGCACACACCTGTCTGTGACCTGGAAAGCTCACCATGTACTTGCCTCCTCCATTAGCAAGTAACTTTGGTCCATTTAAGTATAGGGAGATTAAATGATTACAAAAATTAAGATCCGGAATCATTTCGTTTGCATTACTCTCATTTCTTTTTTTCCCCCGGAACTAATTTTTCCAAAATCACAGTGATTCTGAAGTTGGAATGGGTGTCTGAAACCAGTGTATTGTATTTAAAGATTTATTTATATGACAGAGAGAAAGAGGATGAGTAGGGCAGAGGGAGAAGGAGAAGCAGACTCTCCACTGAACAAGGAGCCGGATGCAGGACTCCATCCTAGGACCCTGGGATCATGACCTGAGCCAAAGGCAGATGCTTAACCAACTGAGCCACCCAGGAGCTCTGAAACCAGTGTTTTTTAATGGTTATTTCATTTGAGATTACAAGTGATCAATCAAGTACCTGGTTTTGAACCACATGTTAAGAAAATTAGACTACAGCTTCTTACATTCCTCCGCCTCTGAGAAAGAATTATTTCTGGAAAGTTTAGCCTCCATCTTGGGAACTGGGGAAAACTATAAAATGAGCTCCAGACAGAGCTGGGCTGTCAGGGTCCACTTGACCCCAAATGGCTCATCTAAAGATTGCAAGAAGCAAACACTTTTCTAGCTTACATCAAAATACAACTCAGTATTTCCGTTGAAATATAGATCTTAGAATGTTTAGAAAAGCTGTACTGAGTTTTTCATTGGCATTTAACAAATATTTGTGTAATTGTAAAGCTGGTGCTACATTATCAAAACTTGCAATGCTTCATTTGCCTGAGACTGCAGTTTGAGAACTAGCTGTTTATGGAAACACTTACTAAATCCATACTCTCTTTGCTAATTTTTCTGTCATTCAAATATAAGAGCGCCTAAAGTTATTTCATTAGGAGATGTGAAGATAATGCAAGGATTCCCCAAAGTAATGGTCTAAGGCAGTGTAAATCAATACCATAATTTTTAAGTTGAAAGGGGAGAATTAGGTCTCTCTTATTAAGTCAGAGAGTTTGATTGATGGGATCTCATCAGTTTTATTCCCCTAGACTCTTCATCTTTACTAATTACTAGCCTTCTCCTGATTACCTGAGCTGAAAATTTCTAAAAATTAACTTGACTCCTTCACACCTTTGCTTTCATCAAAACAATATCAAGAGCTTTCAAATATTCTTTGTAAAATCTCTCACTACGAACTCATTACTGTAAAATCTCTTTCTCTCTCCATTTCCAGCCTACCATGGGCTTCTTATCCCTGGCCTTCATCACCTTGGGGTAGCAGAATCCTAGTCAGTCTCTTTGCCTCAGCCTCTCCTCCTTCTGGTGCTTTGTGAATAAAATTTGAGCTAAACTGACAGGAGAAGCAGAAATACATCCTCTCATATAAGGTCAAATGAGTTTTGACAAGGATGCCAAGACCTTCAATGTTGGAAAGTCAGCCTTTGGGGCACATGGTGATGGGAAAGCTCGATATCCACACACAAAGTAATGAATTCAGACCCTTACTTAACATGCACAGAAATTAACTTGAAATATATCAAAGACCTAAATTGTAAGTCCTAAAACTATAAAACTCCTAGAACTCATTAGTAAAAATCTTCATGACACTGACTTTGGCAATGATTTCTTAAATAGGATACAAAAGGCACAGACAACAGAAGAAGAAATAAAACAAATTGGACTTCATGAAACTTGAAAAAAATGTATGCATCAAGAGCATACTGACAGAATAAAAAGTCAACTCACTGAACAAGAGAAAAAATTTGCAAAGCAGGTATGTGATAAGGGACTAATAATGTCCAGCATGCGTAGAGAACTCCTAAGATGCAATATGACCACCAACAAAAACCTAACAACCCACATTCCAAAAATGGACAAATGACTTGAATAGACCTTTCTCCAAAGAAGATACACAAATAGACAACAAGCACATGAGAGGATGCTCAATGTCACATATTAATGATCAGGGAAAAGCAAACAAAACTACAGTGAAATACCACCTCATGCCCATTAGGATGGCTACTCTCAATAACATAAAAAACGACATGTGTTGGTGAGGATGTAAATAAACTGGATCTCTCGTGCACTGTTGGTAGGAATGTAAAATGGTATGGCTCCTGCAGAAAACCGTACGGCAGTTCCTCAAAAAATTAAAAATAGAATCAATACAGGACCCCAACATTCCACCTCTGGGTGGGAATAAAAGACAGAATAGAGAGTTGCTGATCATATCAGATTTCTAGGTAGAAGGAAGAAAATGGAGAGCACACAATATTTAAAGAAGTAATTATTCAGTGTTTTACAAGCTGTTGAGAGAAAATATTTAGAACAGCTAGAGAAAGAGAAAAGCAATTTCTTCAAAGGAGCAAATACTTGTGTTTAACAGAAGCCAGAAGGCACTGGAACGATTTTTTTGTAGGATACTGGAGGAAGGTGGGTGCCAACCCAAGTCACACCTGCAAGAAGATATTATCGCCACATATAGACTTCAAATCCTAATATCTAGTCTCTACAGACGGACAGTATGGAAGAGACAATGCACCATAAGATGGGCAAACGTTCTAAACAGACATTTCACACAAGAAGAAATCCAGGTGTCCTGGAAACATAACACAAGCTCCTTAAGCTTATTAATAGTCAACAACTGGACACTAATTAAAACAACTATGTCATCTCATTACACAGCTAACCAACCAGAAGAACAGACTAAGATGGACAACATCACGTTTTGTGAGGATGTGGGTGAAGGAGAACATATCCACTGCTGATGGTGGTGGACATTGCTACTGCTCCAGTTAAAGAGAATTCCATTTTCTGGGGTGCCTGGGTGACTCAAGCAGGTACTGGGTCTGTCTTCGGCTCAGGTTACGATCCAGGGGGTCCTGGGATCGAGTCCAGGATTGGGCTCCTTGCTCAGTGAAGAGGCTGCTTCTCCCTCTGCCCCTTGCCCCCTGCCTGTGCTTGATCTCTCTCAAATAAATAAATAAAATCTTTAAAAAAAGAAAGAAAGGAAAGAAGGAAAGAAGGAAAGGAAAGGAAAGGAAAGGAAAGGAAAGGAAAGGAAAGGAAAGGAAAGGAAAGGAAAGGAAGAAAGGAAAGGAAAGGAAGGAAGAAAGGAAGAAAGGAAGAAAGAAAGAAAGAAGAAAGAAAGAAAGAAAGAAAGAAAGAAAGAAAGAAAAGAAAAGAAAAGAAAAGAAAAGAAAAGAAAAGAAAAGAAAAGAAAGAAATTCCATTTTCTGCTTTAGGTGGTGGTTGGAGGTCAGCAAGCCCTTGACAAAACTCTCAATGGTAGCCGGAAGGACAGTTGCAAAAACTTTACTGGGCTTTTACACCACTGTGTTATTTCATGGTAGAAAGTGGCTTGGGTAGCACGGTGGCTTAGGTAGCATGGAAATTAGCCAGCACACTCAGTGAGCTGGGGAGGTTAAACTAAGGCGATTTCCAGAAAGAATGTCAAAAGTGCTAAGTGCTTTGTCATAGGTACCTGCCACACGGTACAGATGCAGATGGACCTGAGAAGAAATTCTTCATCAGAACCATGGGTGGCTTTGCCAACTCAGGACCCCATTATTGTCTATTTCTTCCTTCTCTAACCTGAAAATTATTCCAAACATAAAACAGTCTGAGGACAGAGATCAATGAAGAGTGCTGACAGCAGATCCATCCCCTCCTCCAAGGGGGAGCAGTGGGGCTGTTGGCTGGTGGCAGGGGGATGGAGTATCTCAGCCCACTTCTTGGCCCGGCAGGCATCTCAGAGGACCCTGGGCATATCCCCCCAAAGCACGCTGGTGTGCATCATGTTGTGGGACACAGGAAGCCTCCAAGTTCTGATGACTCTCATACTGGCTTTGATTCAAAGCAACACAAAGACTTCACAATGAATAGAGGCCTCCAGGGGGCTACCCTCCTCGAGTCAGGAAGAACCCTGAGAACCCTGAGAACATGAGCCACTTTGAGGGAGAAGGAAGGAAGACTCCAGAATCAGAGCCCAGAGGTTGGTGGCCAGAGCCACCCCGGGCACCCAGGGGGAATGGGCCCCAGACAAGAAGTCCCTGCTGCCCATCAGAGGACATGGTAACCTGTGTCAGGCTGGATCTGAGAATGCCCATGGCTGACACTACTGTGAGCCTCCCATTTTCCCTCTTTCTAATGGCTTTCCATCCCAGACTTACCATTGCATACTAGGCGGGGGTAGGGGGGAGGTGCAGATAATGTGACTTTTTAGCTCACAGGTCTTGCTATCAAGGGAACTGTACTTGATCAACTGTGCCAATAGGACGCTGCCATGCAGTGCCACCTACACCTGGACCCGATACAGATGATGGGATACTGGATTTCAAGTTGTGTCATACAGAGTGACAAGTGGAGGGTCCTGGAAGGAGGTGAGCACCTGTAGCTTGTGGGAGGTATATGTCCTAGTTATGGCCAGGGTGCACACTGAGGTAGCCTATCTTCAGAGATGTTCTCCAGCAGAATTCTTCTCCAGTATGGGGATGACAGTTCCCCATCAAGAGGTGGACGTGAGGGGATCCCTGGGTGGCTCAGAGGTTTGGTGCCTGCCTTTGGCCCAGGGTGCGATCCCGGAGTCCCGGAATCGAGTCCCACGTCGGGCTAATGACATGGAGCCCGCTTCTCCCTCTGCCTGTGTCTCTGCCTCTCTCTCCTCTCTCTATGACTATCATGAATAAATAATAAAAAAAAACTTAAAAAAAGAAGTGGACGTGATGTGTCCTCCCTCTGAACCTGAGCTTGCCCTGGTGCTGCTTTGACCAACAGAATGGAGTGTCATCTTAGACTTCTGAAGCTAGACATCAAGGGACTGGCAGTGTCTGCTTTCTTCCTTTGTGGCACTCACACTTGGGATGCTCGCTCATACAGAACCCAGCAAATACACACTGTGAGGAAAGTCAACAGACCACATGGAGAAGCCATGTGGAGGGCAACGACGTCTCCCCAGGCAGCAGCCCCAGCTGAATTCCCAGCCTGTGGCCAATACCAACTGGTTGGCATGGGCATGAGGACCCTGGACCAACTCAATGCTCAGAGCACCATCACATGAAGCAGAAGAACCAACTAGTCAGCTTACAGAAACCAAAGAAATGCACACTGTTATTGCTTTGATGCACTGAATTTCAGAGCCTTTTGTTTGGTTTTGTTCTTGTTTTTACTGAAAAAGGGTAATACACATACCAAAAGATCCTTACCTATGAAACCTACATACAGAGATTGAAATACCATGCAGTATGGTGGCTCTAGGAAAATCCTGCATGTTCCCCACTTTCTAGCTAGTATTCACATCCGTGGGCTAACTGCTCCCCCTGCAGCGTGAGCTACAGCTACACCTGTGACTCACTTCTAATAGTGACTCACTTCCACTAATAGTGATGGGATGTCACTTCCAAACTGGTAGAGACAGTGGCTTCCATCTTGTTCTTGCCTCTCTTGCTCTATGTGTCTCTATGTCTCTCTTATTCTCTCTCTCTCTCTCTCATTTGCTTTAAGGGAAGTCTGTCCTCATATTGTGAACTATAGAGAAACCCCATAGCAAGGAAATACTGTGTTAGACCCACGGCCAGTCCAAACAGAGCTTGGTGAATAGCCATGGGTACAGTGAGCTATGAAGTGCAACCTCCTGGAGATGAAAAGGTCACACATCTACACAACCTTTGGCGTGTGTGTCTTAAATAACATTAACCTTTGGTTGGCATGCAGTAAGAAAACCCAACCTTTGTACTTCCTGATTTTTAGTAGTTACTGTTAATCAAAAATATCACACCATGATCAAAGATGAAACTAAAAGGATATGGATGTATTTAGCAATAATTGTTTGGAAATTAGCAGGAAATCTTTAGAAAATGGATTTGACCACACCATCTATTCACTTTTAGAAGACTCCTGAAATCAATAAAATTTTCAAGCAGAAATATAAATTCTCTCATGCACTTGTCTCTTGCAGCTTGAGGATATTAAGGAAAATATTGACAATAGCATATATGCCAGATTCTACCTCTGGCAACATGTACCTCCATATTTAAGAAACAGTATTAAAGTACAAGGAGTAATTTAGGGCATTCTTCTACGAAGACCTCGAATCCTTGCATGGCAGAGGCATGCTGGGAAAAATGTGGAAGCTTCTCGTGTACTTCTTCCTCAAAATAAAAATAGGTGGTTTGCTCTTCAGAACAAAGTACTCCTTCTACCATTTTAAGCCAATCCTTTAGAAATTAAGACCTTATTCATCCAGTATTTTCAGATTTTAAAATTAAAACCAAGGCATTAAAAAAAGGAGGATCCCTTGCTAATTGAGATGTTATGACTGACTTAGTAAAAATATTTATATTACAATTTGGGGAAAAACCTATACCATAAAATATTATGCTTACTATCTTTATTTTAAAAAACCACTTTATTGTTTATCTGTCAAACAAAGCAAACAAGCAATACATTCCTTTGAAACTCCCATGATAGTTATTGCAATTACATGTATCATTTTCCAATATTAATAGCACAGAAATTAACAATTAGCTAAAAAATATAAAAATAGAAGTGTAGTTATGTCTATGTATATATGTGTGTGTGTGTATATATATTCTATTCCTAAAACACACTCGCCTCTATAATGAATTCCATTTTTCCACTGATTTAGATGCAAATGTTTCCACACAAACTCCAATGAGTTGTCCTTTCTTCCATTTATTTTCCATCTGCCCATCAGTTTACGAAGCCACAGTGAATCTAAATCACGGCTCCTTATTCTCCCTGCCCCTTCTCATCCTCCATTCTTCTTACTTTCCTCCTTTTTCTTTGTCTCTCAACATTGTTCCCTATTTGTGTTGAGAACTATTCTGGAGAGTGTAAATGCGAGGCCACAGCAATCATGTGGCAATCACATCCAGCCCAGCAGGCATAAGAAAGGTCTGCCACATAAAACTGTGCCATAGGGAGACCGCTACACATTCCAATCCAATGATGAAAATACCCTTATAGCAAACCTTAGTTTATTTATATATTAGGTATTGCTGCTTTACAGAAAATGACGAGATTCTAAAGAGCTCTATGTTTGCTGAAATTCTGAGAATCAACTAACACTTTCCAATTAAGTGATGCTATGATTTCAAAAATATTTGACATCAATATTGGATTTATTTCAAAATGAGATATTTTCATAACATTCCTATGTTTTTTCCTAGTAAAAAAGGATTTAATTATTGGGAATTCCAACACTAAAACATATAAAGAACCTGGATTTAAAGAGACTCATTTAAATAAAAAACTTGAAAACACTAAAACTCTTAACATAATTATAATTTCATTCCTTAATTTGCATGCTAAAATCCCTTCTCTTGAACACTGATATTTTTATCATGAAAATTTTCACACAGTGATACATAGCAAAAGTAAAATAATATTAGGCCACAGTAACAACATTAAATATAGAGATATTTCTACATAAAATCGCTGAAAGTAAAAAATGTGTACTTTTGAAAAAATACATAACATTAATTTTGAATTATATTTGATGTGACAAAGACAGCATTTCAGGATATTAAATTTAAATATTATTTCAGGACCTAATTTTTCTTAGGTAAATCACTCCCAGTCTCTATTTCAAAATTTATTTTGCTGATGAGAGATGAATGCAACAGAAACTCAAACACGTAGACGGCACTACTCTAGCACCAAAAAAGTTAAAAGGTTTTCTATTACTGCTTTTGAATGACAAGGAAAGAGTACATTTTACATTAAAGCTATGGGGATTCCTGGGTGGCTCAGCGGTTTAGCACCTGCCTTTAGCCCAGGGTGTGATCCTGGAGCCCTGGGATCGAGTCCCGTGTCGGGCTCCCTGCGTGGAGCCTGCTTCTCCCTCTGCCTGTGTCTCTGCCTCTCTCTCTCTCTCTCTCTCTCTGTGTGTGTGTCTCTCATGAATAAATAAATTTTTTAAAAATCTTAAAAAAATAAAGCCACACTGGACAAATTTTAATTTATGAGCTACTCTAAAATATTTTAAAGAGGTTTCTTTGATGTATAGGTAAAAATATTTTAAAGAGGCTTCTTTGATGTATAGGTTTCTTTGAACTTCATGTTCATTTAATTTATATACAGACTATGAGAAAAGGATTTTTTTTTCCATTTCAGAAAAGAATAATAAATGTGGGAAGATGAAATTTTAGAAGTCCCTGCTTCTAAAGTTTCCTCTTTAGAACTGCAATGTACCTCCATATAGACCAGTTACACCAGCAGGTTCATCAGTGGCAAACCACCAGGCAGACTGGAAGGCAAAATTAACTATAGAATACAGAGGCCTGTCTTTGACTTTGCCACCTTTACTTCATTAGGCAATAGAACTCGGTGCCTCTCTCCACCCCAGCCCAGCCACTCCTCCTGGTAGTGCCATTTGTTCACCAGACATCTTATCTCCTGGCCACAGCTTTGAAAACATAAGATGTCTTGACAGACATTTGGCCACACATGATTTCTCTCTTCTCTGAGGCTGTTTCTGAATGAAACTAATCTCTAAATCTCTAAACACGTAAAAAGATTGCCCTCCCAAATGTGAGTGGGCCTCATTAACTGATACACTGAATTCCAGAATAGAACCAAAAGGGAAACCAGCAGAGAGAACCACTGCCAGACTGCTAGGCTGAGACATCAGTCCTCTCCTGCCTTTGGACTCAAACTGAAAAACTGCTGTTGACTCATGAGCCTCCTTGCTCTGGACTGTAACTATGCCAGTGGCTGTCCTGGTTCTCAGACCTTTGGACACAGAGTGAAACTAAATCAACAGCTCTTAGGTCTCCAGCTTGTGGGATGCAGATCTTTGGACTTCTCAGACTCCATAATCATGTGAGCCAACTCCTTATAATAAATCCACACATATCTAAGTATGCCATACGTGTATTACCTATATACACAGACACATATATTCTATTGGTTCTGTTTCACTTGAAAAGCCTAATACTGATGGCACAGAGCCTTTCATGATCTGCCCTGCATCCCTCTCCTGCCCAGGAAATGGCCGTAGATCCCCTTTTGCTTCTTGACCCTGAAACAACTTCCCCTGGCTGACACACTAAATCTTGTCATTTCCTTAGCTCCTTACTTGTCTCCAGGAAATGATATTTATTTGCCCTTTATATCCTCCTTTTATATAAATCAATAAATGTAAGGGAATATCTCAGAAGAATCATGCAATATTTAGCAAGGTCTTACTCTATACCAGTCCCCTGTGTAGGAGCTTTGATACTGATGATCTCATTAATCCTCAGAGTGATACCTATCTTGGAGGGTGGTCATCACCCTCATTGTCAAAGTTGAAGAGTTGAAGAAAGTGAGGCTTCAGGTAACTGAGACGACTGGAGAAGGTCACGCTGCAAAACAGGTGGCAAAGCCAGAATCTGAATGTAGGCAGAGGCCATGGTCTTAATTGCCTCACAATTGAAGTCTCCTTCTAAGATCCAGTATAAAGGAATTGTAACAGGAAAGGCATAAGGCAGTCATGGGACATGTCACTGCTCACCTAGGTTACCTGCTGGATCTTCCCCTGCTAGCATCCTGTGAGTGTTCTAAATTGTCCCTGTAGAGGTAGGGTAGGGGAAGGGAGGAGAAGAGGGACTGGTCCTCTCCTGCTGGGATCCGATCAGGGAAGGAGGAGTCCGTGTGGGAAGGGGAGCCTATGCAAGGAGAGGATCAAGGGTCTTGTACTCAACCCTGACTTCTCACAGCTGCTGGGGAATCTGTCTCTCTCACAGACACAGAGAGGATAGTGGGAGTTCTCTGGGAGCTTAGCTGGGACTCTGGTCTCAGAGAGCTAGGGGGCAGAGAGGGTGGACACCAGGGGGACCATGGTGCATGGGTGAGTCAGTGGACTAGGACAGGGAGCCTGACTCCCATGGGCTCACAATGCCAGGAAGCCGCAGGCTCTCCAGTGTGCCATGTCAGCGAGCCAGCTCTGGGGATAATCCATACCACCAATTAGATTGCAACAATCTAATTGGCAGCTGCATGTCACAGCAAAGGAAACAAAGAAAATAAGGTCAGGACCACTGCCCCCTCATGTTCCCTTGTAGGACTTGGGGAAGTGGAGCAGACAGCAGAAGCCATCTGAAGAAGGTACATCAAAAAGAGTTGAGTCGAATCTTGAATATGACTTTAAAAAAAAAAAGAAAATCACTGGTTAAAATTCATTTGACTACTGCCAAGCACAATTATGAGCACAGGTCAAGAACAGAATTTTGGTTATAAAATAGGGTGACATGTTCCTGCCCCTGAGTTTTGTGCATCTTGTAACTATAAAACAGAGAATAACTGAGCTACTCCTATCAGAAAAACATGGATTGTTGTAGGAATAAAAGTTGAAGACTCAACTTGAGGCAGATACTGTCCTGTAAGCTGTTTTATAAATTATCAAATTTGCTTATACAGTCAGATTTCTGGAAATGAAATAAGCAGTAGCAACAAATCTTCCAACCTTCTTCCCTCCTTCCAAAAAAAAAAAAAAAAAAAAAGATATTCAAAAGAACTTCTTGTCCATCATCAAATTTATACCCACTTGCTTATGCACTGTCTGGTGCGGCTGACCCACCACAAGGGCAGAGCTGAGTAAATGCCACGGAAATAGTGTGACCCCAAAATATTCACTATCTTGTCCATCACCAAAGAGGAGCTTAGTAATGAAAGAACTCTTATCAAAAAGAAGGACCAGTGGATGGTTTATGGAGTAGTGACTCTGTCTGACTATATTTTTGAAAGATCACCCTGGCTGTGGAAAAAAATTCTGCTGGGAACAAGGGCTTGACTTTATCATACACTTTTATGTCTGTATTATAGAATTTTGCTCTACAGTAATAATGTTTACTCATCCTGAACTCCTAATGGATTAGGTAGAACTCTGAAAGTGGGTAGAGTTTTCCAGGTTATTTTAATCTCAGTAAATACACTCTCAGAATTCCCACCATTTAGCGGGTACTCACGTAATGATTGTTAACGATCTAATGGACTCAAATCATGCACTGGGACTTGGGTGGAGATAACTTTATTTCCGATTATATTTCCACGGCATTCTGTTATTAGTATGTTTCTTCTCTCATAACATTTTTGTGAGCCTCAATCTTAAAATTATGATCTCAAATTGAATTTATAATTACCTGGCTCTGTATACTTGGTGCAGATGAATTAGGTATCCCTTTCGAACATTATGTTCTGAAAAATATTCATTAACTACTGAGGATATCATAATATGAAAATAGCTCCTAAGTATTTATTTCATTTCTTGAGATGAGAAAGTAACTTAAATTACCATAAAAGAGATTTGGGATTAAATATAAAATCACGCCTTGATTTTAGAATAATAGAATAAGAAACACTGTCAAGTGTTCTTGTGAAAGTTCTAGCAAGTAAGAAATCTCCAGCCATGGACTCATAAGCCAAGAGTAGCATCCATGGAAAGAGATCAGAAGTAGATGGTTTTTGTTCAGTTAATGCTTATTTTTTATATTCCTTAATTTCCAGCCCTCCTGCAAGTAGGAGAGTGTATTTTAAGCTCAGGTGTGTTATTTTTAAGTATTATGTTCTTGACATTTTTCCTTGGTGGAATCCTCTTCTCACTATTTTTTTTTAATTGGTGAATTTACTCTTATATTTATATTGATTAATAAAACATTGGGTCTATTTTTACAACCATATTTTGTGTTCTCTTAAACTTCCTTTTTCTTCTCATTTCATTTCTCCTACTCTCCTGGCTTTTCTTTTTGCTTTGTATGATTTCTGTTTCCTGTTTTACTCTTTGATGGCTTGGAAACTACTGACTGTATTTCTGTATCTTTAGCAGTTACCATTTTATTCTCAAATTTGTAAGTTACCTATTTCATAGTAACTTTCTAGTATTTGTAAAGGCTCAGTAGTAAGTTTGTAGAATTTTATAGTTAGTCCCTCTATATTTTCTTGATATTTAATATATTCATAACAAAGTAATTTTTGACAATAACTCTGAGGCCTCTGTTTGTTGTACTACTAGTGATTAGGAGTTCGGAGAAGCACCACACTCGTCTGTACATGCATGCATGTGCACACACGTGTACACATCTCCACATGTGTGTGTACACACTTCCCCAACAGAAGTCCTGACAGTCACACCCACAGAGGCCTTCCTGGTCTCATCAGCCACAGGATGACTCTCAGGCTCAAACAATCCCAAAGCGATGGGCTGAGGCCCTGTTGTGGTTGGACCCCACTGGACTAGCCTTCAGTAGCTTGGAGAAAAACATCTGGATTCCAAAACAGAGACTCAGAGGAGAGAGGAATTTGGTGAGTAGGAGGCAGGAAAGTGGTCTGAGTGTCAGGTCTGAAACAGATCTTCTCTGATGCATGAATCCTTCAGCAACACTTCTGTGGGGATTTTGAGCATTGGGAAGCTAGATCTGGGAATCTTTTCTACACTGACCCTTTAGGAGGGATGCTGAAATAGTATTGGTCAGGTAGGTGTTCTCTTTTGCTACAGAAAGAAACAAGAAGGATAACAAGTCATCCTTAGAGGAAAGTTTTCCCCAAAATTAGCACACATATTAATGGGAATAGATTAAAAGGACAAATAAAGAGCACACACGCACACATGCACACACACACACACAAAAGGGAAATCACTGCATGACAGCCAATAGAAATAACACCCAATAATAGATTCTAGAGTTGGGAATCCTCAAATATAAAATACACTTTTTTTCAAAAGTGGCATTTTCAAAACTAAGCAGATAATCAGAAATGATTTTTAAAAAACCATAGAGACTAAACATGGAATCTCCATATACAAATTTGTTAAAGAACAGAAATGACATCTGGTAATATTTAAAGAAATATTAGCTCCGAATTCTTCAGCACAGGTGAAAATAAGTAGCCACTGATCTATAAGGTATATCTTCCACGAAAAAAATAAAAGGAAACCCATGCTTCCAGACATGGCAATGGAGTCACAAAGCAGATGATCAAGATAAAACCTTGAAGAGGCAGAAAGAAAGGCCATGCCAATTAAACGAAGTGACAGAATGATTGCAGACATTTCAATGGCAGAAACACAAGTCAACAGACAGTCAAATAATATCTACTAAGAGCTGGGAAAAAATACCTGTCAACCTAGAATTGTCAGTGAGCAAAAGGATCTTTCAAGGATGAAGGGGAAATGAAGACATTTAGAGAGTAAGTAAACATTGAGGGATTTTATCTCTAAGAGGCTTGTCTTAAAGGAAATTTTGATGTAGTTCCAAAAGAAAAAATGATCTGAGAACAGTCTCAAATGCAGGAAAGACCAGTAAACAAATGAAATGCTAACAAGGAACACTCCACATTTTCTGATCACAATACAATTTAAATTAAAAGTTAATAACACAAAATAAATCCACTTCGCTGAGAAACTGAATACTGCCATCCTTTCGAAAACCAAAGGGGGGCTCAAAACATTTTAAAAGACTTACTGAACAGTGGTGAAAGGCATCAGATAAGACCTGAATAAGAGGAGAGACTCAGCATGGCGCCATGCTCATTAAATACAACGCTCAACATATTAAAATTGCTAGCTGTCCTCAAGTTGATCTATAGACCAATCAAAGCCCCAGAAGTGATTTTCTTCTTGATAAGAAGGAACATGATAAGCCCTCTCATTCTCTCTTGTTCTCTCTCTCTCTCTCTCTCTTTCTGGAAGAATATAGAGTCAAAAATAACCAAGACATTCCAACCAGTTATGAAGTCTTACTACAACGTCATTCATTATTATTATCATTGCTGTATTTTCAGGTCTGGCACATTCCCAACACACCTGCCACATTCAAACCTGTGAACTGAGATGTATCCTTTAACACCCAGCTTCTACCGTAGCTGTTACAATGGGTCTATATTTGTTTTACTCCAGTGTCTATTTACTTTTGGAAATACAAAGCACTTTGTTGGCTCCTTTGCCAAAAAGTTGACTGAGAAACAGACGGAGTGGTAAGGACAGGAGAGGAACCCTAGGGAACCAACCAGATTGGCCAGTTTCTCTCAGACCCAGGCAACACCCACACCAGTGCTCCTTAGTTGGGAACAAAAGAACACTGCTCTTGCAGGCTCTCCAGCACATCCTAGCAGCTGTAAAGGCAGCATGCCCATTATGTAGGAATGAACATAGCCTCACTTCAGCTTGAGGCCACAAGGCATTACCCTAGGTTTTGGCCCAGGCAGGTTAAGACACTTCTGAATATGTTTAGAGTGTATCTATCCCCGGCGAAGTAAATAAACCTCACTGCAAGAATAGAGAGACTCCTGGTTGTACGTATAAAGACGATGGGTGATTTGGCAAGATCACAGTGTATGTCCCTGAGGCTGCCTCATGTCTGTCCCCAGATCTACGTATGTGGCTGGAATCAAAGGATTAAGAGATCAATCTTTCATCATATGCCATCGTATGGGGAATAGAAGGCGGCCGAGGACTTGGGGAAGTGACAACGAGAGTGAGAAAGCAGCTATGCTGAGGTAGGAACAGCAGAGCTGTACTGGCAGAGGCGACAGAGGGTGGAGGTGGTGCTGCCAGGATTGGCAAAAACGAGGTGTCTGCATCCACACGCTGAGCATCCTGGACAGGATCCAAACGCCGGAAATGGGGGTGGCAGCTAGGTGTGAATTTCAGCAACAGCACCACATGCATCCTCAGGAAACTCTTGTCCTATCTCCTCTACTGGGCACTCAAAGGGACAGGGGCATCTAAATTAAGGATCCTGAGCAAGAAGGAGAAAAAGTAACAAAAAGACCAAAGGCCATGGGGGCTTCAGGTTGGCTTGCAATTCCTCAAAGGGGGAGAGGGAGAACATTTTTCAGGAGCACACTTTGTTTGGGGGGGTATGATGGGCAGGGGGTGGGAGTGGGTCTCACCGGGTAGAAGCAAGGCATAATGACACTTACCTTGAGGCTAATTCTTGGTGGAAGCAAGACTTGCATAAAGAAGGGACAAAAGGTGAACCTTAGAAGCATCCCCTTGACTCTGCACCACTCCTCAAATTCAATCACCTCCCTCCTTCGTGTCACATGCCTGCTCTCCCAGACAAGGACCCAGAAGGGTGAGGTCCCTGTGCTGATGGCCTCCAGTCCTCAGCTTTACCCACCACTCAGGTCTCCATGGTCTGAACTCTACCTGCCCCCTGCGAGGAAACTGTATTGGGCAGGAATATCACTGACTCCTTCTAATCTGAAGACCTGATTGATAATTTATTCCACTAATGTGACTTGAGTAGGTCTCTTTCCCGTGGTTTCTAGGACCCGTCCTCCATCATCCGAAACTCCCTTTGCCCTAACACTTGCTAGCCACCCTGCTGATGAATAATTTTTTGGTTCCTCCAACAGCAGCCTGTCTACTCCATTCAAATATCCTGTCTTTCTCTTACTTGACAATCCTTGCATGAGTAAATGCCATCCCTCCCCACCCATAGTTTCTACTACCAGCTCCATGCAGAGGCCTGACACATGGTTCCACTGACCTGACCCTCTTCTTAATTTAAAACTCTGTGCAACACGTGGAGCTACAATAATGAATGAAAAAGGATGGATTTTTTCAGAGAACTGCAGTCTGGTGTGTCAGAGAACAAAAGCCATTGGGTGATTTCACTTCCATATTTCAAAGGTACCTCAAGCTGACAATGTACCAATGAAAATTCACTGTCATTTCTCCTTACGTATATTTGGAAACCAAATGCCACAAATTTTAATATCTCCTTAACACTTGAAGCTACATCTTCCTGTTTATCTCCAGTGCTATCCCTGGAACTCGTATTAACTCACCTGGACATCTCTACGGCTTCCCAATTCATAAACAGTTGCAGCCTCTTCCAACATGCTCTCTGGTGATCTGGTGATGTTTCTATGTTTCAACTACGCTCCTATCCATATATAAAATGTTCTGGTGGTTCTCACTGTGTCATGACCAAATTCAAACATGTTAGCAGAGCACACCCTGACTTTCTCCTGGTAATGTTCCCAAACACATCACTCATTATGTTTTTTTGCATAGTCTTTATGTCAACCAAGCCAAATCATTTGCAATCTCTTTGATAGAAAAGCAAGAGTAACATTTGTCTTTGGGCACTGCAGTCCCAGAGCCTGGAAGCTATGTCATACCTTCCTCCTAAGTGCTTGGAGACCAGATCTGGTTTTCCCTCTTGGGTGTTTCTCTCTTGCCTTGCTTCAGCAGAGTTCAGGGGCTCTTACTTCCTGAAAGCCATATGTTACCTTTATTACGACATATATCACATTGCACCCCCTGTCTCCCCAAGTAGGATATGAGCAGGTTCTCTGAGTTTTATTTATTTACCTCCAGTGCCAAGCACATGAATAAATAAGTAACTGATAGATGAACCACGTGATCTTTAAAATTCCTGCTAGCCCTACAATGTACTTATTTTTAAGTTTTGATGCCATGTAGAATATTTTGTAATTCTTAGAAAATAAAATAAAAACATGGTTCCCAAAACGTATCAAAAAATCTTTCACAACATCACAGAAACTCCAGTATGACTCAAAATATTTTTAGGAGAAACGTTCTTGTTTGCCATGGTTAATAAGTCTAAGATCGGAAATTGGGGAGAATTGCATCATCCTCATAAAGATCAAATTTCTTTCAGGGCCATATCAACACATAAAATATTATTTACTTCTATTTATTCTTCAGAAACAGCCACTTCCAAATCCTACTGCTAAAGACTAAAGAAATAGTCAAGTAGTCATCCTTGGGCTTTTATTAACCCATACACCACAATAAGCAGATCTTAGAACTCTGTCTCTGGAGATCCTGTGTAATATCTGGCAGTTAATGTTTCTAAGTCCTGTTACACAACATCTCTGGCTTCCTAGTGTCATCCAATGGATTGATGTGTGGCTAGACTAACCTAATATATTTCTGCTTGCTGCTCTCACTTCTGCAGGCTATTAGTAACGGACAGGCTGAAGGAGTATTTATTATAATTCAGGTTTCCATTTAAATCTTTATAGTTTGAGTGTTTATATGCATATTTTTACTTATATAGTAGTGTAATAAAAGCTGTTCTTAATATCGCTATAGTTTTACTTGCAAATGATACTATTCTATTCCATCTTCTAATGTAGGATTTATGATATCTGTAACCTGAAACAAATAAAATGAGCAAAAAAAAAAAAGTCAGAAATTCTCTTGGATCATTTGAACATTCTCCAATGTAAATAATTATTATTAATGTAAAATGTTTTTAAATATTTATTCCATTTGCTGTTCTCTGGTCACAAACCTATAATCATTGTGTAGATAGATGATGATAGATGATAGATAGATAGATAGATAGATAGATAGATAGATAGATTAAAAAAGACCCATGGTAAACACTGAATAAGACACTGCCTCAGATCAGGATGCTACACATACCTAGAAATATTTAATACATCAACATGTAATGCTACAGAATAACATATAATAAATAACACTGCCAAATCTGGGGGGATAGTCCATAAGAGGAATGACACAGGAATTTAAAGCAGAGGAAGGTCACCAAGGATAAGAAGATCTGGGAAAAAATATTTTATGAGAGAAGTAGAACATTTTCTCTCAACAGGGTAAAATGCAAGGAGAGCTGCACTTTGGATGATTAATGATGAGGAACCTGAGAAAAATATGGCAAAGGGTGGTATAGAGCTTCTCAGAGAAAACAAAAAGTTACTATATGATCACACTTCCCTTCCTTCAGTTCTGGCTCCTTGGTTGCCATGACAACCACCACGGTAATTTTGAAATAATACAAAATCAAAAGAGGGAAAAGCAAGACAAAGTAATCATTGATTGAATAAACAACCAGTTGGCAGGCTGCACTTAGCTTAGGACTACAAGTGCCCACTGGACATATTTCTTCCTACTCTGGAAACAGATCTAATCATGCTTCTTGTCCAAATGCTCATTAAAGGTTCAAAGGTTTACATTGAAACTAGCAAAGAAGAGTGATTTTAATATATGCCTATTTTTTTAAAAAATATTTATTTATTCATGAGAGACACACAGAGAGAGGCAGAGACACAGGCAGAGGGAGAAGCAGGCTCCCTCCTTAATATATGCTTACTAAACAACATTCCATTCATTGTCCTGAAAATTTCGCATGCCTGGATTTGTTCAACTGTCACCCTAACTTGACAGCTTCATTCTGTTGTTCTCACTTTCCAGGTGAGAGATCTGAATGTCACCAAAGCCACCTGACTACCAACTGGTGCAGCAGGATTTTAATCAGACTCCCTGTGGTGAGATACTTCCTTCTAAATCACAGCTTTTATTTTGTTGTAGAAAAATCTTTGGAACACCAGTTAAAAGGCTCTACATAGGGACGCCTGGTTGGCTCAGTGGTTGAGCGTCTGCCTTTGGCTCAGGGCGTGATCCCAGAGTCCCACATCGGGCTCCCCACAGGGAGCCTGCTTCTCCCTCAGCCTATGTCACTGCCTCTCTCTTTTGTCTCTCATGAAAAAATAAATAAAATCTTAAGAAAAAAAAAAAGAAAAAAGGTTCTGCATATGTGTGACTTTGTGCCAGATCTTTAGTATTCAATACTAATAATTTTCCTATACACATAGTCTCTGCTAGATGATAAAATACAGATAAAATACTTGGGCCCAAGAGCCAATTTCATTTTGAAGTTGTGTGAGTTTTTTAAGTTAATCAACTAGTTAAGAAATTGATTTCTTTATGAATGATTCAAAAGTAATAGGAAAAAACTTAGTTGTCAATTTCATATGTTGTTGTTCAGATCATAATGAAGTTGAAGATAGAGAAAAATCCATGTTTTATAAATCATTAAGTTATTTACATGTTTACTTTTGGCCCTGAAACCATCTCCAACTTTTTTATTGACTGAGAAATAAAATATTATCTTGAGTTTTTACTGGCACATTTGAGTAAAAATATGGTACATAGATGGTAATTCTCAGGCACTGCTGATAAAAATATATATATATATAGTTTCTAGGCTAAAGAACTCACAATATGTTGGGCAGGCAGTGTGGGGAGGTCTAACATTACAATGGAAAGATTATGAATGCCCGAGTAGGGATAAACATAAAAAGTACCTCACAGAGAGGGTGGACTTCATGTGGGTTGTAAACCAGAAACTGGAATTTGCTAAATGGGAGAAACTTTCTAGATGGAGCAAGTGTTCTCAGAGGCACAAGCGGTGGTACATTGGGTGTTCTGAGTGTGGTTCAAGATGCTCAGAGTTCTGGCACTGGAGCATCCAGAGATGAGGCTAGACAGGGAGGGAGATCACAAAACACTCTGTATGTTGTACTAAAGACTTTAGATTGTACTCTGCAGACAAAGAGTTGCCAATAAAGAATTTTCATTAGGCCAGCTTCACAATTAGGTGTGAATTTTAGAAAGCCCATTCTAGTAGATGTTTGAGAATTGCGGGGCTGGCGATTCTGAAGTAGGAGCCCAAGCTAAAAATCTGTTCTTCAGTCTCATTGTTAGTGTATAGAAATGCCACTGACTTCTGGGCATTGATTTTGTATCCTGCCACACTGCCAAATTGATGTATGAGTTCTAGCAATCTTGGGGTGGAGGCTTTTGGGTTTTCTATGTAGAGTATCATGTCATTGGCGAAGAGGGAGAGTTTGACTTCTTCTTTGCCAATTTGAATGCCTTTAATGTCTTTTTGTTGTCTGATTGCTGAGGCTAGGACTTCCAGCATTATGTTGAATAGCAGTGGTGAGAGTGGACATCCCTGTCTTGTTCCTGATCTTAGGGGAAAGGCTCCCAGTGCTTCCCCATTGAGAATGATATTTGCTGTGGGCTTTTCGTAGATGGCTTCTAAGATGTTGAGGAATGTTCCCTCTATCCCTACACTCAATACCATGGACTTTCTTCGGAGACTTAGAACAAATTATTTTAAGATTTGTGTTGAATCAGAAAAGACCCCGAATAGCTAGGGGAATTTTAAAAAAGAAAACCATATCTGGGGGCATCACAATGCCAGATTTCAGGTTGTACTACAAAGCTGTGGTCATCAAGACAGTGTGGTACTGGCACAAAAACAGACAATGATCAATGGAACAGAATAAAGAATCCAGAAGTGGACCCTCAACTTTATGGTCAACTAATATTCTATAAAGGAGGAAAGACTATCCATTGGAAGAAAGACAGTCTCTTCAATAAATGGTGCTGGGAAAATTGGACATCCACATGCAGAAGAATGAAACTAGACCACTCTCTTGCACCATACACAAAGATAAACTCAAAATGGATGAAAGATCTAAATGTGAGACAAGATTCCATCAAAATCCTAGAGGAGAACACAGGCAACACCCTTTTTGAACTCGGCCACAGTAACTTCTTGCAAGATACATCCACGAAGGCAAAAGAAACAAAAGCAAAAATGAACTATTGGGACTTCATCAAGATAAGAAGCTTTTGCACAGCAAAGGATACAGTCAACAAAACTCAAAGACAACCTACAGAATGGGAGAAGATATTTGCAAATGACGTATCAGATAAAGGGCTAGTTTCCAAGATCTATAAAGAACTTCTTAAACTCAACACCAAAGAAACAAACAATCCAATCCTGAAATGGGCAAAAGACATGAAGAGAAATCTCACAGAGGAAGACATAGACATGGCCAACATGCACATAAGAAAATGCTCTGCATCACTTGCCATCAGGGAAATACAAATCAAAACCACAACGAGATACCACCTCACACCAGTGAGAATGGGGAAAATTAACAAGGCGGAAAGCACAAATGTTGGAGAGGATGCAGAGAAAAGGGAACCCTCTTACACTGTTGGTGGGAATGTGAACTGGTGCAGCCACTCTGGAAAACTGTGTGGAGGTTCCTCAAAGAGTTGAAAATAGACCTGCCCTATGACCCAGCAATTGCACTGTTGGGGATTTACCCCAAAGATTCAGATGCAATGAAACGCCGGGACACCTGCACCCCGATGTTTATAGCAGCAATGTCCACAATAGCCAAACTGTGGAAGGAGCCTCGGTGTCCATCGAAAGATGAATGGATAAAGAAGATATGGTTTATGTATACAATGGAATATTACTCTGCCATTAGAAACAACAAATACCCACCATTTGCTTCAACGTGGATGGAACTGGAGGGTATTATTCTGAGTAAAATGAGTCAATCGGAGAAGGACAAACATTATATGTTCTCATTCATTTGGGGAATATAAATAATAGTGAAAGGGAATAGAAGGGAAGGGAGAAGAAATGGGTAGGAAATATCAGAAAGGGAGACAGAACGTAAAGACTCCTAACTCTGGGAAACGAACTAGGGGTGGTGGAAGGAGAGGAGGGCGGGGGGTGGGGGTGAATGGGTGATGGGCACTGAGGGGGGCACTTGACGGGATGAGCACTGGGTGTTATTCTGTATGCTGGCAAATTGAACACCAATAAAAAATAAATTTATTAAAAAATAAATAAAAATCTGTTCTAATAACTTGGGTAAAAAACAATATTAGGAGCACCTAAAATTAGTGCTGAGGTAGAATGATCAGGTGGAGATTCAAAAAATCACCAGAAAGCACTTCTGTGGTACATGAGCATAAAGTAGAGGGAAGAATGGTGGATATAATGGCAGGTCACTGCTTGGCAGAGCAGGGTTGGCTGTGTCATTATCCCAAATAGGAAACACAGAAGGAAAACCACAGTTTTCTGAGGAGAAAATACTGATATTCTCGAGTTTGAAGAGGAAATGGGACCTGCAAGCGAAAGCAGCAGTGTGTCGGGAAATAAATGGGTGAGAAGTATATCCTTCCATATGTTGACACTATGGCTAATGTTTGGAACACAAATGTGACTCACTTCCTTATGAATCTCACAGTGTAAAGGGAGAAAAAAATATGTAAATAGATAATTACAATGCAATGTGAGAGAGCAAGGAAAAGATATAGGTACACACACACACACACACACACATACTGGAGTGGAATGGAGCCATCCTTCTGTGTTGAGACAGGAAGAGGAAAGGTGTAAAGACAAAGTGAACAAGAGAGTAGCGTTTAGAAATGATTCATTAATGTTCTCACCACAGAGAAGAAATGATAATGGTGTGAGGTGATGGAAGTGTCAGCTAACAGGACAGTGATAATCCCTGATGGATATATACGTGGATCAAGCAATGTGGTACACCTTCCACTTCTACGCCACGTTCTAGGTCAGTTCAAACAAACAAATGTTTATCAAGCAGCCTCGAAAGGCAGAATACTCTTTTTAAATAACAGATCAAACTATGGCATTCCCATATTCCTCAGCTTTCAATACTTACTCATTCTCTTAAGATTTAAATTAGACTTGCTATTATGTAATTCAAAGCTGCACCTAGATTGGTTCTGACTCCCTCATCTTCTGCTACTTCATTTGAGTGAGAGGTGAGGACTCAGTGAGTAGGAAAGAGAAAATCAAATCTATTTCATATGATGTGGACTTGGGTTTCTAGGGGAACCATAGTGCTGTTGAGCAATCACAAATCCTAGGTTTAGGGAATGTTCCATATTCCGTCTTCATCTGGGGTGTGGAATCGATGAGCTCAAGGCTGGACATCATAAGTTCAACATCTGGAGTGCATTTAGGGGATGCCTAGTGAGTAGCTCTGAATGCAGAATTGGATCTCTGGAGACAGAGCAGTAACACAAATGAAAGGATACCAAGTACCCTAGGTTTAAGAATCAATGAATCACTGCATTTCTTGGTAAAATAAAAATTGAGTCAAAGTAATGTTCTTCCTTACTGTGAAGATATCTCTAAGTTTAATTTGTCATTTTAGTTTACACAGGAAGTACTTCATAGGAGTTAAGGCAAGTGTTAGGGTCAGACTGCAAGGACTTTGATTTTTCTGCTGGACTTTGTAAACTGAGTGATGCTGGGTAAGTTTTTCACCTTTTCTTGGGCTTCTACTTTCTTCTTTCTATTAAAGGAAAATAATTATATACAGAACTGATTTGGTGGCTTATCTCAATGGGGTTCAAAGAAGAATAATCTTACTTTATTTCATTTCCCACTCTAGCCTTTGACTGTGGTAGAATTTCCTTTCCCTGTTAGTAAATGAGAGCTTGGGAGGCTCCCCCAGGTTTTTAATTCCTAAGACACCACTTGTTATGAACAGTTAAGACTCCCTTTCTGATATTCCAGCCATTTCAAAATCCAATAGTCACATATCATCACATTTGACCCCTCCCCTCTCCATCCCTAACAGATGTCTCTAAGAGAGCCCTGCAGAGGGAGAGGGGAGACATGACTTCCTTCCCTTCCTTCCTTCCTTCTTCCTAGCTTCCTCAAACCTCTTATCTCCTGCAACTATCTGGCTGAGTCACAGGTTAAAGGAAAAGGAGCAGAAGTTTATAGATTTAGCTGTAGAAATTAGGAATTATCTCTTGACTATTGAGGAATCCCTGTGAGTGGCAGGCATTTAAATAATGGTTCTCACACAGAGGTCACAGTGATGAGAGCGATTTGGACTCTTCTTCAACTTGTCCTCTTTGACTCATGCCGTGAGACCGCTCTCCTAAGTCCACTAGATTTTACCTCCCTGATGGTCCACCTGGCTGGGCAGGGACCACCTGGCCCATTGGAAACATACATCTTGCTACGCCAAGACATGAGAGTCCAGGTGTGACCCTCTTCTCCCCTGTATTTCTGCTTCTGTCACCAGCCAGTCCAACCAGATCCTAGCCTCTTAAGTTCTTCAAGTAAGAAGCAGGCAGCATTCCCTTGGCTCACATGTATTTCCAAACCCTTGGGCACAGGTGTCCCAGAACTCTCTGGTCACATGGTGCCAGTTCGTCTCTTGGGACAACTTCCCAGCTCCACTTGTGGGAACTCAAAATTTTTAAGACTCTTTTAAGACTCTTAGAGAATCTCCAACCAGGATGAAAATTCTCCTATTCTAAGACTTTGTGAATTTTCAGGTTTCTTCATAATAAAGTCTGTTGGGAAGTTGTGGGGTGAATTTTGAGGCACAGTCTTGGTCACTTAAGTCCCACATGAATATACCTAACAGTTGTCCTTAGAATTTTAACATTTTTCCTTACTTATTTTTCTCAACTGTAAGGTTTTGACTAAAATTTGCAGGCAACAGAAAACCTTACATCCTGTTATATCTGTAATAATGCTTAAGTGTTTAGGGTTGTCGTGGAGGTTGAAGGCAGTAATGCATAGAGGACCTAAGTAGATTTGCCTGTTATTTTTTTCTGCTCTTTCACAAATCACTGACAATCACATGAACCTTTAACAGATGTATACTTCTGTTACTATAATGTCAAACAAAAGTAAATAAAATAATGATAATTGTCTTGCTGCAGAGCTCTTAAGAACTGAGTAACAAGAAGTTCTGCTGAATATATGAAGTGAAGATTTTGAATCTGTCCCCTCCCTACTTGAGTCAAAAGAAACGATATAGAATTTGGAGTTAGAAAGAGTGGCTGTCATGGTCAGCTCCTCTAGTCACCAGCTACACCAGGCTGTACAAGGCACTTAACTGCTCTGCTAGAGACTGAATGTTTCTGCCTGACCTCCCAAATGCATTTACTGAAAACCTAATCTCCAAGATGATGGTATTAAGTGGTGGGCCCTTCGGAAGGTGGTTAAGTCATGAGGACAGAGCCCTCATGAATGAGATTAATCCCATTATAAAAGGGACCCCAGAAAACTGCCTTTTCCCTTCTCCATGGGAGGACACAGTGAGGAGGACTGTCTATGGTCCAGGACATTGGCCCTCACCAGATACTCAATATGATCTTGGCCTTCCAGCCTCTAGAACTATGAGAAACAAACTCCTGTTGTGTAGAAGATACCCAGTCTCTGATATTTTGTTATAGCAGCCCAAACAGGCTGAGACAGGTTCCAAAGTTCAAATTACTCACCTATAAAACAGAGGAACAGGGGAAACAATACAAATTCGTTTTGAAAAATCAAGTGATCAACATTTCTAAAAACATTTTTAATGGGATATGAATGATTCTACAATTTTAGAATGTTAGAGCTTCAACAGTCTCAGATGACATCAAGTCCCATACGCTTCTTTTATAAATGAGCAAATGGAAGTCTTAAGTGGGTGAAGGACGTGCTCAAGGTCACATGGCTTGTTCTTAATCCAGGACCCATCAGACCTTGGCATTACATAAGTGCCTTGAAGGGGAGATAACCTTCTCTCATTTTAGTAGAACACCTCAAATGTCTTTAAAATGCCTACTTCTCTAATTTCTTTTCACAAAAAATAAAGTACATACTTTCCCTAAGGTATATAGAGAGTGTAAATAGAGAGATATTATCCACATTAAAGGAACAGAGAAAGGGGAAAGGTTAATTTTTTTCTAAGCTTCCAATATCCAAGAATATTTAAGAATGGTTCTTATTAAGATGATTTTGTTTTTAATTCAGCCATAGTCCTTTGTATTTGCTTGACTGTATTTGTCTATTTATCTCCGACTCCTGGAGGACACAAAGCAGGTGCTAAATGACCACTGGTTGTGAACGTGGAGAACAAGTGAAGGATTTCCAATGCTCTCAGAGTCAGAAGCTGTTCCTACCCCTTCATCATTTGTCCCACTGCCTAGAAGTATAACCCCCGTGTTTTATTCCCTTGAAACCAGGAAGTTTTCTCAGGGCTTATGAGTCACCATTTGAAATGCAGGTTGTCCTGACTTGGCTTGAGTACAACTCCCCATCAGTAGAGACTGGTTTATAGGAGCATTTTCCAGTTAGGACAGGAGCTCAGAATAAATATCTACATGAAAGAGACACCAGATGAGATTCTAAGGTGAGTTCTGACCATGGACAAGGGAGGGAAACATGGCAGGTGGAAGCGGGAAAGTGTAATACTGAAAGCTAAGAATGAATTAACCACAATTCTCCTTCTCCATCCTCGGTTTGCTTTTTATTCTCTCATGAGAAACCAGAATAGTCTTAAAATAAGCACCTTTTTTTTTTTTTTTAAATAAGTACCCTTGATCTAGTAACATTCAATTTCTATGTGTCCAGTGATTACCCTAGATCTGGAAGCCATCACAGACATTATCAGAGTGCCATCTAAAGGCAAACAACCCAACAAATAAATCTTTGGGTGCCAGTCAAGCATTCTCTAGTTCAAGGATCATTCTTCCAATGATACAAGCAATAGGGGAATAATTATTGTGGATGATTTATAAAGATCTCAGAAAGACTGCTAGTGGACTAAAGAAATTTTCCACAAACATGCATTATATAACCCAATAAGGAATTTGAGCTTGCTCCAATAGCAAATTCAGAGGTAAAGGAGGAAGAAAAAAAAAAAAAAAGCTTCTTGAAAATTGCACTCTGGGATTTAACCAACAATATAGATATAAGATTGTGGTTAATTTAAGTTTAAAGGTGGGTTAATTTCCTGGTGACCCAGTGTTTGTTTTAGGGGTTCAAGGTAGAATGATTGACACCAGATGTGATCACAGTGGGAGGGTAATGAAAAGGTTGGTAGACACTAAGTAGAGCAGATGAATGGTGACTACCAACATACTTAATAGCAGGTTATTAGCGACCTTTTGTAGTGTCCCTGCTAATTCATATCACCCCAGGCAATGTATTATTTTCCAAAGAAGGGAGCCCCTTCCTCACCCTTACCAGCAGCATAAATTTGGGGAAACAGTTGCTGGTTATTTAACTATTTGGTACCCTTCTGTTTTGGTGACATTTGTTCTTCTAGGTGTTGTTCTGATCATCAAAGGGATGAAGGAGAGGCATCTGGGAGGCAGAGGCTGAGTCAGACTTATGGATAGACAAAAGAATGTGAGATAGGGAGAAGGAAAGAATATTTGGAGGGGAAGTAAATATTTAAATAAAATATTCAGGAAATCTGTTTTTTGATATTTGAAATAATTACCTAACCCAGCTCCTTGAGAAACCTTTAGCAAAATTTGCCTTGTGGATCAGGGACTTGGCTATGATATTTGTGGCTTCGGTATGGAGGGATGAAATGGTTCCCAACAGTTTATAAACAGGCCCAAGGTGAGAAAAGAAGGCTCACAGTGTCCTATCTAACAGATCACATATATATTATCTTACTTAGTCCTTGCAAAATCAGATCAAAGTCATTGTAATAAGCACCTGGCAGACAAGAAATCTCAAGCACAGAGGGGCTAATTGTTTTGTTTTCATTAGTAGCTGGAGAGTATCCTAACTGCAGCAAAACACAGGCTCACCTTACTTCCCTAACCTGTTGCCAGACTTCCCAGAAGTAAAGTCTTAGCTTTGTGCTGCCTGGCACAAAAGTTGTGCTCCCCTTACTGTGTCCCTCGGAGAGGGTCCCCTTACTGTGTCCCTCAGAGAGGGTCCGAGGTCTGTGGCACTCGGACCTGTCACCACTAACACACACCAGGGGTTGTCCCACTTTGGCACCCGCGGTCAAGAAAGTGCAATAAAGAGAAAAGACATAGAGCTCTTTCTGAAGTTTAATTAAAAAAAAAAAAAAGCCAATAGATGCTATTTCTACTTAATAAAACAAAATATATAAGGAAATGTTTGCAGGCGGGAGGAAAAAGGGTGTCACTGCACTTGCAACTTTTCTAAGTTTGAAATTGCTTCACTATTTTCATTAGAAGTACAAAGAAATATCTATATTTCTTCAGCTTCTGTGGGGGCAAATATACAAAATGAAGATGACTGAGGCCTGTTATGATTTCAATATTTGAAACAGTCATTTACTCTTTTGTTACTAGCTGACAACACAGAAATTGAGTGAATTAGTCTTTTCCTATGACAAATATGCATTATGATGTACTTGACAATATATTATTTTTATGGAATAAAAATGGACTCATAACATAAATTATAAGCAGTGATACTATTGTTACTAATATTGATGATTAACGTGATGATGATGATGATACCAATGATGAAAATAAAATGTTATAATTAAGATTTTAAAAATCCAGGGCAAATGTTTTGCTTAATTATTATATGAGGGAAAATGTTGCTGCTGTATGAAAGATGTTAGACTATAGTGAAAAGAGAAACTCTAGGATCACCAAAAACATCTCAAAACTCCACAATCAAATCACAAAGGGTGAAAAAAAAAATCAATATTTTTAAGAAGTTAAGCCCTGAAGCAAATAATTTGTTGACGGTGGGGACTAATACCTAAAAATTCTTTTATCCAAGTCTCAGCTTTGCTAGAGAGATGACCTTGAGCATAGTATTTACATTTTTAATCTTTTTTTTTCAAAAATCCAAAAATCCAAAAATGGCAATGATATACTACCTATAAAAATCAAATGGGATAATGCACGCAAAGTGCTTAGAACAATGCCTGGTATATAGTAAGAACTCAATAATTCATTATTTTTGTTAAGATGAATATCTTATAATAAGATTGTAGAAAGCAGGAATCACTGCCTAATTATACCATTATTTCATATGAATTAATTTTGAATGACTTACATTTATTTATTGTTAAGCCAGATAATTTCACAGAGAAATTTGGGAGAGAGGTGTTTTATCTAATAAATAAATCCAGATACTTTCACTGAGAAAGAAGCTATTTTTTTCTGTAAATATGCAGGATACACATATAAGAATATTTTGCAAAAGAGGATCCCCTTTCTCAGTCCAACTATCTAAATCGTAGGCATCGGTAACCTCTCTTTCAATATCTTTAAAAGCAAACGTATCACTTTCTATTATTTTATTCTCCAACATAAGTTAGGACACAATCACCAAATCACTGAGGATAGCTACCTCAGACATTTCCACCTCTCTTTCTCTACATGCACACCTGATGTGTCATTACATCTTTTAACTTGCTCTTTCACTACTGTGCCACACACGCTACTCAAATCTTGGTTCTCACAATTTCTTCCGTGCAGTGGGAATTATTTTATCTTCATTCTCTGTGCTTTTAGTCTGTCTCTACTCCATCCATCCATTGCAATTCAATTTAAAATATTAGCACATTTCTGACCTTTCCTGAAGTTATGTCGGTGTCATTCACAGAGGTTACAGAACCATTCACTATCTGAATCCGATTATTCTTCTGGTCCTTTCAACTTCTCTCCTTTCAAAGTCACACATCTACTTTCTAAATGGTCTTGACTACCTACCATACATGTTACCAGCTTTTTCATACCTAGTATCTTACTCCTACCTTCTTGGATTATTCAGCTCCACTCATTCATTCATTTATTCATATCCAAGTATTTATTCAAATCAATTTTTTTAAATGTCAATGAATGCTAGGCACAGTTAAGGCACTGGAAATTTAAAGGTGTAAACCAAAGTTCCTTCCTTTTAAGAAGTTTGGTGTTGACAGAGAAAAAGAATATTTCTGTAATGGACTCTTCAGGGGCATGGTAGAGCTATGGCTGAGTAAGCATGGGCAGACACACATCTATGCGTCTCCCTCTGTCTAGGTCTCCGTCTATCCCCATCCTAGGGATGGAGGGAGGGCTGTGTGGGGAAATGCCATTGCAGTACAGGCCTCATCCAGTGGCTCCCCCACTTATCCATGGTACTCATCACACTGGTTATAAATACAATTTCTTCAAATACACTAATTTCCTCAAGAACAGAGTCTATATCTCAACCTTATCTCAGCATTTAGAATAGAGTCTGAACCAATTATGGGTCAATATTCTTTTATTTTTGTTGAATGGATCTACAAAACAATGAATCAGAGGTTCAAATGTGATCTCAGGGAAAATCACGCCACATGTTAAGTAATGTCAGTATTTTGACTGCATCGCTAGGTAGAAAAATCTATAATGATAATGTGTCTAGTGCTGGTCTCTCATGAGGAAACTAAAGCTAGGACATTAAGTAAATTGCTATCGCCAAAGTCACATAAGAAAGTTTCCAAGCCAGAATCTGAACTTAGCCAAAAGCTAGCACTAGGGCCCATGTCTGACCACATTTCATAATACTAGTATATACGTGTGTGTACTTACATATATATATGTGTGTACATTACACACACACATATATATATGCAAGTCCATATACTATATGAAACTATGCAAAAACTATGACTATGAGAAAAATGGGCTTATGAAGAAATGGAGAACTAAAGACACATACAAATAAACTATAGTAATGATTTGGCACATTGCTAATACTTGCTGAAAGGAAATAAGTATCTTCCAACATCTTTTAAAAGAAAGACCTAAAATAAATTCTTTTTAGCTGAATATGTATTAATACTACAGCTTCAAATTATTAAGGAGTTAAAATTACTAATATTTTTTCCCTGATGAGGAAATATAAGTCACATTGAAAATAGTCTGAAACCGGAACACCTGGGTGGCTCAGCAGTTGAGCATCTGCCTTTGGCTCAGGGCGTGATCCTGGTCCTGGGATTGAGTCCCACATCGGGATTCCTGCAGGGAGCCTGCATTTCCCTCTGTCTATGTCTCTGCCTCTCTGTGTGTGTCTCTCACAAATAAATAAATAAAATTAAAAAAAAAAAAGCAAATAGTCTGAAAACAGTGAGAATCTCTAGAACATGGGTACTTTATAGGCATAAAGGAATGAATACTTCATCCAAAAATAATGAGAAAAACATACCAAATCACATTTTTTAAAAATTTTCTTTATTTATTCATGAAAGACACAGAGAGAGAAAGGCAGAGACCAAGGCAGAGGGAGAAGCAGGCTCCAGGCAGGGAGCCTGTAGAGGGACTCGATTCTGAGACTGGGATCACCCTGAGCCAGGGACAGGTGCTCAACCGCTGAGCCACCCAGGTGTCCCCAAATCACATTTTTCCCCCAAATCACATTTTTTAGAGTGACTTTTACCTTCACAGAAGTCGGGCTTTACTGTGGATTACTCTATGTTCTAGAATAGAACATGTAAGTTGTTGTTAAAAGAAAAACCATATTCCAATTTGAAGCCTAGGCAGTGAAAAGTTTAGCACAAAGAACCTAAGTGCCAACCTTGACATTTCTAACAGAAACCTAACTACCATATTTATTTATATAATTGCTACATCTCTCCTATGCTAGGGGGTCATAAATAGTTCAGATGGAAATGGTATCTGGATCGTTTTTTTTCTAGAACATGTGGAAACAGACCAAAACAAAAGCAAAACTAAGAGCGAATGGGACTGGCAGAGTCAGGAAGTGCAATATAGGGCCTGGATATTCGACAGCCTGGAGGAGCAGCAAGGAGAAGGGAGTGGGAGACACACTGCCAGGGAGTCGTCAAGAAAAGAGGTGTGCAGCCACTGGCAGTAAATGGAAAATGCTGGAAGGAATGGGTGGCAGGCAGAAGCAGAGGAAGAATCCAAGAAAATAACAAATGGGATGGTCTAAGTGAAAACCATATAAAAGGTAAAACAGCTGTCAACCAAACATCAGCATGGTTGTATTACTGTTTAAATGCTCATTGTCCCTTAATTTAAAATTGAGCTATAAATACAATTTGAAAATTATTATTAAAAGATAGTAATAAAGGCAGCCCGGGTGGCTCAGCGGTTCAGCGCCGCCTTCAGCCCAGGGTGTGACCCTGGAGACCGGGAATCAAGTCCCACGTTGGGCTCCCCGCACGGAGTCTGCTTCTCCCTCTGCCTGTGTCTCTGCCTCTCTCTCTCTCTCTTAAATAAATAAGATCTTAAAAAAAAAAAAAGAAATTCTTCTTCAATAAAAAAAAAAGATAGTAATAAACACCTGCAACAAAAACTACGAAGAATTTTCTCACCAGTTAGCCAATTATCTATGGCAGAAGGTCTCTGCAGAGCTAATTCATCCTCATGCCCATGGAAGCCCTCGACTTCGGACTTTACTTGCCATCTTGTGACAACTGTCTTCTTTCCTAGTTCCCTCAGCGCAGCCACTGACCATTCTACAAATTCTACTTTGTTTGCCCGCCCAATCTGCTACACTTTCCTCTCACACAGCATCAGAAAGTACAACAGTCTGGGAATATCTTAAGGTAGAACTGATTTTCTGTATCACAATTCTCTCTGAATCACTTAGAGAACCTCCTTGGGACTTTGAAGTGCAAATTTCAGGAGAGAAGTTCCCAGGGAATAAAAGACTTCTGATTTGGGTTCTGATCAATAGAGAACAGAACAGAAGTGACATATTCATGACTAACATGTCCTCCTGCTTAAAAAAGTCAAGTTTAGTTCTTTTGTGGGTACATGACTTGCTGATTGTCAAGAGTCCTACTATATTATTATCACTCTGTAATTCTTGTGGTAGTCTAGTTGAAGGGAGGTGTCTGAAAGTAGTCGGAAAGGGAAAATGCCATAAGGATGTACTGAGGCAGAATTTCAAGCAAGTCAGCATAGCTGTGAAAATGGTGGGAAGCTGGCCAAGTGAGCAAGCAAGAACAGACAGCAGAGCTCTTTTGAAGCAGAGGCATCGGGCAGATACACCGTGAAGAAGCAGAGGCTTCCAGAGTGCCAGGTTCTACAAATAGCTATTATTACCACAAACAAAAATACCACCATCCCATGTACATCTTCAGGAAGGACTGCAAGTCATTACTTTGTTGCGATTTCAGCCATATTTAGGCATAAGGATGGCATTCACATAAAATCAAATGATATATCTACAGACATATGCAAACATCCACATAGAAGGAGACTGTCAATTTACGTGTAGGAACGTCAAGCTGAAACGATTTGGTATTCTCCATTTGGAACACAGGTATTTTAAAAATTTCAACTGATAGACTCAAAAGTATAATGTTCTTCTTCCCAACAATGAATCCTTACATTATTTGTTTACTTTCTCTATCACTCCCCAAATTTTAAGACATTTTAGTTAATGACATGCTACCCTAATTTCTTTGTGCTCCTATCACAAATTAGCACAAATTTGATGTCTTAAAACAGCACAAATTTATTATCTTACAAGTTCTGGATGTCAAGTCTGAAATGGGTCTTACTGAGTCAAAATCAAAGTGTTGGCAGGGCTATGTTCCTTTTCTGGAGGCTCTAGGAGACACTTCATTCCTTGCCTTTTTCAGCTTCTGGAGGCTGCCTGCATCTCTTGGCTCATGGGCACCTTCTATCTTCAAAGGTAAGGGCCGCTGGAGTCTTCCTCACATCATATCCTTCTGACAGATTCTTCTGCCTTTTCCTTCTGCACTGAAGGACCCTTATGATTACACTGAGCCCATCCAGATTATCTGGGATAATTCCCTTATCTTTGGGTCAGCTGATTAGCAGCTTTAATTCTGTCCATACCCTTAATTTCCCTTTGCCATGTAAAAGAATATACACACCGGTTCCAGATTTCTAAATGAAGACATCTTTGTGGGCCATTATTCTTTCTACCATGATCTAGCCTGTGGCCCACCAAGATTCAAGCCCACCCCACACACAAAATACATTCATCCCATTCCAAGGCACCCAAACATCTCAACCCACTACATATCAACTCAAAGTTCAAATCCCATCAGCTCAACATCTGTATCAGCTAACTCAGGTATGGAAGAGCTACTTCCCAGTGGCACAAGTTCTCTCTATCTGTGAACCTTTAACTCAAGACACATCTTCCCTGCTCCCAATACACAATGGTGAGGCAGGCATAGGGTAACATTTATAGACATTTTTTCTTAGAGGGGGAGAAAAGTAGAAGGAAAAAGAATTCCAACAGTCCCAAGCCAACTGTGAAATCCATCTGGAAAACTGCACTTGGTTTCAAGGCCTGGAAATTATCTTCTGTGATTCTCAGCTCTACTTCTGGGCTCCAAATCCCATCATCTGGGCTTGGGGTTGTGCCCGCTGAATCAGCCTTCCTCTTGCATGAAAAGTAGAACATGCCCAGGGAGCTGAGAAGTTTTATCAGCAGGTTTCTTGCCTGTAGATATTTGGTGGTCTTACCATTTTCTTTCACTTCATTCTGTCTCCTTCAGTTCAAGATGGCAACATTTCTGCTGATACAACATTCTCAACAACCTCATAAGTCTCCTGTGTATATCACAAGATCCACTCTATTAGCCAAGAGTCTCCTCCACAGGTCTTTTCTAGATAATCCCATGTCTATTTTTGGCTTCTGCTGAGATGACTGAAGAGATTTATGAGTCACACACTTAATCATTTGAAAGAGCCTTTTGTGAGACTGAATATTTTGATGTTTTTATCTTTCCATAGGATTAGGAAAAGGTTGGCTAGCTCTACCTTCATTTTTTTCTCTCTAGAGCATGTCTTTTCAGCCCCATCCCAAGATCCCATAAATGTCAATGGGATGTGAATCTCTTAATTTTAGAATCGTTGGTAATCTAACAAATCATTAAGCCTCAATTGCTTTTGTTTAAAAGTTCTTTCTCCAATCTGTCTCTTCCCTCTTGTTTCTTCCTAAAGCATCAAGAAGAAACCGGGCTGAATCTTCAATACTTTCCTTGAAAATCTCAGTTAAATACTCAAGTTCATTGCTTACATTAAATTCTGCTCTCCATTGGCCCAGGGTGCGATCCTAGAGACCCGGGATCGAATCCCACGTCGGGCTCCCAGTGCATGGAGCCTGCTTCTCCCTCTGCCTATGTCTCTGCCTCTCTCTCTCTCTCTCTCTGTGACTATCATAAATAAATAAAAATTAAAAAAAAAAATTCTGCTTTCCATATAATTCCAGGACACAATTCTGGTAAGCTTTCTGACTTGAGAACAAGGATTCCTTTTCCTCCTGTTTCCAAATACATGTCCCTCATTTTCTTGGGAGTCCTCAAAATTGGCACCTTTCCATTCATATTTCTATCAGCACTTTGCATATGACGACATATGTATCATTTAAGGCATGTATGTTTCCACACAATGCTCTTCACTTCCTCGTGAGTCCTCCTTGGCAACGTTGTGAATACCCATATATCTATTAACAGTCAGTTTAAGGCAATACAGGCTTTTCCTATCATGCTTCTCTTCAAAAATTTTCAAGCTTTTGCCCACTGCCAAATTGCAAAACCATGTCCACATTTTTTAGATGAGTTTTGCAGCAGCATTCTACTTTCAGGTAGGAAAATCTGTATCTGTTTCTATCACTACTATAACAAATTATTATAAACTTAGATGATTTAGACAACACAAATGTATGATGTTACAGTTCTTAATGTCAGAAATCTAAAATGGTTCTCACTAGGTTGAAATCCAGGTGATGACAAGGTTGTTTTTTCCTTTCTGCAGGTTCTAGGGAAAAATCCACTTTGCATTTTCCAGTTTCTAGGGGCTCCCCACATTCCTTGGTTCATGGTCCTTTCTCCCATCTTTAAGGACAGAAGAGGCATTGGATTCTTTCTTACATCATACTGACACTGACTCTTCAGCCTCCTTCTTTCACACTGATGATCTTTTGTGATTACAGTGGGCCCTCCCCGTTGATCCAAATTAATGTCCTTGCATTAAAGTAATCTGATTAGCATCCTTGATACAATCTATTATCTTAATTCCCATCACCATGCAATGAAATATATTCACAGATTCCAGAGATTAGGTCATAACCATGTTTTGGTGGGGGGAGGGTGGAGAGGAATTACTCTGTTTACTACAGTCTATCTGATTTTCACTATCTTATAAAATATAAACTCATCGTATGGAGGACAGAATCGTGTACAATGTTTATATATAGTACATATATCTTGTTTTTTTTTTTTATAAATTTTTATTTATTTATGATAGTCACACAGAGAGAGAGAGAGGCAGAGGCAGGCAGAGGGAGAAGCAGGCTCCATGCACCGGGATCCCGACGTGGAATTCGATCCCAGGTCTTTAGGATCGCGCCCTGGGCCAAAGGCAGGCGCCAAACCGCTGCGCCACCCAGGGATCCCTATTATCTTGTATATACTGCATTTCTACAGTACATTTGTTGAATAAATGTAGTGGCAAATACCGCCTAGTGGAAATTGCTATTCTGTGCATTCACTTTAAGAATAGTTGTATGAACTATACTTAAGTAGCTATAATGGCATACAAATTCTAAAACAGGGAAACACTTTTGGTCAAGAAAAAACACTATGGGTTGCTTTCCTGATAATTTCTTGATTTTTTTGCATAGAAATGAAACAACAATAGGCCTCAAACAATATGCAAATTGCTATGAAAGATAATATTTTTTAAAATTAGGTAATATTTTCTGAGGCAAAATACAGCAAATGTTTATAATATGAAATGTATACTTCTTGAGGATGCAATGGTAAGTTAAACAGGAGAACCTTCTAGATTATTTTACCAAGAAGCTTGATGACTCCAGATACCCAGAAAAAAAAAAAAAACATGACAATGAAGATAGAACATATGCATTATTTTTTTCTTTTGGTTTGTTTTTTATATGTTCCTCTTGCTTAAATGCTATAATTTCTCTTTAAGACTATCTAAGTGAAGGGTAGAAGCTGGCCCTTTGATGCTGGGACTACTGTGTGACTGGGTACAGAGTTGATGTTATTGTGATTGATAAAGGCATACCCTCAGCTCCTCCATAAGACACCTTTGTGCAAATTAGTAAGCACTATTGACTTCAGGATACAGCTCTGCCCCAGGGCATCTGAATGTAAATGGGATCAGCCCTTCCTTCTCCTTCAGCTGAGTGTCCTTGAGGTACACAACCGTGCATAGCAACTCTGGAGTATGGTGCTGGTGATCAGAAGCAACTGGCATCACAAGAAAAAGCCAGAGACATGTGCAAGGAAGGAGGAATAATTGTGGGAGACCCAGGAGACAGAAATGGAAGATTTCCCTTGAGTATTTCACATATGAGCCTCAGGTTTCGAGTCACAAGAACATTTTACACACAGCTGACCATGTCAATCACAGCAGATATTTGAGAACAGGAAATGAATCACACACCTCAGGCTCCGATGGGTTGAAAGGGCAGAGTTTTATAACACACTAGAGGGAGAGGAGCCACATCATTACCTCTTTGGTCATTTTGAATGGAAAGACATTTCAGACAACATGAAAAAGATTAATTTTTAAATTCATATGCCAGCTAATGGTAAAATGTGATACAGTATTGCCCCCTTAATTAAACTTCTTAATATAACTGTACTAAAAGTGCTTGCAATGTGTGATGTAATTAAAGTCATACCTCTAAGCTTTGAAGGTGTATCAGCACAATTGTTATATAACACATAAACAAGCAGTAACTTAACTTCTACACAGAGTCATAAACCTGGGCAGCAGATTTTATCTAGACCTTTGGTATCTTCATCTTTAAAATGAAAAGGCTGAATGAGGTGAACTCCAAGCTCTCTTTCAGATCTAAAGAAAATACACATCTACAACAGAAATATGCCTGAGTCTCCATGTGGTCGAGTCCCAAATGTACTGTAATCAATCTCATGTGCCAGCAATTAACCACTAAATAAATATAAACAACTAAAAACACTTTTCTCTGCCTCTCCAGGAAACAAGTTGAAGAAGGCATTCTTTCTGTACAGGAAACTTCTTAAAAATCTTCCTTCTCCTTTGTTACTGCCTTCAGTATTCTCTGCACAGATGGCAGCTAATCCTGGAAATCCTCTCTCCCACTCTCAACTTCTCTCCTGAACACCCACCAAGACCAAATAGCATTTTGTCTCTCTATTCCTCATCCCTCCCCCTAAGTCCTGTATTGTATAGATCAGATGAACTAAGTCACAGGCTGGGTGGATGAAAGTAAGGAATATACAAAACTGCCCTCACATGAATATGTCAGTGTCCATTACACACTCATAATTTTGTTCCTGCTATGACTCTCAAATTTTTTATTTTATTTCTTAAAAACTAAGCCCCCAAAAGAAATGTGAGAGGGGGTTCAAGATGGTAGCATATGAAGACCCTGAACTCAACTACCCCATGGATACATCAATTCCACCGTTAGATATAGAACAATCTTCTCTGAAAAAGACCAGAAAACTATCCAAATAGCTCCTCTACAACAAAGGATATTAAGAGGTGAGAAGAAGCAGAGACACGATTTTGCCAAGCAGGTGAAGTGGGAAGAATCTCACACATACAGAATATATTACTGAGGAACAAGAAGTCTGAGCCCTACATCAGGCATTCTAACTCATGAGACCTGCACTGGAGTGATGAGTCTTCAAAAATTTTGGGTTGGGATGCCTGGGTGGCTCAGTGGTTGAGCATCTGCCTTTGGCTCAGGGTGTGATCCCACAGTCTGGGATAGAGTCCCACATTGAGCTCCTTGTGGGGAGCCTGCTTTTCCCACTGCCTATGTCTCTGCCCTTCTCCTTCTCTTTATGCCTCTCATGAATAAATAAATAAAATCTTTAAAAAAATTTTGGCTTTAAAAACCAATGGGGCTTACATACAGAGACGCAAAGGGTTGTAAGAAACAAACATCCACGCCCAGGAATCCTAGAGAATTCCAAATAAGATAATCCCAAACAGACCTACAGCATAACACATTATAGTTAAATGCCAAGAGTTAAAGATAAGAAAGAATCTTAAAAGCAGCAAGAAAAAAACAACTTTTGGCCACCTGGGTGGCTCAGTCAGTTAAGTGCCTGTCTTCAGCTTAGGTTATGATCCCAGGGTTTTGGGATCGAGTCCTGCATCGGATTTCCTGCTCAGCTGGGAGTCTGCTTCTCCCTCTACCCTTCCCCCTGCTCGTGATCGTTCTCTCTCAAATAAATAAATAAAATCTTAAAAAAAAAAAGAAAAAAATTGTTACATATAAGAGAAAGTCCAGGGCAGCCCCAGTGGCACAGCAGTTTGGCGCAGCCTGCAGCCCAGGGCATGATCTTGGAAACCCGGGATCGAGTCCCACGTTGGGCTCCCTGCATGGAGCCTGCTTCTCCCTCTGCCTGTGTCTCTGCCTCTCTCTCTCTCTCTCTGTGTCGCTCATGAATAAATAAATAAAATCTTAAAAAAAAAAAAAAAAAAAAGAAAAAGAAAAAAAGAGAATGTCCAGGAAACCACCAGCAGATTTTTCAGCAGAAACTCTGAAGACCAGACGACAGTGTCATGATGTTTTCAAAGTATTGAAAGCAAAAAATGTTTTTAACGATGAATATTCCATCCAGCAAGGTTATCATTCTTAATTGAAGGAGAGTTAAGTTTTTCTTAAAAACTAAAAGAGTTCACCACCATTAAATTGGCCTTATAAGAAATGGCAAGAGTGGGCATTCTTGTCTTGTTCCTAATCTTAGAGGTAAAGCTTTTGGCTTTTCACCATTAAGTATGATGTATGAGCTATACATCATGAGAACTACTCTAAGCTGAAAAGAAATAGCATTGATTGGTAGCAAGAAAGCATATGAAAGTAAAAATCTCATTGGTAAAAGGAAATACATAATAAAGACAGTGGATTAACTATTTATAAAAGCTAGCATGAAGGTTAAAAGACAAAAGTAGCAAAAATAAAAATAACCATAACTAAAACAATTAGTTAAGGGATACACAAAATAAAAAGGTGTAAAAGCGGACATCAAAAACATAAAACATAATGAAAGGTATATACATACAGTTTTAGAATGCATTCAAACTTAACTTGCCGGATGCCTGAATGGCTCAGTTGGTTAAATAACCGACTCTTGATTTTGGCTCAGATCACCATCTCAGGGTTGTGGGATCAAATCCCACACAGGGCTCTGTGCTCAGCAGGGAGTCTGCAGGAGATTATCTCCATCCCCCTCCTCCTCTGCTCCTCTCTGCTCACACTCTCACTCTAAAGTACATAAGTAAAATCTTTATAAAAATATTTTTTATCAACTTATAATAGACTAGTATATGTGAACTGATAAGCTTCATGGTACCTACAAAGCAAAAACCTGTAGATACACAAAAGATACTAAGAGTGGAATCTAAACATAACACCAAAGAAAGACATCAAACTACAACTGAAGAAAGCAAGAGAAAAAAGAGAGAGGAACTACAAAACTAGTCTCAATAAATTTAAGAAGATTAAAAACATGTCAAGCATCTTTTCTGACCAAAAATGTGTGAAACTGAAAATCAATGACAAAAAAGGAAACTGGGAAAATCACAAATATGTGGTGATTAAACAACATTCTGCTGACCAACTAATTAATCAATGAATACATTAAAAAAGAAATTAAAAATACCTTGAGACAAGTGAAAATACAACATACCAAAATCAACGGGATGCAGCAAAAGTAGTTCTAAGAGCTCACAGGCCTATCTCAAGAAACAAGAGAAAAACTCAAATAAATAATCTAACTTTACACCCATGGAACTAGGAAAAGAGAAACAAATAAAGCCCAAAGTTAGTAGACTGCAAGAAACAATAAAATCAGAGTGAAAAGAATGAAATAAAGACTAAAAAGACAAGAAGAAAGGTAAATGGCTTCAAAGAGCTGGGTTTTTTTTTTTGAAAAGATAAACAAAACTGATAAACTTATAGCTACACCCACAAAGGAAAAGGAGTGAGGACTTAAATAAATAAAATGTGAAATGAAAGAGAGGTTACAAGTGACCAAAGGAATACAAAAGATCATAAGAAGCTACCATGAACAATCATACACCAACAAATTGGATGACCTAGAAGAAATGGATAAATTCCTAGAAACATACAGTCTTCCAAGACTGAATCATGAAGTAGAAAATCTGTATAGACCATTTGCTAGCAGGGAGATAGAATAAATAATCAAAACCGTCTCAAAAAGAAAAATACAAGATCAGATGGCTTCACAGTGAATTCTACCAAACATTCAAAGAAAATTTTAATAGTTATCATTCTAAAACTTGTCGAAAAAATTGAAAAGGAGGAAATACTTACAAACCCATTTTATGGGGTCAGCATTACCCTGAAACCAAAATCAGACAAGAACATCACAAAACGAGAGAAAAGAAAGAAAGAAAGAGAGAGAGAGAGAAAGAAAGAAAGAAAGAAAGAAAGAAAGAAAGAAAGAAAGAAAAGAAAAGAAAAGAAAGGAAAAGAAAGGAAAAGAAAAGGAAAGAAAAGGCCATTACCCTTGATGAACAGAGAGGCAAAAATCCTCAACAAAATATTAGCGAACTGAATTCAGTAAAAATGATTAATATACATACACCAGGATCAACTGGGATTTATTCAAGGTATGTAAGGATAGTTCAATGTCGACAAATTTATTCACAGAATATACCACATTAACAAAATGAAGGATAAAAATTACATGATCAACTCAAATATAGATGCAGAAAAAGCATTTGACAAAACTCAACACTCACGATAAAAACTCAACAAAGCAGGTATAGAGGGAATGTAAATCAACATAATAAAGGACATCTATAACAAACCCACAGCTAACATCATACTTAATGGTGAAAGCCAAAAGCTTTTCCTCTAAGATTAGGAACAAGACAAGAATGCCCACTCTTGCCATTTTTATTCAACATAATGTTGGAAGTCTTAGCCGGATCAAGAAAAAGAAATAAAAGGCATCCAAATTAGAAAGGAAGAAGTGAAACTGTCACTACTGGAGGACAACGTAATTCTACATACAGAAAATGCTAAAGACTCCACAAAAAAACTGTTAGAACTATTAAATGAATCCAAATCAATAACAAAATTCTGTTGTCTTTTTATATACTAACAAAAAAAACTATCAATTAGGATAGTTAAGGATCAAGAAAATTCTTAAATTAAGAAAACAACCTCATTTACAATTGCTTCAATAAAAACCCTAGGAATTAATTCATCCAAGGAGGTGAAAGTCCTGTACACTGAAAACTACAAGACATTGATGAAAGAAATTGAAGAAGATACAAATAAATGTAAAGATATTCTGTGCTCATGGATTGGAATAATTTATATTGTTAAAATATCCATAATATCCAAGGTAACCTATAGACTCAATGCATTCCATACCAAAATCTCATTGGCATTTTTCAGAGAAATAAAACAAATAATCCAAAAATCTGTATGAACCGCAAAAGGTCCCAAATATCCAAAGCAATATTAAGAATAAGAACAATGATTAAGGCATTGCTGTGCTTAATTTCAGACTACATTACAAAGAAAGAGTAATCAAAACAGCATAGTATTGGCATAAAAACAGACACAGAGATTAAGAGAAGAACAGAGAGCCCAGAAATAAACTCACACATATACAGTCAATTAATTTATAGCAGAGGCAAGAACATACAATGGGGAAAAGGCAGTGTCTTCAATAAATGGTGTTGGGAAAACTGGAGAGTCACACAGAAAAGAATGCAACTGGCCCACTATCTTACACTAGACACAAAAATTAATTCAAAATGGATTAAAGATTTGAATATATGACCAGAAATCACACAACTTCCTAGAATAAAACATAGGTAGTAAGCCCCTTGACATCATTCTTGGCAATACTTTTTTGGCTCTGACTCTAAAGGTAATGGTAACACATGGAAAAATAAACAAATGGAATTATATCACACTAAAAAGCTTCTGCACAGTAAAACAAACCATCAACAAAACAAAAAGGCAAGCTATGGAATGGGAGAAGACATTTTCAAATCACATTTCTGATGATATATTTCTGATATAACCCAAATATTTAAAGAAATCATACAACTCAATAACAAAAAACAACCTAATTTTTTAAACGGCAGAGGATCTGAATAGACATTTTTTCCAAAGAAGACATACTAATGACCAACAGGCACATGAAAAGATGTTCAACGTCCCATCGTCAGAGGTAAATGCAAATCAAAACCACAGTAAGACATCATCTCATATCTCCAAGAATAGATCTTGTCAAAAAGACAAGAAATAACAACTGTTGGCAAGAACGCATCGAAAAGGGACCCCTTAAAAAAAAGAAAAGGGACCCCTTGTGCACTATTGGTGCACTATAACTTGGTGCAGCCACTGTGGAAAACAATATGGAGGTTTCTTAAAAAACTAAAAATACAGCTATCATATGATCCAGCAATTCCACCTCTGGGTATTTATTCAAAGAAAACAAACGCACTAATTGAAAAACATACACAATGAACTCTATGTTCATTGCAGCCTTGCTTACAACAGGCAAGATGTGGAAACAACTCAAATGTCCATCAACGAATGAGCGGTTAAAGAAGATAATATATACACATACGTACAAAGACAATGAATTCCCTGATAGACACACACACACACTGGAATACTACTCAGCCATATAAAGAATGAAATCTTACCATCTGCGACAACAATGACGAACCCTAAAGGCACTACACCACTATTTGAAGTAAATCAGACTTAGAAAGTCAAATACTGTATGAGTTTACTTACGTATGGAATCCAAAGAACAAACCAAATGTACAAACAAAACAAAACTCAACTCAGAGATGCAAAGAACGGGTTAGTGGTTGCCAGATGGGAGGGAATTTGGAGGGTTGGTGAAACTGGAGAAGCAGATCAAGAGGTACAATCTCCAAGTCATAAACAGATGAGTCGTGGGGATGTAATGTATGGCACGGTGACCACAGCCAATAATAATGTATTGCATGTAAAACCTTATGTGGTGATGGAGAAACAAGACTTCTTGTAAGCATTTCCCAATGTACACAAATATCAAATTATTGTTATACATCTGAAATTAATGCAATATTACATGTCAATTGTACCTCAGTAAAAAAAAAAAAGAAGAGGAAACGTGATTTTGTATCACACATTTTCTTTTTGACAGCTTTTGCTGGGCTGAAGTTAGACTATTTGGATATACAGCGTAAAGATAATAGAAAGACGACACAATGCCATCTGTCTCAATGTACTTAATCTTTTATTTCTATGTGAAAAAACAAGTAATTAGACAAAGTCCTTCCTCCAACTTCAGCCTTTAAAACCTTTTATTCTTTCATCTTTTAGAGCAAAGTTCAAATTAAAATTCAGTTGTTGAAAAAAAATGATATAGATACATGTATGCATTCTTTCCCCTCTCTCACCAGAGCATATATCACAACTCTGATTATGTAGAAGCGAAAATGTAAGAGCTTTCAATATGGTTGATACTCGCACATACTTTCACATTTCAGAGGCAAAGAAGAAAAGCACTATGCTAGATAATTAAAATAGCATCGAGTCCATGATGATATTTTACCTAAATAATATATTTCATTTAATATGCATAGAAATCTTTTTAGAACACTCAATTTCAATCACTGCAGTATATCCCTTCCACTGCCTTTGATGTCAATCAGCTTGGAGTCTAACAGGAAACTAGGAATTGGGCAGAATGTTCCTAAAGCACTTTCAGCTCTCAGATGAAAGGTGCTGTTTAAGTACAAAGTATTCTAATAATCTCAATATATTTAACAACTCCACTCACTTGCACATTAATACCTCACCTGTTTGGTATGTTGAGGCAAAATCCTTGAGTTAAATTTCTCCAATAGGGTATATAACACATTGTTTCACAAAACTCGTTCAGAAAAAAAAAATCATCAAAAGAGGGAGAGTTCATAAACATTACGTTATATATCTATGATTAGCAGAAAATGTCTCTGCTAAGATGAAAAGTACAAGGCTAACAAAAGATACTTGTTCATAAAGAGATTGAAAAGATTAATTTCCCCAAGAGTAGAGCATCCTAGATGTTTTTCTTCCTTAATATTGAATAAAGCTTCTCGTAACGCTACTGGACTGGGGGATACACCAGATGTTACACGTTTTCTCCTTCATTTATATTTTCCAGTGGTAAAGAAAATTGAGGTATGTAGGCAGCTGGCTGGAAGGGAGAATCCTTTTCTACTTGAAAAGCATTCTCAATTTGAGTTAAAAAAAAATGGATGAATGGTATCCCTCTGCTCCAAAAATTCATCTAAAGATTATCGACTATAGTATTTCTCTTCTTTGATATTTACATAAGTAGTACCAAAAATGTAGCATCCTTTAAAAATATGAAAGCATTATTAATAAATGCTAATAAATCTTCACCATCTCCATCTATATCCCTTCAACTCATCCTTATTCTCCTCTACCCCCTACCTAGCTAGGCTAATCATTATTCATCTTTCTGCAATACACTTGATTTAAATCTTTCTTTAAGATAAAGAAAATTGTCTTATGAAGATGAGAAAACAATATAATTTTATCACAATGAGTATTTTTATACCTCTTCTCATTAAATTATGTGTAGGCTCCCAAATTTTCCATCATGTAATTTTTACCATTTTCAGGGATTCTAACTCATTCCTCTTCTCAGAATTGGAAGTGCATTGGTGAGGAGACCCAGCAACACAAGTCTGTTTACACAGGAAACAGGAAGAGGTTCCCTTACAGACATCACCCTGGAGCCTCCCATGAGGGCTCAGGGTCCCTTAGTCCTTCCAGGCCCCACCCTTGTCCTTTGTCTCTGCAGATTGCAGGGTTACACCCAGCTGATTTTTCTCTGACTGCTGCTCAACCTCACAATCCTTATGCATGCTCCACTATAACCCTAGGTGACTCATCAGCACTTCGTGGGCCAGGGAACTGACACAGTATCCAAAGATAACCATAATCCATGAAATAAAAAGTGAGGACTAGTCCAATGTATCCGGAGAAACAGGAACTACCCCTTCAAGAGTGCTTCAATGGCATCTTCTCTGGCTCTGCCCTCCTACCCGGCATATTCACAGATGACCTCCAATTAGCTAGCTCCCATCCACCACCAGTCCAGAAGTATGGCTACTAGGAACACAGGAGCTCAAAGGAAAAGGCTGGCTTTTTTTGACGTTGTGTAGGAAGAAAAGTCAAAGAGACTCAGGTATTAAGAAATAGAAACAAATTTTGAGACAAGAGTTGACCCAAATTAGTGTCCCGGTCAGACAGGATGAAAGCAGAGGCTGTACAGAGAATTGATACCATGGCAGTCTGAGATGCAGAGCACCCTTGAAAAAATGATCCACGCTATGGAGATGAATCATCATGTACCTTAGCTGGGTGCTACTCAACAGGCATTTATGTAATTAAGTTTTACTATTTGGATTGCCACTCACTACATAATCTTATTATAAACCTGATATCCATGTATGTATGTTTGCTTACAAGAAAAACTGAGCTGTGTGATTCTAAGAATTCTTATTGAGAATGCATGTAGGTTTACACGTGTGTACGTGTGTATGTGTGTGTGTATCAATGTGTACATGTCTACATGCATGTTCAGGCTTTTTAGCTTGGTTGACGTGATTCATTCCTAAAAGTGGGTATATTCTCAGTAAGCTGACTTCAAGTTTCTGAGACTAAGATCCAGATTCCAGATGGGAGTAAGCTCACAAACATAAGAAAGATCACCTGGCCTTCCCACTGATATTTCTGCTCAGACATATTTTATGGCTGCCATCACAAATAATTACAACCCTCGCATGGAGGCCTAGACCCATTTAAACAAACTAACAGGGAAAAGTGACATCTTACAGGTATGAGTTTTACACATCTGCCCCCCAAATCAGAGGAAGAGCAGTTATAATCTAAAAGCTCTGGGACACTCATTCTCTCAATAAACTATTAACGAGGCCCCTTTGCTCTTAAAGAACACATGATCAAATAAATTAAAATAATAGCAACCAATAGTTGAGATCTCCTAGGAAGTGAAAAATCCACAAATAAGCATTGGTTGGCAAGCCATCAATCTTCGATTAATCCTATGTGGTGGTCAATAGCATCCCTATTTTATAAATTAAAATACTGAGGCACAGACCATGAAGGACTATGTCCACAGTTTACAGCAAGCAAGAAATAAGAAAGTCAGGACTGAGGCCAGATCTGTTCCAAAACCAGCCACAGTGGGGTCCAGCTCTTGAAGTAACCTAGGTGGCCAGGGTCTCCCGCTCCAATACCCGGTCCACAGGGATGCCCTGGTGATTTCAGCAGTGCTTTATGGCTTAAATCATGAGGCTGACTTCAGGAACTCTACCTTTTCAATTTCCCCAAACCACCGCTTGAAGCATACAACCAAATCAAAATTAAGCCCAAATTAAACTGAAGCCTGCCTGACTCCCTAGTCCTTAAATGCTGTCTAAATTATGACTTCATCCTCACCCCCCTTCCTCTTTCATTAACTAATTGGCTTCCTCAATACTGCCTCTTTCTGGAATGAGCTGTAGATGATTGTGCCACTCAGGCAATGGCCATGGGCCACGGAACGTCAATGTCTGCAGTCATGGAAGTTTTACAAGTCTCCCTTTTATGGTCCTACTGTCCCTTCATAAGCCAAGTGTGTGCCTCTCCATGTACTTACTCTAGTTTATCTAAGTGGAAACAGAAGCCTGGCTCCATCACTGATCCTCAATTTCATGGAAATCATTTCCTCACGTTTCTGTCTGATTCACTAGTTAATGGCAATAAAGTCTCCTTTTATATACAGATAAAGTGGCTCGAAAGGAACACGGCCCAGAGAACATCGCACAGGGAACAGAGTGGCTTTTTAAAACCCTGGGAGAGCCGACTGAGCTCCAACACTTATGTTCTCCCCGTTAAAGCTAGAAATGTGAACCGCATTCCTTATTTGATAGGGTTGACCCTACAATTTTATACAAAATCCTAGACATTATTCCCATGATCTCCAATCCCAGGATGAAAACAGAATTTATAAAAAAGCCTAGAACTATCTCTGGGTCCTGGTTATACCCGAAAGTATCAGTTAAGAAAAAAAAAAATATTTCCATTTATAACTCTAGCACTAATAAAGGAATCCCAATGTTTGCAACTTTTCAGAACACGTCAAGTTAGTTTGATCGCCAATATGAAATACCCATGCTTTCTGTGAACAATCCAATATTAACAAAGCATAATTAAGACCACAATGTCTCTTAGTGATACAATGAAAACATTCCTAATGTTTAAGGTTAGCACATATGGTACCATTAATATATGATTTACTTAACATAAACCATGATATCATAATGAATCATTAATCTTTAATCTTATATTAATTATTTAAAAAATTTCAGTGCTTTATCCGAGCATCTGAGCCCTGCTCTTATACTGCTACCTCAGTAACATGGAATAGAAACTTCAACAAATTTTACGTATATTCCAATTTCATGTATTGCCTGTTATAACCTTAGTAAAACAATTTATACAACCTGGAAAAATATGCAATTACATATAAATAACACGTTTTATGTAAGTTGAGTCATCTTTCCACTAAAAAAAATGACTTCATCAAATCTCAAATCGCTTCAGCCTGATGTTGCAATTCAAAAATGTGATAACCAATTTTTATTGTAATAAATGACAACTCATCAAGTGAGCCAGTCAACATCACAGACTCTTTTTTGATATTAGCAGGTTAAAAGGAAAATTGACATAGAATGCGTAATTGTATAATGACACATAATTTCTGCAGACCTTGTAAATGAGTATTTGGCCACTATGGGTCTCAGTTTTGCTTTTATCAGAACTCTTAGGAATTTGCATTTCTAAAAAGGAATTATACTGCTTTATACTAAGAACCATTTGCTTTAAAAATTATAATTTTCAGAACAAAAGAATTTTTCATTCAAATTCTCCAAAGATTATTTTGATGGATACATTTTACAATACTACAATTGCCTTTTCAAGTTTATAGGGATTCAATGTATGCTGTAATTAGTTTCTTTATTACAGGCTTCCTCTCAAATTACACATTTCAGCATAATGGAAGTCCATTTAATTAACTGTGCTCCTGACGATCATGCCGACCCCTGAATCACTACACTTCACCTCTAGTGGAGACTAAATTTTAAGGAAACTTTCTTTTCCATTCAGAATTTATAAAACGAAAAGAGAAAGTACTGTATATGTGATTTTAAAAAGAGCTAGAAAATTCTTTGAAAAAATATGAAGTTGTCTTACAAAAGTTCTTGTACTACAAAGACAGACAACTAAGGAAGAAAAAAATATAAGAAAAAAACCAAACCCTCACTTACCAGGTGTGAAATTGTATCGAGCTGAAAATCCCATAGATTCCAGCTCTCCATCAGCAAAAAATTTAATCCATAGAAATCTTCCACTGGATTTTATTACAGGTGGATTTTGTTGTCCACAAAAACGTCCAATTATTGGAGAAAATCCGAAAGGTCCATCTCGAACTTCAATATGATCAAATTTGCACTCCCAAGACGGTTCAATAGAGTACTTTTCATCAAAGTAAAGTTCAATGCACTGTCTTGGGGCAGCTGAAAAAAGGAAAGATTCTATCTAGAAGGCCATTTTTTACTCTTTAGTTTGATTTTTGTAATTCTACTTCAGATTTCATCTGTACATCTTCTATCAAACTTTGAGCATGACATGCATGGAAGTGCAAAGCAAGTTTCTAACACTTAGCATTCTAAGGGATAACATTTCTGTAAGAATGTCTTAGGGATGCTCCTTAAAACTCATGATGTTGCACACAAGATTATTTGGACATAAAATGACCATTTCGATGTCTAACACATTCCTAATAAATCACAGTATTTTTGTAAAAGACCACTAACATCAGGTTTAGAAAGTAGACGTCTTTTTGTCACCTTTCCCATATCTTCTTAAGTATCCAGTTTTAAGATCAAAAACCACTTAATGGGTGGCTTTTGGGTAGGTGGGTGGCTCAGTGGTTGAGCATCTGCCTTTGGCTCAAGTCATAATCCCGAGGTCCTGGGATTGAGTCCTGCATCAGGCTCTCTGCAGGGAGCCTGCTTCTCCCTCTGCCTGTATCTCTGCCTTTCTCTCTGTCTCTCTCATGAATAATATTAAAAAAAAAAACCACTTAGGAATTGTTCAGCAGAGAGTTATCCAAACATTCAAATAGTCTCAGTCAAACGTCTTGGTTAGACCCAAATGCATATCCAAGGGCATTAAGAATACTTCTTCTAGCACACAAATCTTACCATGTTACCCTCAGGTTTCAACTTATTCAGCAACTCTCTATCAGCTACAGGAAAATGATCAATGCACTTGACATTGCAGGAGCTTTATGGGTATCCTACAACTCATACTTCCAGGGTCTCTCCACTCCACACACAGCCCAAACTCAGGCCACTTCAGACACACTGTGTTTTCTAAGGCAACAGGTTCTTTCAGGCTCTCATGTATTTTACCACTTTCTGAAGTATCTATCTTCAATTTGCTAACTCCTCTTTATGCAGGAAAATCTTGCTTAAAAGAACCACTCCTCTAAATCTGCTCACTAAAGACAAAATCTATTCACCTTATTTCAGCATTTAGTACAGTACTTGTCATTGAGGATTTCTCAAAAAAAAAAATCTCTGTTGGATGAATAGTAAATGAGCTTATCTTCATAAATGTTTTTTATAGCTCTCTAAAGAGTCAGGAAGAGCCTCATAGGGCTGGCCAGCAGCTCTAGAAACCTCCACATGGATGCATTTGCTAGTTCCCTTGCATTCTTCCTTTGCCATGTCCAAAAAAGCTCAAAATCCTGGCACTCCAGACTGATCTTCAGCCAGGATACCCCAGAATAGCCATAACAGTTGTCGAAATATCTGCACACATTTATCCTAGTTAGTAAACAGCTGTTGCCTTGAGTCCTTTGAGTGCTTCCTGGCCATGTGGCCCTCTTCAGGGACCAACACCCTCCAGAAACTTGCAAGTTACAAACTGGCACAGCAGGGTCTGCTCCCCATGTGGTCAGTAATCATTCTGAATGACTGCTATCCACACCACACCAGTTCTTAAATATGTACTGAATATCATCCTTGATTGCTTTAAAATTAAAGCCTTGCATGCATGGATATCAAAAATTTATAGAGAATTGAGATACATGATGACTTGAAATTTAGAGAATTATAGAATAATCGGAGCTCATTCGATTAAAGGTCAATGAATGTGACAAGACTATTTTAGGAATTATTATTATTTTTTTAGGAATTATTTTTAATCTCTAAAAAATGTTTATGACTCTTTGGACATTGAGAAGAGATATTTATTACTCTTACAAAAAAAAGAAAGAAAGAAAGAAAGAAAGAAAGAAAGAAAGAAAGAAAGAAAGAAAGAAAGAAAAGAAAGAAAAAAAAAAACAGGAATGGTTTTACCAACCACTACTGTATATTCACAGAGGTCAACAAATGTACTATTACCATAATGGTAGATTTGATGATGTTTCAATGATTTTTTTAAACATCTGCAAATTGGAAAGTATCCTAAGAAATTATTTGGAAAACCATGTTTTTCCCCTTGAGGTTATTAGTCCCATAACAAAAAGGCAAAGGCTTAAGAAAGTGGACCTATTATTAGCGTTAAGCAGATTGTTTATATGTATTACAATCTTATAGACTGTGCCTGGTTGGTTATCTCCTCTTTGGCAAGCCAGTATGATAAGTTTTAGAGGAAAATAAACAATTTCAGAATGAAGAATGTTTTTTTTTTAGATGTAAATAATGTATGGCTTAGGGAATAGTAAAGCAATGAGGGCAACCTTTGCTAATTTACTTAAATCTCTATTAAGCAATAATATCAATCTATTTTTCCTTATTAAGAAATGCAGGGCCATCAAACATGAGCTCATTTATGTATATCTTTATTTTCACTGTTGCTTAACTTCTGTCCAACATGGATGAAGAAACCTCTCAACATTCCTTCACAACACTTACTATCATCATGGCTTTGGGTAGGCCTACACTTAATGTGGACAGTCCATCTTTCTTTGGTCCAGCACATTGAGCTACACACACTCATACATGAAATTCCACTAACTGAATTTTAGAAGGCAGTAAAATAACGTTTTAAAAATAAGCATGTCATAGAGTTGTTGTAATTAAAAACAAGTGATTATAGGGATGCCTGGCTCAGTGGTTGAGTGTCTGCCTCTGGCTCAGGTCGTGATCCTGGGGTCCTGGGATCAAGTCCGACATCAGGGTCCCTGCAAGGAGCCTGCTTCTCCCTCTGCCTATGTCTCTGAGTCTTTCTGTGTGTCTCATGAATAAATAAAAAAAATATTTTTTTAAAAAAGGGATGATAGTGTATGCGAGTCCCTGGAAACTAAGTTTAGCTCCCTACACTTACATTTTCCTCCCTTTCCAATCACTAATGCACAGCTGCCTTGCGCTTCTACATTTTCTCTAAGTCATCTTGTATCTAAATCTGAGGTTCCTTTTTGAGAGGTCTTAACCCCTCCTAACATGTCTTTGGACACACTGGAACGTCTGAGTACTTTCACCTGAATAGTGCACAGAGGTACCAGATATTGCCTCCTATTTGTGGACAAGCTGAAATCCATGAAAGGGATCTTTATTTCTGGGACTAGGACTCCACCCTCATTCCTCAGAATCTATCTGCCCTCAAGAAACTTGACCGATGACTTAGACCTTTCTTGTATTTTACATTTACCTTTTTCTATCGAATAGGCTACTCTTTTCATAATGAAACATGACAATATGCCCCCAGAAAGAAGAAAGGACAAAGAGAATTTGTCTTTCTACCTTCGGTCCACCAATATCCACCCCCCACAACTCCATCATCTGTGAGCCAGCCTCTGCCCCCATGAGGGCAATGAGTGCACAAATCCTAAGGTTACCATCAGCCTCTCAAAGGCTTCCTGCAATAGATGTGTTTGCTTTTTCCTCATCTCTCTTTGCTGTGATAACTGGTACTTTAACTACTCCCTTCCTCCTGAAATGTTACCTGCACTATATGCTAGGTCATCTTTCACCTGACCTCCAGTCCATCTTGTAGGTTTGTCCTGCACAGTCCCTGCTACCCTTCTCCTTATGCTCCCAACCCTTACCTGTTGTTTTTCAGAAACCTATCCTATGTCATCTTTCCGCTCCTTCTAGAACAGTGCTCTGGGTGCCACTGGAATTCCAATGGAGAGCTATTATAATATATGAGGCCCACAGCTCCATCAAAGACCGATTCAACCAGACTTCTTGGGGACAGACCCAAGCATCTGTATTTTTTGAAAGATTTAAAACATAGTGCTCCAACTATTCTCTCTGCATCATTTTATTCATACCAAGAGTCTCAACAACAATCCATATTTATGACTTATAAATATCTATTTTTAGCCTAGAGCTCTCCCGTCAGCTAAAGACTCATGTATCCTATTTCTTTACGGGACATCTCCATAAACACCAAAATGGAATTCATTATTTTTTCCTGTAAACCCTTTTTCTCCACCCATGTTCTTTACCTGGCATAGCAATTCCAACTATACATCAAGCCAAAAACTTTGGAATAGTCTTGAGATTTCCTCCCTTTCCTCCCCACATTCCATCACTCATGACTCAGTTTCCCAAAGACCTCTCACTTCTTCCTTTGACACCACACACAGCCAACGCCACTTGTGTAGTTCAGGCTTTCTCTGTGATTTACATGGTCTTTCACAAAAGCTTCTGCTTACATCTCTTGCTTCAGTCCAAAATATCAACACATTATCTCTCCACCTAAATTATTTCCATGTCACGCTGCTGTCTATCATACAAAGCTCAAACTGCCATGGCTGGAGTAGATAGAAAACCAAGTTTTCCTTTATCTGAGACTGTCGACTTCATGAGCCTCCTTATTTGTTCCTCTTCTACACATGGGTCTTGATCACACCGTATCTCAAACTTTTGCACAGGCCATTCTGTATAGAGAATTACCTCTCAGAAGTTCTTCAAAACTAAGCAGAAGTATCTCCTCCTCCTGATAGGCTCCTCTCCTCTCTGCTCCAAATACTGCTGATTTGGGGTCCCTTTAGATTGTTTACGAAAGGGGCATGGTCCTCAGACCATATTATAAGTTCCCCAGGCAAGTTCCATGGTTGTTTTGTTAAAGACTCTCTAAACTGTACCTAGAAGAGTGCTGGTTTCTTAGTAGTTGTTCAATAAATATTTGTTAAATAAATGTTTGGATGAAACAGTGGCTAGGGGCACCTGGGTGACTCAGTCGGTCAGGCATCTGCCTTTGGCTCACTCAGGTCATGGTCTCAGGGTCCTGGGATGGAAGCCCATGTCAGACATCCTGCTCATTGGAGAGTCCGCTTCTCTCTTTCCCTCTGCCTCTATCCTCCCTCCCCACTTGTGCTCTCAGCTCTTTCTCATGCTCTCTCTCTCTCAAATGAATAAATAAAATAATAAAAAAAAAAGAAAAAGAAAAAAACAGTGGCTGGTAGGAAGTACTTCAAAAAGAGTGTAGACGTATGATTAATAGTAACAGGAGATTCTATTGACTTCACAACTTTAAGTTTTGGCCTTGACATAACTACGAAAGAATGTAAATATGTGCATAAATATTAAAATAAAATGCTGGTGATGCTTTTTAATTCTAAATAACTATAAACACGAAAGCACAATTAATTTGCAAAGATTTGCTTCTGAATTAATCCTTTAAATGAGAGAACTAATTGATTTTATTCTTTTTAATAATTCAAAGTTCTAAAATACCATTGCTTCAAAACACAAATTATGTGAATTTAAGCAAGACATTTAACCTCTCTGTGCCTATTTCTCGGTCTATAAAATGAGAACAACAAAAAAACCCTACTTCCTACGATTAAATGTTCTAATACATGCTAAGTTCTTTCAGAGTTATATATATTTTATATATATATGTATATATATATATTTATATATATATATGTATATATAATACACGCGCACACATATGCATATAATAGATAAGGAATATTAACTTGGTAAAAAGAACCACTAAGTATAAGCCAGAATTTCCATATTTCAATTTCCTTTTCTATCAATCACATGAGGAATAAAACTGCCAGAGCTGAGATTTCTCAGTTTTATCCTTTTATGAAAGAAGCTTCTTTTCCCTTCTGCTTTTAGCGCAGGGTGTCTTTAGTAAAAGTTCACCCTCAAGCACAAAAAAAGAGAGAGGTAGTATCTTTAACTTAAAAGTCACAGAAAGGAAAAAGAATCATTTCTAGATAAGAATTCTTGGAATCAGTAAAACAGAGAGCATTTCTCTTTCAAAGATCTACCAAATGAACTTGCCCCTCATTTAGGTATAAATACTGAGCATACACTGTCTTTTTCATTAAGATGGCTCAATCTGTCTCTGCCTGAGTGGGTGGAGGGATGAAGAAGGGTTGCAGGTTTGGGGCTATTAGGTATTAACACTTAAACAATATTGAAATCTTCATCACTAGATGAAATGATCATTCATTTTAGAAAGCTGTACTTAATCGAGTGGTGTCCGCAAGGGTAATGGAAATTGGAAATGTTCAAAGGCAAATGAATCTCTTTTTCAGCACTATTTATCTTTTGAGTTAGGAAAGAAAATGATGAAAAGAAGCATCATAATTTGGAATCCTGACTTTGGCACTGAAGTATGATAATGTCACTTGTGAGCACAAATTAAGGCAGCTATCATTCAGATTGTTTGGAAACATGACTATAGATTTATTTTTGACATTAAGATGTATTTTTGTACTTGATATTATTAAGGGAAAAAATAACGAATATATAGGTTTTTCTACTGTCACCCAAAAAATACTAGTTTCTAAAATCGTTATACATTAGGTAACATTATGCCAACTCTGCATCCATTCCATTAATTTAGAATTCTAAATCAATTAAATCAACTGCAAAATCAACTGTTATCGATTAGCTTTTATTTGCCAGAATGTACTTATTCATATCCCATTACTAATAATTTCAATAATTAGCTTGATTCCAAATTTTACAGTTATTGATTCATTAAGAGATATTTCTCTGCACGGTCTCCAAAACCAATTTTTGTAACGTCCGTAGGCAATACTCTCCGTCTAAAGCATAGAGGTGGCCAGGTTTGGCTTGGAGCTCTCCCCAGCCCTGGCTCTATCCCCCTTACCTTCTATGATGTAGATGCACTCTCGGTCAGGGGGGTACTTGCTGGGGTAGTTGGGAGAGGTAAAGATACCTCCCTCTGCATGTTTTGTCCAAGTTCCACACTGCACTGACTTCTGAGTTTCCGAGGTGGTTTGCTTTTCTGTAAAAAATAAAAACAGAAGCCATCATCCAGTTTTCTCTAGGACTAAAAATAGAGAGGACATTCTTATAATATCCATTAGCAAATTAATTTTCAAATGTTGTCTTAGTCAAAATCAATCAGTTATACACACTATAAAATGTGCAGATATTCTGGAATATTAAGAATACAGGGAACACAGGAAAAGGTAAATAATTAGAGGTCTTCCACTGCATTTTCCCAAAGAAACACACCTGTTCCTTTCTTGGTTGCCCCAGACAAATGGAAGATGATTAAACTTGCTACAACTGAAACAGAAAAGAAAAATTAGAAAGAGGTCATATCAATCAATACACACTGAAATGATCACATTCTATAACAACATAAGGATCAAATAATATCAAAGCAGATTAATTGTATTACTGTTAACTGTTCCACGTTAACTCAGAATATGCCAAAACTGGTTAGAAATGCACAAATCAGGAAAATTTCGGAATCCCTCCAGGAAGTAATGCAAGTTAAGGATGGATGAGACTCAAAAACTGCATATGTGTACCTCAAGACTTCAGAGGCAATACTGTAATCTAGTCTTGTCACATTAGAGTAGGACTTCAGGACCCGTATTTTTTCTAAACTGCCCTTGGGGAATGGCTTTGCTAGGGCCTCTGAAGGAAGAGTGAACCAGCTGAAAGGCTGTAAGGACAAAGGATGTGGAAGGACTCCATGACTGACCTAAGGTGGTGTTGTATCTGAGAAAATAAGTACTTAGGCAAATCTTTAAGGCCGGTGGGGGGAGGGGAACAGGAGAAAAACATAAATGTGGGTTGGAGGCATTAAGCAGCATTATAAAAATGTTTCTTACAAAAAGGTACTATACCACCAAGTAACCACTTCCTAAGCTATGAAATTAATTCCTCCTAACCTTAACTTCGACTTAATATTTAGTATTACCCAGAAATAGACTCTTACTGTAAGAAAGGTGATTTCTCTGAGGATTTTACTGAGCCAGTTTTTCAGTTACCAAAGAGATGATCTGCAACAAGAGTAAGTCTGCAAAGCCCCCCCGCAACCGGAACTTCTCTGTTTTACTTTCACATCTTGATTCACTCAACATTTTTATAGAGCCTGAAACTAGAAAAGTAATAAAACAAGCTAGTCTTCAGAATTACTAGTTTTTTCCTCTCTTACTCTGTCCTTGTTATTTGTTTGGTTCCCTAAAAGCTCTAAATTCCACTAGGTGGGTAATCCTATTTCCACTCAAAATTAATTTGGGAAAGGGAAGGTATAATTCACAAGGATTTCCCAAGCTGAAGCTCTCGGCAGGAGCTTACGCGTTTGTTTTCAGATTCTTCCAAGAAAAGAATGCGGGCCTTTCTATCGATGTCTGAGAAAGTGTATCAGTTCCCGTATCTGTACTCCTGCCTGCTCATCTGCTTTTAGATCACACTGGCCGTGGCGGTGGTTTAAACAGGCAAATAATAATAATAATAATAATAATAATAATAATAATAATAATAATCAATAAAATAAAATCTTATTTTAACTTGCCATGGTTCTAGACACACACGAGCACACAGGTACACGGCCGTCAGTACGAGGACGTACGCGCGGTGCTGTCTTTACTCTGCTTTTCCTGTTTTGATGGAATCACACGCGGAAACACGTACTACGACGAGCGCATCCACAAAGCCGGACTTTGAGCCGCGTGGCACAGGACTCACGCTGGAATCCTAGCTTTTTAACGTGAAATCTCCAGCACTCGTTGCCTCGCGCTGCCTTTTACTTTGCAGCCTTCCGAGGCCATTTTCCGCCCCGCCGCACGCGCCCCCACGCACCCCGCGGCGCGACACCCGAGGTCTCGGGGCCCCCGGCGCGGGCGCGGGCGCGGGCGCTCGTCCTCCCGCAGGCGCCCGAGAGTCCCTCCTGGGGTGAACCCCGGGCCGGCGGCGCTCGGGAGGCCCCGCGGGAGGACTCAGCCCGCGCGCCCGCCCCTGCCGCCCGCCCCTGCCGCCCGCGCCCGCCGCCCGCGCCCGGGCCCCCTCGCCGCCGCTCCCGCACGTGCTCGCCCCCGCCCCAGGCCGTCGGGCGCACGGAGGACGCGGTCCTGCGCCGCCCCCGCGCCTCCCGCGACCGCGCGGCAACCCAGAAAGTTTACAGGCGCCGGCCCGGCGGCGGCGGCGGCGGCGGCGGCGGCGAGGCTGCTCCCTGCGCGTTCGGCCACGCGGGAGGAGGGGGGAGGAGGAGGGACGGCGCGGGGCCCGCGCGGCGGGAAAGGTACTCACTGTGCAACAAACTGCGTCCATAGATCATGTCTGTTCGTTACACCAGAGGCTCCGCGCTCCACGAATTCCATTTAGAGACGGGAAGACTTGCAGTGGTGGGGAGAGGACGGAGTCGGGGGGATTGTAAATGTGCGAACCCACAACCGAATTAAGGGGGGAGAGGGAGGGGGGAGAGAGCCGAGCCCACACAGCAGCAAGATCCGAATCCTGGCGTCCTCCGCCCCTGGCTCGCTGTCGCTGTCGCTGTCGCCGTCGCTCGCTCTCTCACCGCCGCGAAGCCAGCATCCCCACCATGACGCTCGCATCACACCCGGGCGCCGGGCGCCACCATCGGCACCGCCGGCGGCATCACCCTCCTCCTTTGCATCATCGCCGCCGCCGCAGCTGTCAGGAGGACGCGCGGGCAGCCGGCGCGCGGGCGGCGGCGGGCGCGGGGCGAGCCCTGGGGCGCCGGGGCCGGGCCGGGGCCGGGGCCGGGGCCGGGGCCGGGGCCGGGGCCGGGCGGCGGGCGCGGCGAGGCGGGGGCCAGTCCAGTCCGACGGCAGCGACGGGGCGGGCGGCGGCGGCGGCGGCTGGGGCGCGCTCAGTCCCCAGTTTCATACACCACGAGCAGCAGGTCGGAGCAGCGTCTCCGGGAGGACGTCCGGCAGCAGCCCTCCTCTCGCCAGCCCTTGGGGATCTCCCGCTGAGGCATTGAAGACAGGGGGAAGGGGTCCGTCATCGGCTCGCGGGCTCCGCGCCACCTCTGCGATCTTGCGGAAAGAGGAGCGGGTGGGTGGGCGTCTGGGAGGAGGCGTGAGGGTGGCGGAGGGGAACCGGGGTGGCCGAGGGGGCGGGGAGGGGGGAGGGGGGAGGAGGGAGGAGCGGGAAGACGGCAGAGTTACCAGGTGGGCGCCTGAGTCATAGCCGTGGGCTGCGCGACCCTCCGGGAAGCCCGGGGCCGGGGCGAACCTGGGCGGCGCGGCGCGGCCGGCGCCCCCGGGGCTGGTGCGCGGCGGAATGGGGCGGCGGCGGCGGCTGCAAGGACATCACACGCGCTCGGATCCCGGGGGGAGGGGAGGGGAGGGGGGTGAGGACCAGGCTGGGATCCGTCACTCGGCCGGCGCGGGCTGAGGGGGCCCGAGCGGAGCAGGCAAATCCCCAGCCGGATCCCTACGCCCGGTACTCGGCGGGCGAGGGGGAGGGGCCATCGCGTGACAACCCCCTTTGGGGCTCAGTTTTCACTTTTTGAGGCTTGGAGATTGCGGTCGATCTGTACCCCACAGATTGCTCTGTCTAGAGGAAGCGGGTTTTCCCTCTCCTCGGGGCTCGGTGGGGGCGGGGGCGGGGGCGGGGGGCGGCGGGGGGCGGGCTCTGCCGTGGGCCGCGCTCTCGGGCTGGAGCCGAGGCCGGGGCGCGCCGCAGGCAAAGGCAGCAGCAAAAGTTTCGCGGTCAGTGGCCTGGCCGGATGCGGAGGTCGCCCCCAGCAAACTGCTTCTGCGAAGTCGCCTTCCTCCTCCCCACGGCATTTAGAACCCGCGAGGCAAGCCCAGAACCCCTCCTGCCCCACCTCTACAGGCACAGGCGCGCGCGCACAGCGCGCTTAACTCGGGGGCGGGGGGGGAAGAGTTGCTGGGGAAACAGCCCCGGAACAGCCCCGGCTCGTAAAATGCGAATAAATGAATAGGAAGGAACGGGAAACAGCGGGCGGCCGGCGGAGGGCCGGAGCGGCGGGACTGAGGGGGAGGCCCTCCCGGCCGCTGCCGCAGCACCTCCTCCCCCCCCCCCCGCCCCAGCCCCGGCCCCGGCCCCGGCCCCGGCGCCCTCCCCGGCCGCTGCGGACTGGCCGCGCCACCCGGACCCCGCGGCCCCGAAGCCGGAGACCCCCCCCCGCCACCGCCTCCGCGGTCCCGGCCCCCCGCAAACCCCCCGCTCCCGAGCGCGGCCTGGGGCTTGGTTGGGGGCTCGGCAGAACTAAGGAGGCCGGCGGCCGAGAGGCGGGGCGCCGCGGAGCCTGGGATCACCTCCGAAGGCCGAGGAGAGAGGACAGGCCCGTGAGCGCCGACGCGAGAGCGCTGGCGCCGGGCTGCGGCCGCCGCGGGGCTCCCGGCCTGGCCTCCACCCCCCGCACCTGCTGCTGCGGCGCGGGCCCCCGCCTGGGGGCGTGCGTGCGGGTGGCGGTGCCCGCGCCCGGGCCGCCTGCCCCCCACGGTGGCCGCTGGGGGCCGGGGGCGGGGGGGGCTCCTGCCCGTCACGTGGCAGAGGGACCGTGAGGCGACCCCGGAGGCCAGCAGGGCTCCCCGGGACCAGACCCAACCTCCAGACTCCTTCCACTGAGCTTTTGGTTCCTGGATCCCAGGCAACTGCGAGTCCTCGACGTGGCCGGGAGAGGGTGTGTGTGTGTGTGTGTGTGTGTGTGTGTGTGCCCGCGCGCGTGTGTCCGTGTGTCTTTCCATCCATTTCATGAACGGTGGGTAGATGGGGCAGGAAGGAACGAAGGCCAGAGGGACAGATCGACAGCAGAGACTGCGCACCCGCCGAGCGCCAGCTCCACGCGAACTTGGCGCGGGAGAGAGGAGCTGCCGGCTCAAGAGCCCGGGGTTGGCGCATCCACAGGAAGCCAGGAGGAGCGCCCGGGAAACCAGTTGTATCTGGCCACGCAGTCCCTGTAGAAGGGTCGAGAGGGAAGTAGGCTGGGGGGGGGGGGGGGGTCCCGCGGGAGTCGGGGGACCCCTGCGTGATTCTTGCGCCAGCGCTGGGGTTGGGGGTGGAGGGGAGTGCAGATGCGGAAGAGATGCCCCAACTGCAAAGAAGCACAAGCGACCAGAGGGTGGTCAGGAGCCCCTTAGAGTGGCTGGTAGATGCGTGAGTAGATAGATGGCGAAGAGGCAGGGGCCCGAGGCGGGAGGGCGGCCCCTGAGAAATAGTCCACACCAAATGTTCATAGTGGAAGGCTGAAACCTTTAAAACCGGATGGTAATTACAGTTTACATCCGGAAAATATGTCTTCTTTAGGAAAATGATAAAACCATCCAACAGCAGCGATGTTAAATTATATATCTGAAGGGAAATTACTGCATTTCTCAGTTGCCATTTGAAGAGGATAGAAACTTGGTCTTTGCTAAATCCACCCACTCAGGTATGTCTAACGTGTTTCCTACTCTTCACCCAGGTCAGTTTCCCAGCACCCCGAACGTTACTGGGCCAAGGAAGTGGCCACCGAAATTTTGCTGGAAATGCAGGAAGGAAATCCCAGAAGAGAAAAAAGGAGGGGATGGCAGGGGTGATACAAACGTTTATACATTTTCTCACTGCTCCACCATAACCTAATGGCTCCGCGTGTCTGTGTTGCAAGTCCAATTCTCTGACATAGTGGCCTGTTTGATTTATGAACCCCAGCGCTCTCCTGGGCGTGTCTGGGGCTAAGACATGGCATTTCTGCTCAGACCTCAGTGCTGAGGGCATGAGTATGCACGTCCTGGACCAGGTCCTCCGCTCACTCACCCAGAGACTGAGACTGACCCGTGGTGTGGCTTTGAACTATTGCCCTAATCCTCCTGGGCTGTGACTGCAACTTTTCCTTGAAAATTCTATTCATTTTCCTACACAGGCATGCAGAAATACTTTTAACTACCCACCACATTCTGCTCTGTTGGCACACTGCCTTCTCACTTTTGAGTTCAGAACCGCCACTTGCTGAGTAATGCTACCTCCCTAATGGGAACCCACAAGATATTTTTTTTCTGAGAAAAACCAACATATGGGAAAAGTTGAGCTTCTCCAAGGAAGGTTATGCATACATATGGTCCAACCTCAAGACATGATTGTTTTGAAACGGAGTGGTTATAAGCGGAGAGCTTTCCCTCAAAGAACTGTCCCAGAAGAGCATGCTTGTCATAGTTCTTCAAAATCAACCTCGAAATAGAGACTGCTTCTAGAAGATAAGGCTAAATGCATACTTCTGGAACCCAGTCAAGGTGACAGTGGTTTCCTTACACTTCCACTTTATAACAAAGCCCTTAAAAGAATTGGTTTAGGACACTTGCTCCTCTGATTCAAAAGCAAGTAGTATTTGTCTGCTTGCTCATAGCTCTGTATAGAAAATTAAATGCTCCAGAGCCTCTCGGACTCTTTCCTTAATTCATCTGTGGTATTGGCATCCTCAAAGTTGTTTTCATATGGCTGTCACAGGTGATATTACAAAACAACAAATGAAATAGTGCTTCTGACACACTCTATATTAAACAATTTTATTTTAAAGAAATTATTTTCGTTTATTTACATAGTTACATAAAGTTGTGAGTTTTTTTCATTTTATTAACTCACCAATCTACCCATCATGGTGTTAGTTTATCAAACACATTTATTCATACATATGTGTTGACAAATATCAGAGTGTCTTTAAAAATTGTCTGCAATTCTTACATGAAACTGGTTTGAACCAACATGGGAAGCCATTTCCCTTGAACAGCCTGTAAATATATCATGACAGCGTAGAAAATCTTCATTTTACAGAAAATAGTTAAAAGCATCGAAATCTTACATTTAAACCAGGCAAGATATCTTATGAACATGGCTAGAGAAATAAAACATGTTTTTCTTAGAAGTATGAATACGTTGTGTTGTTAGGTATCACAGGACCATTAGCCTCTTGTGGTGGAAAATTATCGGGCCACTATGCTATTTAGCCAGTTTTCATCAGTACTTAGAGTTGTATGGTCATTGTCCACACTGTTTCATATCAAATGATAGCCGTGCTCCAGGAACAATGTATTATTATCTCTGTCTGGGGAAATGTGAGATGAATAAAAATAATTCCATGATCCACCAGTCCATGCAAAAATTTAGAAAAACCTTATTTTCCTTCTGACTGATATTTAGTTGACAGTGGCTTATAAAAATAACATCAAAAATGTTTTAAAAAAATCACTAGCCTAATGAATAGCTTGTAGTCTATAAATCAGCATAAACAAAAGAGACGTCTATAATGATCATCCTGAGATAGAAAGATCCTGTACTCTCTGTACAGGATCCACCTTTGTACTGACTTAAGCCACAGCATCTACTCACTGTGATTTTGGGGAAGAAAACAATCTCTGGTTGAAAAAGGCATTTAACCACATTTGGCAGATATAAGTTTAGCTGAAAAACAAACGTATGCATTTCATGGCAAAACATTCATTAAGAAATACAAAGTTTCACTTAAAGTTGCTAAATCACATATGTGATTATGGCCTATGGGTCAGATATAATTTTTTATCCTTGGGACGCCTGGGTGGCTCAGCGGTGGAGCATCTGTCTTCAGCCCAGGGCATGATCCTGGAGTCCTAGGATCGAGTTCCACATTGGGCTCCCTGCATGGAGCCTGTTTCTCCCTCCGCCTATGTCTCTGCCTCTCTCTCTCTCTCTGTCTCTCATGAATAAATAGATAAAATCTTTTTTAAAAATCATAATAATGTTTTATCTTTAATTATATAAGTTAAAAGCATCACTGAAATTTACTTCCTTTATATATTTAGGACACATAATATTATTATGATGGTGATTCATTGGGTGTCAAGTAGATGCTTTAGAAAATAGCAAAAGTCAGGATGTGCTTGTTGAGAGTAACCCTGAATATTGGGCTAGGACAAGACTTATGTCTGACTCATGAAATAATTCTAGAGTGAACCGCTATGGTTTATGGAAATGAATGTTGAATCAAAATACTGTTTTTTTTAAATATATATAATAGCAAAGTCATGTATCTACTCTTCTTTCCTTGGATGTCCATTCTTTTATATTCAATATGTTATCAGGAAATATCCCAAATGTTTTCATTTCCTTTTGCAAGACAAGAAGAGAAATATAAAATAGCTCTTTCCTCCAGTTTTAGGGCAGACGGAATTGCAAAAAAATACAATTTCAGAGGGAGTGATACTGCAGCAGAATTTTTGCCAAGCGTTACAGTTACGATGATTTTAAAACATCAAGGGAAAATGCCATCAATGCTTTTTCGTAAATGTATCATTTAAAATAGTAGTCTTCAAAATAGTTTTCTAATTGACATATGTAGTTAATTTTTCAATATAGGTCTCTTGGAAATAAAGGATTTATTATAGTTACAACTGGCTGTGCACAGTACATGCCTCCTGTCATAATTGCTGTTCCTTCTAAAAGGATGATTTCTAACTGAGTGGAAGAAAAGAAGAGGTGGCTGGAAAGGATATAAAGCACTAAACTTCTGAGGGGCACTCTGATAGCTGTCTTAACACAGTCCTTTGCACAGAATGGCCTTCTGTCAAGGAATAGATAGGGAAAGAATGGAACAGACCCAGACCGGTAAGAATTATTATATATGCACAAGATACAAATTTGAATATTTTATTTTTTTAAATAGGTTTGCTTAGAGACTGTAAGCTGGATGGCATGTTTGGTATTATAGGAACCAGTTCCCACGAGGTCAGGGTACGAGAACTGAGTAACATCTGAGTTGAGCTAGCATCAGAGAAGACTAAGTTAAAATCATTTTAATTAATAATGAAAAAGCACAACAGTTCTTTTGGTCAAAGGTTAAAATCTGATGCTTCTGAGTTATGTATTTTATTAAGTCCAAATTCTTAACGGTCCTTGCTTCACTTAAAAATCATGTCTGGACCACAATTTACCAACATTCCCAATGTCAGCAGCCCTTGTAATCCAGACGAACAATTGATCACTCACCACAATCTCTGCCATCCTCTGCTCCTCTGAGACATGATGTAGGAAATATCCACACTATTGAACCATTTTCACTAACGTAGCTTTACATCTCTGCCAAAACTGTTACGACACCACTTTTGACTGTTTGGGACACAAGAGTTAGAATGGTTAAGGCTTATGCGTGTGAGTTAGCAGTACTTGATCTTCTCCCATTTTATCATTTTAAAAATGAAGAAAATGAGAGCAAAGGAAGTGCAGTAATTTCCACAGTGTTACTTTATTTATAACATAGTAACTGTTGGAATCCAGATCTTCTAACTCATGGTGAAAAACAAAAACAAACCTTGCTGTTCAACTTGAATTCCTTCCCCTGAGCTCAAAGGAAAGCCCTAATCTGCCATTGGTGTCCTTCCTCACTTCTGACCGAACTGTGTTATGCCTCCAGAACCACCACTGCTGAACATAAGTGTCCATGAGGGTTAGGATTAAAAAAAAAAAAAAAAAAAAAAAAAAAAGAGTTCAAGGAGCAATTAAAGAAAAAAGCAGGTGCATTGTAGGAAAAAAAGCACTAGGAGCAGAAATGCCTTGGTACACAGAAAGTATAAGTGGGGAATGGCAGAGTTCATTGAACTGTTGTAGTCTTACCGGAGACAATTACTACCTATTCATCCAGACACACACACGCAACATAAGGAGAAAGCAGGTGGGTACGCCTTACATATAACCAAGCTAAATAGCATCACCTGTTAGAAGACATGACAATTCCTTAAGAAGATTTTTACAGTGTCTAAATGTGATGTGTACAAGTTAAGAAGATTGGAGTCAGGAACTTGGTGGTAGAATGCAAGATCTCTCAATTAGTAAATACGTAAATATTACTTAAACTCTCGTAGCCTATTTCTCTCACCTGTAAGACAAGAATAGTAACATACAGAAGTTATTTAATGATTAAACATATTTGCATACAAAGCACTGAGCCTGACAGGCATATGTAAATAAATGTTGCTATTTTTTTTTTTTTTTTTTTTTTTATTCACACAGTGATGGAAACTACCTATTCTTGTGTCTGGTAGATGGAAGCAATTTCATAAAAAACCTAAGTACCTGGATAATATCTCTACCCATACCTATTTCTGTGTCTATGTCCGTACTATCTCTGAATTTATATCTCAGTCTCTACCAATCCCTATAGTACATACTTCTATCATTAAGACATATGTGATTTTATAATTTAATGTAACAATGTTGATTCATATCTAAGCTGAGAGAGGTTAGCATATATCACAGCCATGCTCAATAACTAATACAAATATTGTGAGATGCTCTTCAAGAAATCAAAGATACTGGTATCCTGACTTGAGATAGCAGATACACAGCAGGCAAGGGGATATGAGCGTGTGTGTGGAAGGCGGGGGTTGTTGAGGAAGAGTTTGCATGGCTTTTTTAAAGATTTATTTACTTATTTGAGAGAGAGAGAGAGCAAGCAGGGGGAGAGGCAGAGGGAGAAGGAGAGAACCCTCAAGTAGGCTCCGCACTTCGTGTCATGGACTAGAGGTTCCATCCCAGGACCCCAGGGCCATGACCTGAGCTGAAATCAAGAGTGAGATGCTTGGGATGCCTGGATGGCTCAGCAGTTGAGCATCTGCCTTCAGCTCAGGCCGTGATCCAGGTCTGGGATCGAATCTCGCATCGGGCTCCCTGTGAGGAGTCTGCTTTTCCCTCTGCCTATATCTATGCTTCTCTCTGTGTGTCTCTCGTGAATAAGTAAATAAAATATTTTTTAAAAAGAGAATGGGATGCTTAATTGACTGAGACACCCAGACATACCAGAGAGTTTGTATTAATGCCATAAATCTACCATTGTGTTGCTCTGAAGCTTAGATCAATATACTTTTATTAAAAACATTGTGGGTTTCCTATAGATCTTATTGGAACGGCTCTCCTCCATCAGATAAAAATCAAATTCATTAATCTCTTTGAGTGATTTCTCTCTCAGCCTTGGGCTAAGAGTTAGGCACCATAGAACAATGCTTTCAGACTATTAGTTTCTCTCTTGGTCTAGTTGAGAGGATCTACAAGATACACATAAGATTCTTGAGGCCTTTTCTTCTCTCTGCATTTTTAACCATGATTCTTATAACTTCACCTTTGATTTGAACTTACTGTGAGGCCTGGTTTCACTGGACCTAACCCAGATCTGACCTTAGAAAGGCCAAGGATGACAAAAAGCTTTGTTTTTTGAACTTAGCACGTTCTAGGTCCTTCATATTTCCTTTAAATTCTGCTTGAAAGATGAAGTTTCATCTTTAGCTAGAAGACACCTGTTGGCATTTTCTCAGCTCCTTAGCCAAATTCATTCCATCATTAGGTATATTTTCTACTTGCTACATTATCACAGGTAACAGTTGTGTTATACTTTCTATCACTACACAACACATGCCAACTTTTCTTCTGCTCAGTAACAACTTACACATTGTCTTTTCAGTTCCTACATCAGTTTCCTCAGGGTTCTAGGGCCTCCAATTCCACTCAGTCCCCAAGACAGTGCCATTAGTTTCAGCTCTTTCTTAAAGCAGCACCTGTTCACTTCTAGGTACTAATTTTGTTCTGTGTAACAAACTGCTCCAGGGCATTGCTTGAAAACAAACCATCAGGAAGAGTGTGGAAGGGTGGTTTGGTTCTGCTCTACATAGTATCAGCTGAAATGGCAAGAATTGAGGCTCAGCTTCCACAAAACTCCCTTACTCGAAAGTCTGACACCTGTTCCTTCTCTCTCGCTCTCCCTCTCCTTAATGAGATATCTTCCTCCCGTGTTTCCACTGTGGTCGGGGCTTCTCACATCATGGTATTCTCAAGATTACATGCCCTTCTTGTAGTGCTTTCTGACTCAACAGGGACTGCAAACTGCAAGACCAGAGAAAGTGTATGATGCAAGTGCAGAATGATAACATTTCTGTCATAATCTGTTGGTCAAAGAAGTCATGGGGTCCACTCAGTTTTCAGGGAATAGAAAATTAGAATCCATCTCTCAACAGGGGAATGACATGGTTGCATTGCAGAAAAGCCTGTGGGATTGGAGATATTATGAAGACCATCTTTGAAAAATAAAATCTGCTGCAACTGCCCCATTGCTGTCCTCAAGCTAGAACACATCAGGGTGAGTGTGAGGCTGACAACACCCAATATCCAGGGAGACCAGGAATGAGGCTATACTGGGGAGCTATTGAAATAGTGCAGTTACCAGCATCTTTTAGTTTAATCTATATCCAATCCTTCTTGGGTTGGTCAACTTGGGATAGTGTTATGAGGTGAGCAAAGGATGGGGAAATCAAGATACAAACACAAGAGTTTTCCTCTTCTGAGACACACTCTAAACTCCCATCCCCTAAACTCAGAGAAGAACAAACTAACACTTGGATTTTTGCTTCTCTTTTAGCAATAAGCATCATATCAAAATAGCTGTTAGCCCCAAGAGAATAACAAATGACTTTGTGCAAGCACTCTGAAAAGAAGACAAGGCATAATACCTACACAAGCATAGGAAGAAATATGCACCATAAAAGAAGGTTATTGAAAACTTTAAGAAGTTACAAAGCTGAGTAGAATGTTCTCTTACCTGGCTACAATAATCCCTTCCTCTCTCTCCTACAGTCCTTTACAATATAACATTGATGCCCACCCCACCCCCCCATAAAGATCATGGAGTTCACTTCTACCACCTAAATCTGGTGACTTACTTTGGCCAATGAGACATTATCAAACATGATATAAGCATAGACTTAGCAAGTACTTACAAATTGGGCTCAACCTCCTGCTGATGAGAATTCTTCTATCATCATTGAGAAAACCTGACATCCTCTTAAAGGATGATACTACCTGGAACATAGATGAGCCACCCCAGGGAAGGCTCCTAGAACAACAAACTCCCAGCCAAGTGCCATAACCATCTGCAAGATGTCTGTGTGAGATCATCTTAGACCATACAACACTAGTTGAGCCACTAATGACTACTGTTGAATGAATGACTTCAGACAAGACCAGCTTTAAAACCACCTACCTGAACACAGTACAAACTGCAAACTACAAAATCATGAGTTAATAAATTGATTATTGCTTTAAGCTGCTAGGTTTTGAGTTGGTTTATTCTATAGCAATAGATAACTGACACAGAAAGAGAAGACATTGGAAGTATTGGGTATGAGAATGATCATTGTTGAAATGTTAAAAAAACTAATGAATGTATTGAAATGGTCAAAATTGAAGTACTTTCTCAGAAGGCATCCAGAAAATGTTAATAGATGTGGAGGATAGACATATAAGATTATACATACACCTTGGAATGAAAGGATTAAAAACATGACAAAATATAAGAAGTATTTCAAGTTAATAATAACATAATTAAAGAATCTTATCAGACCTCAAGTTAAAAAAACACATATGAGTACTGAACAGCTTATTTCGGAGAGAAAAATAAAAAACTTGAATACCAATAATAACATTTAATAAAATCAAAACCAAAAGGAAATTCTGAAACATTAAGAAGAAAGGAAAAAGAAAACAATAACAAACACAGCCCAACAGAAACAAACATAGATCATGTCACAAAAGTAGAATTATATTCACAGCGATCTGAAAAGCATCACTAGGCACAAAAAGTTGATAGAGCTGTATTGTCAATGTTAAAGAAAAACACTGCTTGCAAACCATTGCTTAAATTCAAGAGGGAAAAGAAAGATGTTTTCAGCACACCCAATTTTAAAGAATGCTTAGATGTGTTAAAGAAACAAGAATAATGACTTCAGGAGGATATATTACAATATGGAAGTAAAGGTGAAGAAAGTCTTAGGAAGATTTATTGTTCTCTAAATGAGCAATTGACATATATTGCATTATGGGGGAAGGTGGAAAGAACAGAGAGGATAAATGTGCTTTAAGTTTCCTGTCTGGTTTGGATAAAAAATATAGATATTGAATATCACAAGCCGTTGGTAGGGAAGGCAAGTTTAACTCTATATAAATAAATTAGGGGTAATCACTATATGAGTAGAACAATGTAAAATGTTTGTATCACTTAAGAAATATTCAACCCATCCAACATAAGATGCAAGTAAAAACAGATAAATAACTAAATAAATAAAGCAAGAAAGCAAAAGAGAACTGTAATTACAATATATCTATAATAATTATTTCAATTATAATTTAATTACCATGAACACATAGGGGTTAAGTATATCAATGAAAACAGTGTTTCTGATTCAGTATCAAATGATATCAACTAAAATGAAATTCATAAACAAGATATCTGTAAGGGAAATATTTCACATAGTTTATAGACCTAGAATAAATGATTAGCAAAATGCATCACAGTCAAATATGTATACCCAGATGACAATTTTATTTCCCCCCTTTTTTAATTTAAATTCAATTTGCCAACATATAGTATAAACACCCAGTACTCACCACATCTTGGGCCCTCCTTAATGCCTGTCACCCAGTTACCCCTCCGGCAACCCTCAGTTTGTTTCCCAGAGTTAGGAGGCTTTTTATCCTCTCTGATTTTTCCCCATTCAGTTTCCCCCCTTCCCTTATGGTCCTTTGCACTACTTCTTATATTCCACATATGAGTGAAACCATATGATAATTGTCTTTCTCTGATTGACTTATTTCACTTAGCATAATACCCTTCAGTTTCGTCCACACTGATATAAATGGTATTTGTCCTTCCTGAGGTCTAATATTGCATTGTGTATATAGACGACATCTTCTTTATCCATTCATCTGTCGAAGGACATTGAGACTCCTTCCACAGTTTGGCTATTGTGGGAATTGCTGCTATGAAGATTGAGGTGCAGGTGCCTCTTCATTTCACTACATCTGTATCTTTGGGATAAATACCCAGTAGTGCAATTGCTGGGTCATAGGGTAACTCTACTTTTAACTTCTTGAGGAATCTCCACACTATTTTCCAGAGTGGCTATACCAGCTTGCATTCCCACCAACAGTGCATGAGAGTTCCCCTTTCTCCACATCTTCGCCAATATTTGTTGTTTCCTGTCTTGTTAATTTTAGCCATTCTTACTGGTGTGAGGTGGTATCTCATTGTGGTTTTGATTTGTATTCCTCTGATGACACGTGATATGGAGCAGTTTTTCATGTGCTTCTTGGCCATGTGTAGGTGTTTTGGAGAAATGTCTGTTCATGTCTTCTGCTCATTTTTTGACTGGATTGTTTTTTGGGTGTTGAGTTTAATAAGTTCTTTATAGATCTTGGATACTAGCCCTTTATCTGATATGTTGTTTACAAATATCTCCTCCCATTCTGTAGGTTGTCTTTTAGTTTTGTTGACTGTTTCCTTCGCTGTGCAGAAGCTTTTTATCTTGATGACGTCCCAATAATTCATTTTGTTTCCCTTGCCTTTATAGATGTATCTTACAAGAAGTTGCTATGGCCGAGGTTAAAAAGGTTGCTGCCTATGTTCTCCTCTAGGATTTTGATGGATTCCTGCCTTACATTTAGATCTCTCATCCATTTTGAGTGTATCTTTGTGCATCGTGTTAAGAGAATGGTCCAGTTTCATTCTTCTGTATGTGGCTGTCCAATTTCCCCAGCACAATTTATTGAAGAGACTGTTTTTTTTTCCCCCATTGGATATTCTTTCCTGCTTTGTCAAAGATTAGTTGACCATAGAACTGAGTGCCCATTTCTGGGTTCTCTATTCTGTTCCATTGACCTATGTGTCTGTTTTTATGCCAGTACCATACTGTCTTGTTGATCACAGCTTTGTAATAGAGCTGCAAGTCAGGCATTATGATGCCCCTAGCTGTGGTTTTCTTTTTCAGTATTCCTCTAGCTATTCAGGGTCTTTTCTGGTTCCATACAGATCTTAGGATTATTTGTTCCAAGTCTGTGAAGAAAGTCCATAGTATTTTGATAGAGATTGCACTGAATGTGTAAATTGCTCTGGGTAGAATAGACATTTTCACAATATTTGTTCTTGCAATCCATGAGCACAGAATGTTTTCCTATCTCTTTGTGTCTTCCTCAATTTCTTTCTTAAATGTTCTATAGTTATTAGAGTACAGGTCTTTAACCTCTTTGGTTAGGTTCATTCCTAGATGTCTTATGGGTTTTGGTGCAATTGTAAATGGGATCAATTCTTTAATTTCTCTTCTTCAGTCTTATTGTTGGTGTATAGAAATGCAACCAATTTCTGTGTGATGATTTTGTATCCTGCCACACTGCTGAATTGCTGTTATTAGTTCTAGCAATTTGGGGGTGGAGTCTTTTGGATTCTTCACCAGATGACAATTTTTTTATTAACCAAATAGAACTAAAACAAAATAAACATCATGAAGGAAAAAATGTTGTCATATATTTGTAGAAAAAGAGTATATGGCAAACTGATAGAATGTTCCTGAACATACTTGCAGTGAAAATTGAGCCTTGGATTAACATTTTTCTAACAAAGGATACATGAAAAAATAGTGAATTATATTAAATAATAATTGTAACTTAAGGGCACCTGGGTGGCTCAGTGGTTGATCTGCCTTTGGCACAGGTTGTGATCCCGGGGTACTGTGATCAAGTCCTACACCGGGCTCCCCACAGGGATCCTGCTTCTTCCTCTGCCTGTGTCTCTGCATCTTTCTGTGTCTCTCATGAATAAAGAAATAAAATCTTTTAAAAAAATAATAGTAGCTTAAAATTCTTAATGCAGTCACCTCAGAAACTTGATTAAATATATCTGAAATTAAAAGATTGAGAACCCATGAATATAAGATCATTTTATTTGATATAAGCAGAAATTTAAATCCAATTAAAATAAACATATTTTAAACTCCTAGTAAACATTTATTAAAAATAAATGCATGCTATGCAAAAAAACAAAACTGGTAAATTAAAAGAATAAGCATATATATCAAATATCAGAATACAGTAATATTAGAAACTAATATGCAAAGTATAGTTTAGTGCCACGTAGCTGGAAACCAAAACAATAATATCAGTGACATTAAAATTACTTCTATTTAATATGTGCTTTTTAGATCAAAAATGAAATTACAAGGGAAAGATCCAAATCTAGAATTTAATGACAAGTATAGAGACAAATCTCTAAATTTGTGGGCTGCTATATAGCAGTGTTTAGAAGCAAATGAGGTTTCTAATACAGAGCAAACAAACAAAAACCCTACATATAAAAAACTGTAAGTTTAAAAGAAGAAAAAGAAAGAAAGAAGGAACAAAGAGAATGCTAGAAATCAGTGAAATAGACCGAAAGAATCGGGATGATTATTAAATCCAAATTCTAGTTCTTTGAAAAACCATTTTAAATAGATTGTCTCTGACAAGATTGAACAAGAACAAGAAAGGAAATAAGATGCATGTAAACAACGTAAAAAAAGAAAAGGAGAAAATCAGAGATTAAAAACAAGCCAAAGAATATTATTAACAACCACATGTAAACAAATTTGAAAGCCAGGATGACATGTATAAAGGTAGAGTAAAATATGAAAGACAAACATTTGTGGAAGAAAATACAGAAACTTGGGTATATCAGTAACTGCAAAAAAATTGAATTGTTGATTCTATTCACTACCTCTCATCTCACCACTAACAGAAAAAGAAGGAAAGAAAGGAATGCATACATGCATGAGTGAATGAAAAAATACATTAAATGCATCCCGGGACAAGACAAGATTACATCCATGACAAATTTTACCTCTGCAGACATAATCTAGGTTCTATACACGGCGTTCCAGATTTTTTTTTTTTTTTCAGATTTTTTTTAAGAGAGGTAAAGTTGAAAATCTCATTTCATGAAGCTGGTATAGCTTCAGCATCAGAACCAGATACAATGAACTCTGGTGCAGCATTATCCTCTTGGGCCTTATCCTGTCGGTTCACACTGGCTCATCTTCCACTGCTAGCACGTGCCAACGGTTTTCAACAGGCTCTCTCTGGAGGCCCACCCTTGAGTAGCTCTCAGCCAGGGGGAAAAGTGCAAGCAACCTTCAAACAAGGACTGTCTGGAGCTGGTGTCCCTCACTCATCCTGTGGTGGGATCCCCAGGCCCATGTTTGACCCTGACCTCTAAACTTCCCAGCAGTAGCTTGTTGGATAACACACACACAGATGGCTGATTCTTTTCCTAGCCTCAGTAACTTTATACCCTGATAATACTTCCAAGAAGAACCTCTAAAATAACCACTTATGTACAGATTCTTATTCCAGAGGTTGTTTTTGGTTTGTTAGTTTGGTTTGGTTTTGGTTTTGGTTTTCTTCAAGGGAAAAGCAAAGAAAACAATTGGTTTGGTACCCAAAGTGCTCCTGGGATGCCAATCCTAAAGATGGGATTCTGGATTTGAATCATTCACTGGTCATATAGTAACAAATACTCCATTGATGGGGATAATCAGAAGCTTAATGCCCCCCGTGTGGTATAATATCATAATGGCTGAGGCTTCTGCCTACAGAAAGTTGGCATAGAAGAATAATTAAAACAGAGTGCCCTGGCATTTGCCAGTCACGACTGCATCTGTATTAAAGTCAGGCTGCAATGGGAATGTACTGGGACCCTAAGACCTGTGATGGTCAGGAGGTGGTGGCTTGTGCCTGAGAACTTTGAATATTCAGATTCCTCTAACTCCTCTGGGCCAGCACAAGTATCTCATCTACACATGCTAGAAAAGCCTCCCCTTGTCTCAAAACCGCATAACTTCCCTACCCTCAGGCAAATGCCATGAGGTGGATAAGTATTTTCTCAAGGTCTGAACCTCAGCTCCCTTCATTGATTCTAAACCAATTACTAGATTAAGGTCTCAGGGTGGCTTAACTGGGGAAGTCCTATCTCTTCTGAGGCAAAAGAGATCATCAACCATATCTGGGAATGGATCTTGAAGGTGCTATGTCGTACCCTTGAAAGCAGCATCTTCAGATGATTCACTGTAAGACATTATTCTTTGAAGGCATCAAGGAAACATTCCAGTGGTTTATTATCAGTACCTGCTTCAAGTATCCTTGTCAAATCATTACATTCTGGGTCACGGGAAAGTTCCCTCATATCAAAATCACCTTATTGATATTCATGCTTTGTCCCCAGTCTGGTACCTGCCCATTAATTCCCAGTTCCTGCTACTAATTCTCTTCTCAAAGCAGTAACAGGAGTTCCCCAGTTGGGACATGCTGATCCTTGAACTTGGTCATTGGTCTGGAAACAAGGAAGGTGAGGGAGGAAGTAAATTTTAAATCATAAGTGATCATGTTATCTTCAGTATGGAAAATAACTGTTTTCCTATATTTGAGCAAATATTAGGGTTTGAGGGTTAGGCTAAGTTCAGAAATAAGAAAATGGAGCTAGTCATATTTTTGTTCATGGAATGCATAGTTTGCTAGATTTATACCCAGCTGTCTTCCTTTGCTCCACAAAACAAATTTATTTCCAAATTTGAATGAAGCATTCCTCATGACATGCATATAGCTACCAAGGAGATTCCCCCTGAAATCTTATGCAAAAATTTTTCTCAAAACTGAAAAAGGGAAAAATAATTGTAATAAATGTGGCAGCTACAGAAACCTACAGAACATATTAAGGATGATTCGTGAGAATCCAGGGGGCTAGTCAAATTAGTGTCAAATAGATTATTTGTGCAGATTTGTGATCACAACAATTAATCTTTTTGTTTGTTTCTGGAATTTCTCCCGAATTATTTTTTTTTCAGATGACATAGTCTCAAGAGAAGAGCAAAGCTCTTATATATAAAGTCTCTTCTCTTCACGTTTTTATTTTCCTTTTCAAGAAGATTCTGTATTGAATAAACAGAGAGTACATTTGCAAGGCAGTGAGAGAAGGTCAGATTGATTCATGAAGCGCCGGTGTGCTTGCTAGAGTAACACTTCTTACACAGCCAAAGGGTATGTTTTGCAAAACCCAGGCCAACTGAATTCGGCAGTGATACCAAGAGTGTATACTACCTTTAAAAAGAATGAAAAAGTCATAATTTGACCCCCCGTAAATAGGAAAAAAGCATTCAATAAATGAAAATAGATTGGATAAACAGATAGGGAAATACAGGATGATGATGATGATTATGATGATAGATGATAGATAGATAGATGATAGATAGATAGATAGATAGATAGATAGATAGAAAATGAATATTCATGACAGAATTTAATACCTTATTTTCATCTACCTAGACTTTACTCTCAAGCACCATACTATCCATCTTTTTGAAGTGAAGGATTTGCCTTTCCTTAGGCAATCTATACATTAATTTAAAGATGGAACACATTGTCCTTGTTACCCTTAGCAATAAGGATTTTTTATGATTTATTCTTAGTATATACCTTTGACTCATATTCTTTTATTTTAGGCACACAACTCAGGATTCGTAACTACATACATATGGATAGAGGTGCTTGAAAAGAAAATCTGCTCTTCTGGAATACTGAATGCAAAATAAAAGCCCTATCACTGAAAGCAGAGTTTGGAGACTAGAAATGGAAGATGGAACACAGTTTTTAAAGGGATTATTAAAATCTAACAAGTCTGCACTTTGCTTAAGCACTATGAAATGTAAAAATAGATTGTTCCACTCCTGCCTCCAGGGTTACAGGATGATTTAGGGTCAGCCAACTAATGCAGAAAATTCTATGACCAGAGTGACTGGTCAGGAATGATCATGTGATCAAAACAATGAGACATAGCGACACGACTTCTGTCAAATATTCAGGTAGGAGTCCGTTGAGGTATCTCCATAGGACAGGAGCCAAATGGATGTTTACCTTAGGGTTTTAAGAAAATGGCTATGTTGTCTGTTAAGTATTACTGAACCTGCTCAGGAAGGATAATTTTATACCAATATACAATCTATCTGTATTATACAGGGTAATACAGATGTGCAAGGAAAGAAGCATGCAAGCTTTCAGGGTGGGACAGGTGCCAGAGAGGAAGAAGTAAGACTGGGAATAAAGAGAAACCTTAGAATAAAAGCCAATAGCAAAAGAAGAAGAAGAAGAAGGAGGAGGAGAAGGAGAAGGAGAAGGAGAAGGAGAAGAAGAAGAGAAGAAGAAGAAGAAGAAGAAGAAGAAGAAGAAGAAGAAGAAGAAGAAGAAGAAGAAGAAGAAGAAGAAGAAGAAGAAGAAGAAGAAGAAGAAGAAAGAAGAAGGAGGAGGAGGAGGAGGGGAGGAGAAAGTAGAAGTAGAACAGATACAAATTATTCCAAATAATTTGAGTTTCTGTATTAAATTGTGTCTAAAGTACTACTCCTGGGCTTTTCAGTGTTATAAGTCAATAAGTCTAGTTTCTCAGAAGTCCGTTTACATTGATTTATCATCATTTGCACAGAAAAGGAGTCCAAATTGATACAATATGATTTAAAGCAATTTTGTCTGAAGAAATCCTGCTCTGGTCGGGTTGACAGCAGGGATAGCTGCAGAGAGCCCAGCCTCTGGAGGTGTTGTCCTACAAGGGGGAGAAGCAGACCATGAACAACACAGGTCCTCAGCTGGTTGTTGGATTGTGTGGGATATGCACCCAAAACAAACCCAGTGTTTCTGGATTTTAATTGATTGAACTGATTTTTTTTTCTTTTAATTGTAGTAAAACCACATAACATGAAATCTACCCTTTAACAAAATTTTAAGTGAAGAACACAGTATTGTTATTTAAATGCATGTTATTGCAGGGCAGATGTCAAGGACTTTTTCATCTTGTGTGACTGATACTCTATGCCTGCTGATCAGCTGGCCCCCTTCCCCCAGCCGCTGACATCCACAATTATCCTCTCAGCTTCCATGACACTGACTATTTTAGGAACCTCATGTTGATGAAATTATGCAGTATTTGTCCCTCTCTGGTTTGTTTCATTTAGCATAGCATCCTCAAAGTTCATTATGTTAGCGCATACAGCAGGGTATACTTTTTTAAGGCTAACTAATATTCCATTGTGTGATATATATCACATTTTCTTTTTCCAGTTATCCATCAACACATGTTTAAATTGTTTTCACTACTTAGCTACTGTGAATAATGTTGCAGTAAACACAGGAGCACAAGTTATCTCTTCAAGATCTTGATCTCCATGTTCTAGGGTTAGATGGTTGGGTCATAAAGTAGTTCAATTCTTCATTTTTGTAAGGAACCTCCATTTTGTTTCCCATAGAGAGGGAACCATCTCCTATTCCCACCAACGTTGTAAGAAAGCTTCAGTTTCTTCCCATCCTTACCACAATTCTTATTTTCTATTTTTTTGTTTGTATGTCTTTTTTGACTTTTTTGAAGAAATGTCTATTCACAATTTTTTTTTTTTCCCATCAGGTTATTTGTTTGTTTGGTCACGGGTTTTGTTCTTGCTGGGTTTTTTTTGTTTGTTTGTTCATTTGTTGTTGAATATAAGAGTTCCTTATGTGTTTTGGGGTATTAACCCCTTATCTGATATATGGTTTACAAATATTTTCTTTCTTAGTTTTGCTTTTTTGCTCTGTGGACTATTTTTTTGCTGTGCAGAAGCTTTCTACTTTGATGTAGTCTCACTTATCTATTTTTGCTTTTGATGCCTGGTGCTTTTCTATCAATACAGAAACAATTAAATATGGCAATTATGAAAACAGTATATCTTTTCCTTCAATACTGTGTATTTGTTTATTTGCATTTAACCAAATAGTAATGATTATTTAGTCATTATTGAGAACCATGCATTCTCCTAATCAATTTACATATGGTAACTGATACAAAAAGGATAATTCTTTGAGGTATGTGCTTATCCATTTTTTCCAAAAAGAAAAACTAGGGCATGGGGAGATTGAGCTATATACTAAGGAGCGGATTCAAACATAGGCAGTTTTGCTGCAGAAGCCTTACATTTAAACATTAGATCACATTGCTTCTCCACTATGTTATTACTTGTTTAATTCAATAAATAAATATTGGTGTGTAAATGAAATGAATGGTTAAATTAATGAATAGAGTATTGATATGGTAAGAAATTACTAGAATTGCCATTTAGAAATACTTTAGGAATAAGAGCTAAGTTTAGAAAATTGAATTAACCAAAATACGCTGTATATGAGAAAGAATTTCTATTATTTGTTTATTTCAAGGGACAAAATATCCTATGTCTTAGTTGGCTATTGATAAATTGTTTTATAGGACCCAAAATTGAGTAATAAGGTAATATAATCTATTATTTTTTTAATGATTATATCAGCCTGGAGGCAAACTCACAGCAATTGTAAGCATTCTCATATAAATCTTTACAAGAATGTTTCGGGTTTATACAAATAGGTAGTCACATAGCCACTTTGACCAAGAGGGGACAAGCTTCAGGCTAATGTCAATATACTGAAGATGGTAGTATGAAAAGATTGAAAGAAACGGTTTGATGATATCACTTGGCTGTTGAAATTACCTCCAGAATTTCCAGGAAGTGGAAAATCTATACTATTATTAAGTCATTTTTAGTTTTCAAAAAAATGCACAAAATTTTCTCTAACACACACTAACATTTAGATTTTTGACTATAAGGCTTCTTAAATAGTGTTTAGGTTTGTTTGTATTAAAATTCAACATCTGTGATGGAAAACCCTTTCCAGACTATTGGTCCCTTTAAAAGCACCCCATGATACGCATAGAGGAAAGGGTTGGGTATCAGGAAAACAAAGCACCAAATGCATAATTTGCAGCTAGTAACACCCGAAGCCACATCATCTGTCATCCGTTGCCTTTTCCTAAGTCAGCTTCAAGAATTATCAAACAGCAAAGATATCACTGTGCATAAAGTCACTGCCACAAATCGTGTGGGGTAGCAACTTGGGAGAGGAACCAGGTGCCTGGAGAAGCGGAGTAGGTGGAGGAGAAGAAGTGAGGACCCACGAGGCAGGACTAAGATAGGCTGTGGCATTGGCAAACGCAACTCAGCAGAAACAGGTGGAATGGCAGCAAGCTACAAGACTCTCTCTCTCTCTACTTTCTTTTAGATTCACTCACAAGCTGTAGGCTTCTTTTCCTGACATAATACATTTCTACTTTCTCATTCAAGTTTGCTGGTCTTGTTCATTTATGGATACATTTAAATTGTAGAAAACTGAACAGATCTTTGTTTTCTTTTCCTGTCACTGTTACCTAAAGACAATTTTTAGTATCTGCTGAGAAGTTGAATGATAAGACTGGATATGTCATTTTGTAGACAAGAGAGGAAGCCATGCACGGACCGTTTGTATATGATGACTCGCACCCTCATTTATCCAACCAATTTCATACGCTCATTTGTTGGTCCATGACATCAAAACCTGGGCTGTACAAACTTCTGACTGGTGATCATACCAGCCCACAGTGACAAGGTGACATTAGTGGAATGCAAGAAGGAAAATGGCCATTTTGTTTCCAATTTAGTTCTTGGAGATATTTCGTTCAGACAAGCAAATCTAAGGAAAAACAAAAATTTACAAATTATTGAAAATAATGGAAATAACATTGGAAGATTCTTACTTCAAAAAGTCCACGGTTTTGAAGTTGGCATTGGACCAACAGAGACACCTTGAGCTTCTCCTTACAAAGTTATTTTTCTCAAATAACATGAACATGGACAGAAATAACGTAATCATGAAAGACTTTTAAAGAAAAACAACGATCTCCTCCTCCTTCCCTCTTTCTTTCCCTCCAAGGCAATAGGTTTTTCATCCTTCAGCTTTTCATTTGGGTGCTAACACCCATATCTGTGAAGTTACTTAGGCCACCGTATACTGAGTTCTCAGAGTGAGACACAGCCCATTTCCTTCCTGTTATGACAGCTAAAGATTTATCTATTGTTCATGGCAAACTACCTCCCTTCCTTCATCTTTTCATGAGATTTGTAGTATATTTACTTAAATAAAAGATTTACTTAAATAAAAGATGTATAAAGACATGATGAGGTAAATAATGTTTACTCCAAAGTCAAGATGTGGAACATGATTATATTTCTTTTCAGTTAGAAATTTTGTTTGTCACTGGGCTTTCAGACTTTCTCTTCCTACTGTAATGTCCCCTTCATAATAAAATAGGTTTTTAAAAATTCAACCTAGCAAGTGTTCTAGGGGAATCACATTTTTTTTTCTTGGTAATCTCTAAACTGAATGTTCTCTCTTCCAGCTCCCGATTGATCTAGTTGCCTCTAGGTTATAAACCTGGTGATATTCATTCATTCCTTTGTTTTTCAATGTACTGTTTCCTGTTTCTTCCGTGTAGCGGGTATTTGGCATCTGTTGCTCTGCAGCCATGAAATCTTTTGGGGGAATCACCTTATTCCACTCTTGGATAATAATGATTTTACTGAGAGTGATCCTCATAACAGGAGGTGGATTCTGAATAGTCTAAACTTCGTACTCTAATTCGTCTTGTTCCAGCTTTGCTAGAGTAATCAGTTGGGGCCAAGAAGAGTGATCAGGGATTATACTGTTGTCTTTTGTCACTGTGAGGAAAAAAAGCTGTTTTTTTCTCCCAAAAACATGAGGTTAAGAGGGTGTGCCTGAATCCCTGCATTCACTTGTAGTCAAAGGAAGAGAGGATTGAGTAAGCAGGTCCAAGAGTGACCTACAAGATGAAGGTCATCAATCGTGTGGAAAGCACTATTTGAGTCTAACATCAACCTCCCCCTTAAACCATTATGCAAATTAGTAAAGAATATCCTTCTCATTAAGGACTGCTGCTGCTGTTATTTTTTTTTTTAAGATTTTATTTATTTATTCATGATAGTCACAGAGAGAGAGAGAGAGGCAGAGACACAAGCAAAGGGAGAAGCAGGCTCCATGCACCGGGAGCCCGATGTGGGATTCAATCCCGGGTCTCCAGGATCGCGCCCTGGGCCAAAGGCAGGCGCCAAACCGCTGCGCCACCCAGGGATCCCTGCTGCTGCTGTTGTTATTTGCTTATGCTACTTTTGTTGGTATTAGGATATTCAAAGTGAAAAGTGACCTGAATGATACATCAGATCAAAAACATTTTTGGCCTAATATTCAGTTTGGCTGAAACTCTTTGTCATATAATTTCCTGAGAAAAGCTTACAAGGGGAAGAAATTGTTCTGGGTTCTTTCATGACTGGAAAGTCTTTTATTTGACTTTCACTTAATTGACAGCTTTGTGAGGTATAACAATTTAGATTGAAAATATTTTTTCCTTTCATATTTTGAAAGCATTTAGAGTCTGGTATTGAGAATAAGAAGTAAAAGAAAAAAATTCTGAAACTTATTCTTATGTAACTTAACTTTGTTTTTATTTCTGGAAGCATTCTGAATATTCTTATTATTCCTGATTATCTTAAATTTTATGAGATTTCACCTTGGTCTATTTAGTTTGTTTTGTTTTTCTTCATCTCAGTAGGAGCCTCAATAGGTACTTTGAGTTGGAGGCTTTCTCAAGTATCTGTTTGTCCGTACTTGGTTTTATTTTTATGAATAATGTGATTAAAAGATAGGGGAAATTTGGATACATTTATAAGATTTGTCTATTGTCAGATTTGCTTAAGAATGATTGGAAGCAGGCTAGATGTAATTATGCTGAGAGAGAACCAAATTCTAGACTATGGATTGCTCTTCTATTAAGAAAGTTTAATTTCCCCAGGGACGAAAGCTTGGATCTCCTGCCTAGGGAATGGGAGGGAAGACAGATGCCAGACATGCAAAATTCTGTGCATGAAGGCAGGGTATGACAGTCTACAATTGTATATAAAGGTTTTTCAGTTAATTTTCCTCTTTTCAGCCCAGATGAATGTCCACCCTCCTTTGCATCTTGCATCTCCAGCACTAAGTGAAGTTGATATGCCAGAATTGTGTAGCAGACAGTGGCCAAGGGATGGAAAGGCTGGGGTAAATGGGCATGTTAGTGAGGGCATACTCTGTAAGACCTGCAGAGGATTACTATCCACAATAAAGTCCAAAGGATCTACCATTAACTATCATCATGAAGAATGAGCTGGTGACCAGAGCTCCAGCATCACCAAATGTTTAGTGGTGGCCTTCCTCTTACACCAGGGCATATGGCAAGAGAAGTCATTACAGAATTAGGCACAATAATAGCAATGTGGCTAACAGAACCCTAAAACAAAAGAAACCAAGTGGCTAGAGTGTCACCATTATCATATTGGAATGAGAGCAGGAAAGAATGCTAATCTACTGCAAGTTATGGAGATAATTAAAAGAACACAGCAACCCTAAGAACAACATAGATGGCAAGTCAGCAGGGTTGGTACTACCAGAATACATCAAGGAGATATGCCTAGGATGCTGAAATCCCCCCAAAATGTCAAAATCTTTTGTTCCATTTCTGGCCCTGAGCCAGCTTTCTGAAGTAGAACTCATGGACTGAAGAGGAGGCCGTGTTCCCAGAAAGAAGGACTCCACAATGCTGCCATCGTCCTTGCCAATGCTCTGCTGCCTCTGGGCCGCTAGAGCCAGGGCCCTACAGTCACATCCTTGGGCCAATGTGTAGGGAGTGTATCAGTTTCTAAGGGCTACTGTAACTGGGCAGCTTACACACAATAAATGTGTTCTTTCATAGTTCTAGAAGCTGTAAGTCTGAGACTATGGTGTCAGCCGGGTTGGCTCCTGCCGTGAGGAGAATCTGTTCCAGGCCTTTCCCTGAGCTAGTAGCTTGCTGGCAATTTCTGATGTTCTTTGCCTTGTAGAAAATCACCCCAAACTCTTCCTTCATGTTCACATCACGCTCATTCTGTGTTTATGTCCAAACCTTGTTTTGCAAGGACACCAGATGAGGGCCCACCCATTCCAGTATACCTCCTCTTAACAATTGTATCTGCGACAGCGTCTTTGCAAATAGAGTCACATTTGAGGTACTGGGGGTTAGTATTTCAACATATCGATCCTATGGGGACACAACTGAACCCATAACACTGAGAAAAGGTCATGTTAAACCATTTTGAGCACCACTGGACACAAGTCCAGGTTGACATTAGTATCTAAAGACCCCATGTATAATCATGACCCCTGTTAGAATGGGGGGCAAATGGCATCCATGTCACAAATGTCATCCATGGTGGGAGGGCCAAACAGAAGCCTGTGAAACTGCCCCTTCACCCTCAGTCAAGGCAGTGAATCCAAACTACACTGCATGGGAGGGGGGTGGGGGGGGTTGCGGGGGATGGAAGCACAACAGAAACAGAGCAACCTTTAAGAATATAAATGAGGAGTAAGCAAACTACAGCTTATGGGCCAAATCCAGACCACAAACCATTATTGCATGGCTCATTGGTTAAAAATGGTTTTTATGGATTCAAAGGATCCTGAAGCCAAACAAGAAGATACATCACAGGGATCAGAAGTGGTTCAAAAAGCTTAAAATATGTACTATCCGATTCTTTACAGAAACACTCTGCCTTCCTGTCAAAATGATTCGGAGCCCTAGTCCTTTGCTGTTTAATGACTACTGACCATTCTTGTCCCTGTAGAAAAAGTGCACGTTCTAGATGATGATGGTACACTACTACAGTCATGACCCAACTACTAGGACCTCAGATACATGCCGTCTGTCCATATAGGTTTCTCTATTCCATCGGAAGAGAGTATGCTGTCAGCAGACAATACCCAGATGTCAGCTCCTTCAGGATCTGCTCACTAGCCACCTCCCTGGGTAGCCTGTGGCCCATAAAAGCTGCAGGCAAACTCCAACTGGCAGTTTATGCTCCAGAATACCCTGTGGGGTGGGCCAAGCCTTTAGGGGATCTGCATCGCTCTTTGCTTTTTCCCTCTAACCAGCCTTGCTTTGGATATAGCAGTTGGTTTTATCTTCCTAGGAAGGTTGATGATGCATTAATTCAACTGAAGAAATAGAAATAAATCAAAATGTGAACAAATATCTGGCCCAGTTAAAGTAAAGTTGTGGACATTCCTCGGGCTGTAGGTGTCTACATCTCTTGTTCTCCCTTCGACCAAGGTGAAGCTGTGAGCTCTGCTGAGGCGCATTCTCTCTTCCTGTAAAATGCCCTGATTCCCCTTCGTTGCCTGTGGTTAAGATCAAGCACTGACTTGAAGTCTCCCACTCTTAAATATGTGCTTCTGTTCTTCTCACTATAGTTTGAGCAACATCAAAAGAAGCTTTTTTACCCCCAGAATCAAGATGTTATGAGCATGAAAGTTTTCCTAATATAAATTTATAAATATTAATCTATGACTATGACCATAAATGTGCAATGTCCCAACTGACTTCAGGACACTCCATTCCCATACGTTTTGTCACAAATGTGACTCACGTGGAAAGAAGCGTGTTCTCAACCCAGGATGATGTTCTTACATGGCTGTTTTCCACATCCTTGAAAATAATTAAAGAGAAGTGCAGATGGCTTTCCTGATGGCACACCTTTTTTCCCCCTCTCTTTTAAAAGACAGGGGTAGGTAGGATCTTGTCCCCTCATTATCCAATGCTAGAAGAAATTTTTTTGGTTTTTTTGAACTGAAGAAAATAAAATTTGTAAGTCAAGTGGTTTACATGCCAGTTTTGTTTTGTTTTCTCCCAAATCCATGCCATGAAAACAGCCTGGCAACACGGGTTTGCACCAGGTGTAGATACAGAACCGCCCTGTGGTCTGGGCCACAGCACTATGTCTGGCATCAGGCTATAGGAGACCTGAGTCCTGGGAACCCGTTTCTGGCAAAGCCTATACAAGAATGTGAGGTTTTTTGCCTTTGTTGTGTCGGCCAGAGGAGAACTTAATCTGGAATGAAGAACATTTTATCCTATTGATATCCATTACTTTTTTAATGTTCTCTTTATTTTGACCAAACCCAAACCTCTTTGATTAGGATAAGGTACACAGGCAGATCTGCTCCATATTATATAGCTCTAATTAAATGCAGTTAATTGAAAAACCTAACTAAGTTTTTATTTGGCAGATTTTATGACTAGAGCATTTTAATTAAGTAGAATTTCCAAGGGATATTGATAATAGTATTGGGTTTTAAATTGAGAACAAAATCTCCTTACTTCGGGAAAATGAAAGGAGCAAATAGAGACCATATTTCTTTTCTTCCTTAATGAAAACTCATGCTGCATCTGTGCATAGAACTTCACAGTGCAACAGATGACTGGTGTATTTAAGCCATTAGATGCAGAGGCAGGGAGGTGATTTCAAGCAGGCACAGGGAGTGGGGGCCCACGAAGAGTTGGCTCATTAGGGTTTTCGACACTGCTGCCAATGTGTTTATCTTGTTCTGAAACCACACGTGCAAAACGGAAATCGAAAAGTTCAAGAGAAATAATTCTCAGCAATTGCCATTTGGGCAAAGGTGTTTCTTTACCTTTGTTTGCTGCTTGTTATCCTTGTCCCTCTAATGGAAACATCCAAGAAAATAAGCAAGAGAACCTGCAAGGTGCTAGAAACATGCTTTTGAAAAGCTCACACTTCTCTCTGCACATGCGGCTTTGTTCACGCCACAACTGTCTCGCTCATTTCCCCATTTCACTGGGGACAGGTCAAGCATCCTTCTCTGTCACCTTTGTCCTCTCAGTGAAGACAGGACTGCAGAGGGAAGGGGCAAGATCATGAGAAACAGAATTAGGTGATGAAGGGAGAGTGGAGGACGGTTCACAGATTTCAGATGTGAAAGGGGGGCCAAGTGGACCTCTGTGTCAGGAGCTTCCATCAAATGTTTGCTGTTTCAAAGTCACAATCCGTCTCAACGGATGTAGGGAACTGCAAATTATCCTCTAATTTTCAAGCATTGATTTGGATAGACAAACAGATGCCTTAGAGTAGCATGAATAAAAATGAAATTGCGTAATTGTAGTAATATAACAAAATCAAGCAAGCTAAAAGTCATTTTCTGTCTCTCCCTTTCCTCTAGCTTGTTTTGATGAGAACGCCACACCTATTAAGGATTATTCATATTCAGTGTCAAATATTCCGTTTGATATAGTGGGATCTGACAGTGAAATAAAAGCTGTATTTAAAAGATAGTGTGTTCAGTGACTGTTAGGCTCTATGAGTGTGTTATAAAGTTATCCTTTAACATATTACAAAAAAAGAGGATTTTTGAGCTTCTTGCTGTTACTATGGAAACAGTATAGTCTTAAAAACAATAGCAAACATTATCAGAATATAAAGCAAATCTATCCTATCTATATTCTTTATTTCTAAATTTGATAGACACTTCACAACTCTGGGCATTTGTCAAAAACACTACTATGTAAATATTGACAATTAAATTCAATAACCTCTTAGAGTTTATGGTATTATATCATATAGCACAAGGGACGGTGACATGCACTCACGAGGATTATAATGGAAATTTTGACAGAAACCAAAATCATCAAAATTGATGTAGTTATTTCGAATATTTTTAAATGTATCAAATATATGTAAAAGCCACTTCCTTTCAGAGAAGTTTAGTTCTAAGTATGTTTATTCTGCCTATTTATAAGACTTTCAGTAGCCTACAGGGCAGGATTCTAATTAAATTGCATATGTCTACATAAGGTTGAACATTTAAAAGGATAGAGTGTCAATGGAAAAATTTAGAATTCAGTTACCATAGACCATATTTCACCTAATTCAATAAAATGAAGCATGGAGTATTCATGTAATTTTTATAATATTGACTTGTGAAAGAAGAAAAATTGACTTTTTTTAAAAGATAGAATAGAAAACATTCATTTGGCTCTGTGAGTTCGTGAAATTGTAAGTTCTTTAAATTCTTTGTAACATGGGAGATACTTACTCAAAAATGGAATGCTCTTTGGGATCCCTGGGTGGCTCAGTGCCTTCCGCCCAAGGCGTGATCCTGAAGCCCCTGGATCGAGTCCCACATCAGGCTTCTGCATGGAGCCTGCTCTTCCCTCTGCTTGCGTCTCTGCCTCTGTGTGTGTGTGTGTGTGTGTGTGTGTGTGTGTGTCTCATGAATAAAATAAAATCTTTAAAAAAATGGAATGCTCTTTACTCCAGAGAAAGAAACTTGCAATAGAGAATTAATGATATTTTAAGTCCCGGTCTAGAAGAAATCTAGCATCATTAAACTGTTAATGTTAAAGGAGGTCAGATGTCTTTCTACCCATAATTTCTATGCCATCTTTACTATAGATTCAAGTATACAAATTTCTATGTTATGATTTTTATGCTTAAGTGCACAAGTACAATCCAATCTACTCAAAATATTCTGCACAAGTGATCTAAAATAAATAGCATTATGCACTCCTTTCCTACGGACCACAAAGTATGCTGATCAAATGAAGAATCAGTACAAGAAATTACTTTTGAGATTCAAAATGAAGTGTTGGGCAGCCTGGGTGGCTCAGCAGTTTAGCGAGGCCTTCAGCCCAGGGCGTGATCCTGGAGACCTGGGATCGAGTCCCACGTCAGGCTCCCTGCATGGAGCCTGCTTCTCCCTCTGCCTGTGTCTCTGCCTCTCTGTCTCTCTGTGTGTGTGGGTCTCTCACGAATAAATAAATAAAATCTTTAAAAAAAATGAAGTGTTGTTTTAATTAAAACAATTATAAATACTAGTGGGTTGCTACTCACTACAATACACTTACTAAGAGGTCTTGGGCCATTAGAACGTCATTTTTAAAAAACATATTATTTTTTATAACTAATATACCTAATAAACCAAGAGGATAAGCTTCTTTACAAGCATGGTTTCCACTGAACAATGAGAGCAGGGGTCATATTCTTTGTATTTAGTCTACTTTGTATTGTCTGACAAATTTCATTTTTCTCCTCCATCCTGAACTTATTCCTCTATTTTGCTAATGACATCACTACTGTCTGCCTCATGGCAACTTAACCCTTCATGAAAACATCCTAGTTCGTTTGTATGAATACACCATGACTTGTTTACTCTTTAGCATGTTGAGGTACACTTGGATTGTTTACAGGTCAGGCTATTATGAAGTAAGTGGTTATAAACATTTTTACATAAGTTTTAAAAAAAGTCCTAGTTCCTCAAGCTTTCATTTCATATCTGATTACTGCCCAGTCCTAATCTTAAGTGAATATCTGGCAGTTAGCCTTAGATTTTGGGTAACATTTTCAGAAAAGTAGACCTGTCTCTCCTGTTTTGGTTGTAGATTCACTGAACTTTAAGTCTGTGTCTATTTCCTGCCAGACTAGAGAGCATTATCTATGATAAATGTTGCTAATTTTTTATTTGCCTGGTGGGTGGAAGTAGCACATCCACTGTTCTGTGGGAGCAGTATTTGATCTAAGGGAACAGTCTTTGTGATACTTCAAATAGTTGTGAAACATCGAAATCAATGATCCTAACCCTAGAATCTGATGTAGGTAGTAGCCTATTGTCAGAGAGAATAATATTTTTTAATTTATTAGCTTTTGATGGATCACTCCATTTTATGGATTCAAAAATATATTCTAAAATGCATTATATAGAAAATACAATTTGCTAAACAAATGAAAATATGAAAATGATTCATCATATCCAATAAACTCATCTTCTTTACCACCACCAGCATGGAACGATTTTTAGGACAAGAAAATAAACTCTAATTTTTACCACTAATTTTTTTAAGGAAATATTACAAGCAGATTTTAATTTTAATTAATATATTGTCTCCTACAAATTATAAGAAAACAAGGGCAGGTTGTTACCTATAATTTCCATTATAGAGGCTTAGAAATACATGACTGAGGTTTCATTCATTCATTCATTCATTCATTCATTCATTTTTATTTATTTTTAATCAGGTCTACACCTAAAAGCTAACTGAGGAAGGATAAATACAAATTAATTTCTGTTAATGCAAGAAATACAAACTAATTTCTCAGACTAGAATGACTACCGCTTCAAAGTGTGACAGCTTCAAATTCTAAGAAAGGCAGTCCGTATGTGTAGATTCTATTACAGGTATTTTTTGTGACTTTTTTGCTTTGCATATATTCGTACATTTAAGGGTAAGTTATATTACGTTGTCCTTTTTCTCTTCAAATAATCTATAGGACCTATTGATCAATCAATTGCTGCTTTTCCACTGTCCCTTGACAATATGAGAAATGGACAGAACCATTAGCATTATTTCCACTGTCCCCCACGCCCACCTGATTTATCTGGCCCCTCCAGATTATCCCAAGAGGGCATTATTTGAAATGAAGCCTTATCTAAGTTATCTTTCTATTTCCAAAGATGCTCTGGAAAATGGAACTCAAAGACCTTCTCTTTTCATCTTTCACTGATCCTAGAGAGCTCCATTACTTCCTTTCACATGTGTGCCTCTTAAACCGGCTGTTAGCAGTCTGCTGCACAATCTTCCTTGCATTAATGCCACCACATATGGATTCCAGGAGGAGGACATGTTTTTAAAGCATGCATTCTTCTCTTCACAGAGTCCTACAATATATTCTGTGATAAACCTGGGTTCACAGCAACATTCTTCGGCCACTGCTCCCCCTGTGCAGTCGCAATCACAAGCCTTTCATTGACACAACTATCATTTCAGGCTTTAAGCCACTAAATAAAGCTGAGACAGACCACAGTGATATACCTGATTCCAGAATCGTGAGCAATGAAGGCCAAGGAAAGAATACAAATTTGTCTATAGCCTTATATCACAAAGCACACGAAACAGGAAACCAAACAACTTACTTTGGCCAGCAGAAAGCTACAAAGGTCATATTTTATGTGCAATTATTTCCCCTTAAATACCATATTCTCCAAGAGCCTCCGCCTAACCCAGAATTGAAAGATTCCATTTAAAGACAACATTTGGGTTTTTTTTTAAATGATTTTATTTGTTCATGAGAGACACACACACAGAGAGGCAGAAACACAGGCAGAGGGAGAAGCAAGCTCCATGCAGGGAGCCTGATGTGGAACTCAATCCCAGGACCCCAGGATCACAATCTGAGCCAAAGGCACTGACTCAACCACTGAGCCACCCAGGTGCCCTTCAAAGAGAACATTTAAAGCTCTTGCTAATTTCCACCCTTTGTACAGGGCTACCTCCTTATCTCAGCCAGGGACAACATCTAAGATACAGATTAGCATGTGATAAGACTCCCTAGACTAGGATGCCCAGTATATGTCACAGCTCAGGGACTCTGAGAGCTATTTTTAGAATTGCTTCCTAAGATAATTAAAACAGATCAATTATGTTAAACTTTAAATTTTAAATCAGATATCAAATTAAGTCATGATGCTCTATTTCTAACATATCATGCACAGAATGATGCCTACACATTTCAAGCTCTTCAAATGCTTCTCCCTTCACATTCTTCCTGTGGTTTTATTTTGGCCACAGTTTCTGGAAAGAGAGAATGCTGACTGTGGGCAAAGATTCTTATTGTCCCTGCCACCCGCCCACGTTGAAATCTGAATAATGCTGGCAATATGGAAACATTTTAAGGAAAACTAACTCAACACACACACACACACACACATACATGCCCCCCACCACACACACTTGGGTCCCCATATCTTTAAATTAATATATACATTCTGTAACTTTGACAAAGCATTCACTAAAAGAAAGTATTATTATTAGTGCTACTTGCAATCTATTTAATAGTGATTCTGGCAGGGAAGCAGAAAACCAATATGAAAATGAGGCAACATCGGAGTAAGTCAACTATCTTGCAATTTGGTCTTTCATTTAGAACAATTTAAGAGAAAGAGGGGCTATCAGATGGTCATTTGTTTATAAACCACCGCTTGCAGTTATAGTCATATATTTCATAGATGTACAGCCACAATAAGTTATAATAATAAAAATAGCTAAGATTATTTTAGAAATAAAGCATAACATTATTCAGAAAAATGAATTAAATATGATGTAGAACTTGGCTGTATATCTGACTCTTAGAATCTTATACTGTTTCAATTTAATTCGCTGATGCAAAATTTAACATATTTTATACCTTTGTTTTTTCTAGAACATTCAGTTTATTATGATAGCTGTTTGGTAAATTAGCTTACCCTTTATTAAAGGGTAAATTTACTTACCCTTTATTTATTATATGATAAGTAAATATTTTTATATATGTCTCACCTACTTCTGTGTGAATTTTTAAATACAGACTGTTTTATACGACTTCCACCAAAGTACAACGATGTATATATCACAAGTTGTTTAATAAATACTTAAAATTAACTTTAGACCTTTAACAAGATGACATTAGCAAAATTGAGCATATAATAATCATTTTTGGTACTTTCATCCATGACATTTGCTAAGTATCCCAAATTAGTGTTTTAAAATGTCTGCAAGTCTCCTGCTCCTCAAAAATGTGGGAGATAGGGAAAAAAAGCACTTAAAAAAGATTTAATAAATTATTTGTAATGCTTTTCATATAACTTGAAGAAAATTAACTTCTATGCTATTATAGCCAGTGCCTTCTATTAGCTCTCCTGTAATACGAACAAGTTTCTGATCTTTCATTTTCTTTACCACTTTCCTTAAAAGAATATCCTCAGAAGATTGTCAATAGTCCTCAGATTCAGTGCCTAGCATAAAATATCTACTCCGGGTTAGTTCTTGCTAATGTCCACGACCAGCAGCTGTAGCATCTGCCCGGAAAGTTGGTGTATAGACTCAAACTTCACCCACATCCATGGACTCATCTGATATGATACGATTCCCAGGTGATTCATGTGTCCTTTCAAGTTCAAGAAGCACCGGGCTATGAGCTAAGACAGGTTGTTTACTAAC